>NC_092805.1:79241256-79841256 GCF_040954645.1 Diabrotica undecimpunctata
CATCTGTGGAAAGCGTCATACCTCATCATCTCTCGCATTATGCGACTAAGATGGTTCTCTTTTTCTGCGAACTTTGTTCTTGCTTTATTTTTCATGGTTTCAGTCACTCTGATTTGCTGAAATTATCTGAAGAGGAATCTTTTTGCGACGTATCTCGGTACGTTGGCTGCTTCTCTTAGGCCGCTGTTGTGTGCCGCTTGTATTTTATTTTTATTTGTATTGCCTATGTGTCCTCATGCGAGAGATGCATATGTTAGTATATAAAGAATTATACTATTTATTAGTCTTAACTTAGTTGTAATTCTTAGTTTACTTTTCCTTCCTATTAGGCTTCTTATTGATGCTTTGGCCATGTTTGCTTTTTGTACTGTGGCGTCAACGTGTTTACTGAACGTTAAGCTTTTGTCCGAGGTATTTCGCTTCGCTTTTTCACAGATGAGGTTGTTTTGCAGTCACTTGTTCTTCTGTTTGTTGGTGTCTTTTTTTGAAAAGTACAGCCTGCGTCTTTTCGGAGTTTAAAGCTATTTTCCATTTTAAACTCCATTCTTCCATGTCGTCTAATGCTGTTTGTAGATTATTTACCGCTATGTCTATGTTTCTATGTTTGGCCGCTGTCGCTGTGTCGTCGGCATATAGACTTAGTAATGTACCTGGTGTTCTAGGTATGTTTGCTGTATATATTGTGAGGAGTAGAGGTAACAGTACCGCTCCCTGTGGTACTTGAGCCACCGGGTTTCCGAGTTTGGACAGAACTTATCCTATTCGCACTCTGAAACTTCGGTTGCTCAAGTACGAAGAGATTAGTCTTATCATTGCTCCATTGTAACCGTAGCCTCTTATTTTATAAATCAGTTCTTTATGCCAGACTCTGTCGAAAGCTTTTTTACGTCTAAGAAGGCAACTTCTGTGTATTTCTTGTCGTTAAATCCAGCTGCTTTGTACTCTGTTAATCTGTGTACTTGTAGCTCACTGGAATGCTCTGATCTGAAGCCGAATTGTGCTTCGGGTATGATATCTAGTCTATCTGTTTCAGCTTGGAGTCTGCTGAGTATTACTCTCTCTACAATCTTGCTGATTGCAGGCAGTAAGCTTATTGGCCTATAATTTTGCGGGAATGTGCTGTCTTTTCCTGGCTTTGGTAACATTATGACATGGGCCTCTTTCCAACTGTTTGGGAATTTCTTAAATCTTAGCATCGCGTTTATAATATTTGTTAAATACACTATGGCTCTCACTGGTAGATAGGGGAGTGGTAGGAACACTGAGATGAAAAAATTTCAATGCCAATAACTTTTTTATTAAATGCTACTTTAAACTTATATTGTACAATGATATTTGGTATATAAATAAGAACTGAAAAATCATGTCGTTTTCTCATAAAAGTTAATGTTAAAACCTCAAAAATATAAAAATTAAAAATTAGTAAATGTCTCACTGTTCCTTTCAATGTGGGAACACTGAGACGTAACAATTAACATTATTTGACGTTAAGACTATCAAAGTTTAATTCAAATTTTAAAAGCGAACTTTGGCGCTTGGTTAACCCTTGCATTAAAGGGGGCGGCAAAATCATTTTAATGTCTCTTTTTAATACATGTGAGACATATGGGACAACTGGAAAGAAGAACCTATTTTCACATTTAGCGCTTTTTCGCAAAAACGATATTTTAAAATCATTTTTTTTTATTTGAGACAAGACTTTGCCTACATAATATGTCTTTTGCTTAAAGTTGAATTCAACGAGCACATAATTCCCATCATTTGGACAGCGATCAAGATCTTCGAAAATAATTAGTTCTGGATCTTCACCAATAAAATCCTCCCCTCCGCTGAAATCTTGTAGTTCCATCTCATTTTCGTCTTGCTCGTCAGAATCACTATCTAATACGCGCCGTGCTACTTTTTTCTGTTTTGGTGTTTTTTCTTTAGATTTAATCAGCTCCATTTTTTCCGGGGTATCCGTAGCTATCATCGTCCTTCCTTTGCGTCTTTTGTTGCCCTCTACAGATTTTCTTGTCGGAGCTTTAGGATAACCCTTAAAAACTGTTGGACTAACAAAGGTTTTTAGTAGTAGTAGGAGTATGACTTGGACCTGGATTTTCTACATCTGGAGATTCACTTATCTTTTCAGCAGCAGCTTTAACTGCAACAAGCGGCCTATCTGTCACAAAACTTGACAAAAAATCTTCTTCAGCGAAGACATGCCGATCGAATGGAAATATTCCAGATTTTCGAAGAGCGCTTGCGATGTTAACTGGCGTCATTGCTCGTGGATATGCTGTGCCCACACAGGCTGCTACGTTGTAAATTGTAAATGTCTGACCGGGATGGTTCATCATCCATGCATCTACTGCAGCATTGTAGAAAGTCTGAAATGGCTTAAATAAACCTACGTCCAACGGCTGTAATCTGTTCGTGCAGTGTGGTGGTATAGTCAGAATTGTAACGCCATTATTTTTACATAAATCGATTGCCTCAATCGATAAATGACTTTGATGATTATCCATTAGCAATAAAGAAGGGTTTTCTCTAGTACTATCAGTGTGCTTAATAAAATGCCTAACAACTTGCACAAAGCACTCTGTATTCATCCAACCTGTTTTTGAAGCTAGTCCTAAAGTTCCAGGAGGCGACCCATTTATCATAAAATCTTTAAAGTGTACTCTTGGGAATACCAGAGCAGGAGGAATAGCTACTCCAGATGCTCCAACAATACACCATGTTGTAACGAGTGTTCCACGTTCGCCACTTGTGGCTTTACTAACCTGTCGTATACCTCTTTTTGCAAACACTTTTTGGGACTTTTGAACGGTAACGGTTCCTGTCTCATCTAAATTAAAGATGCGACTACCATCTCCAAACACAGGGAAACGCTGTAAAACGGTTTCAAGTTTACTGAAAAACATTTCAACATTAAATTTATTGAAACCGGTTGCCCTTGCAAGACTACAACCTTCTGGGGTCCGGAGGGATAAATTATTGGAATGACGTTTCTGAAATCCTTTCATCCAGGCAAGTGAAGCGATTTTTGAGGTATGCCAGTTTTCTGGAACCACTATGTTATTGTAAACTGCGGCTTCATATGACAGTTTTCGGGTATCTTCTCTTGATAGGCCATAAAACATTTTAGAGAACATTTAATTATATATTCGCACAAGTCGTTCTCCTGTTCGATAGTAAAAATTTGTTTTACTTTGTAATTAGGACATAAACGGAAGTTCTCATCTTGTTGATATTTTTTAACATATCTGTGGACTGTTTGGAAAGATACTCCTTTTATTCGTGCTGCTTGCCGTATAGAAGTGCCACCTTGTACTAATTCAACAGCCTGTCTCATCATATCTTCAGAGAATCTTCCTATTTTCCGATCTGTTTTATTTTTTCTTGGCATCTTCGTTCTGTAAGAGAAATTATTTTGCAAATGACCTGGCTTATACAACTATAACGGAACAGTGAGACAGTAAAGGAACAGTGAGACGCGTCTCACTGTTCCATCTGCTGTGTTGTCTCACTGTTCCTTAAAAAATCGTTAATAAAAATATGTGAAAAAAACTAATAAAATATGTACAAAAATCGTTTGTTTCAATTTAATTGTTTCGTAAAATGGTTTACTTTGTAGTTAGAATAACCTACCTTGTCTAAGAAACTTCAATTTTCGTGAAAACAGCGACCACGTGGATACGGTATATTTACTACGATGCACTTACTTCAAATGACCAGCGATAACTAAAACATTTCTTGTTGAATCTTAATGGTTTCTTGTTTGCTTCACTTTAAGGTGGTAATAGGCATGTTCGTTTAGTTCTACCTTATAATACCGAACCCCTACTTTAGGGCCCTGTTAGTTATTTGGTGTGGACCAGGCGCTTTTTTTGGGGAACTATTTTTAATTAGCTCGTTTATTTCCTCCGGTGATGTAGGAGGAATGATCTTGTTGAGGTTTTCAGGTCTTTTTCTTTGTCTTTCGACTTCTTCTATGAAGTCGATGTCCTCGTCTGGGTGGTAATTTAATGTACACACACACTCTCTCTCTCTCTCTCTCTCTCTCGAGATTACTCCTTATTAACTATGCTTTTTCCACAGTAGTGTAAACTATTCCGTTTTCTCCATGTAATGAAGGGATTGGTTTTCTGTCGTTTCTCAGTATTCTCTAAAGCCTCCAAATATTTTGCTTATTTGGTCCTTGTTCCTCCATGTCCCTTATGTGGTTTTCTCAGCTTTCACTACTGTGTTGTTGTAGTGCTGTTTTGACCTCTCTCTTTAACCTATTTGCTCTATTTTTATCTGCCTGGTTTCTTGTCCTTCTTGCTGTCTGCTTTGCTCTGCTCTTTTCCCTTATCAAGTCTTTTATTACTTGGTGGTATATCTTTAAATCTACTCGTGTGGATTTCTACTTCCTCTTCCCCTAGTGCTGTTTCTGAGTGCTTTTTGGATTATGTTTTTCAACTCTAGGACTCTGTCTTCTATTTCTTGTGGGTTGTCTATCACTGGAACTGTGTTTAATCCAGTTCTCACGAGTCTTTTGAAGTTCGTCCACTTTGTTTTCTTTTTTACTCTTTGGTTATGCTCTCTTCTTCCCACTTTCGTAGTTCTAAAAAGATGGGGTTATGGTGCGTTTTGCCATCTTTATTGTTTGTAATTCTGTTTGTAGTCCTAGGTTTCTTGCAGCTACAATATCTATGTGTATAGGAAGTTCGTGTCCTGGGTAGTGTGTGAGGTTTGTGAGGACCATTGCCATAACGTCGTCGTTGTTTTCTAAATATGTATTTAGTAGTCTTTTCTGTTCGTAGCTCTGTTGTTTCAGTTTGAAGATCTTGCGTTTAGGTTTCCTATTATAATTGAGGGTTCGTCATTTAGGAACATTTTTAAGTCATCTTCGATCAGTGGATCTTGAGGTCTTACGTGGGCGGAGGTAATTTTAACTTCTCCTTGCCTTATTTGTATTCTTACTGTCTCTTGCTTGCATAGTATTCAGTTGTCGTATTAGAATTCGAATGTGTCTTATGCCTTTTTTCACTAATATTGCTGTGCCACCTGATCTTCCTGTGTTATCGTTCCCATGTATGTCGTAACCCAGAAACTTGATATTGATGTCGTTCGTCAGCTTTGATTCCTGTATTGCCACGACATCCATTTCGTATCTGTTGACCAGTTCGCCCAGTATATTCTGGTTGGTCCCTATGCCTACTGGATGCCAGAAGCCTATCCTTAAGTATCTCCTATTTGCTTGAACCAATTCAGTGCTAGCTTTATGTCGTTGATCGCCTCGCGGACTATCCTAGTAACTAGTTTTTTTACTGAGTTTACTAGGCCATCTTGTTATTTCGAGATAAGAATCGTATTCTCAGTGTTTTGCGCCTTGGCTGCCTGAGCGTATGTATTGTGGCTGGATGTAGATTGTGGCCTTCGTTGTGAGGCTTTTGGTCTTTCTTTTTGAGGTTGCAGTTGGGCATCTGGGATACCCTCTAAAGTTTGCCGGGTGCTGTCCCTGGCAATTTGCACATTTTGCCTTTTACTCTTTAGGCATCTGGCAGTCTCCACTATGGTGGCTTTTGTCGCACTTTACACAACGGGGTGTTTTAAAGCAAGGTCTTTGTGCGTCTTAGAGATCATATTTTTTATTAAGAAACATTCGATGTTGTGTTCGTTTGTTAGTGCTTCGAACATCTCCGTCGTATTTGTGGTAGGACGTAGTCCTCTTATTACCATACGTGGTTTAATGTCTTTCTCTAACGGGAAGGCTATCCTCTGGATCGGTGTGGTTTCATTGAAATTCTTAATTATTTGAATCATTTTCCTGTAGTCTTTAGGACTGTTTGCCTAAATAATTGTCTTTATTCCACTTCTTGACAGCTTCTTTGCTGTAATTACGTTCTGCTTCTGGGCAATATTGAGAATTGCGCCAGTTCTGTTCACGCTCTGTAATTTAATTACAGGCGGTTTTGGTGTCCACGCCGGTTTTGCTTTTGGAGTTTTTCCGTCTGTTTCTATTTGACACGGAGACGAAGGATGTTGAGCGACTTGCGCACTACTGTCTTGTGCATTTTCTTCTGCTGTTGACTTTGAAGTCGTTAGCGGGGGAAATCTTCTTTCTTGTTGCCTTTTTTCGGCTCTTCTTTTTTATTCTTTTAGGGTTTTCAGCTACCTGTTTGTTTTTTGGGATTGCTCCCGTAAATTTTGTCTTCTCTGGTTTGGTGCTTGTTGCCTTTTTGGCCTGGTTTTTCAGATTATATTCTTTTTTCTTTTTGACCTGGGTTTCCAAGCTATCCTCTTTATTGCTGTTCTTTCCTTTATTCAATTCTTTGAATTTGGAATCCATATGGTCAATGATTGACTTTTTTGAGGCAACCATTATTTCTTGCAGTTCCTCTATTTTCTTCTTTAGGGCCGTAATTTCGGCATCCTTCTCCTTTAATACGGCTTTTAGTAAATTTAGTTAAGACTTTTCGTCCTCACTACTCCTCTGTCTTAATAATCTTTTTGTAGCTGGCCGTTTATCTGTCGGTATGTCGTCATCCGTTGTATTGATTTCTGTTCCGCGGTTTCCCTCCGCCGATCTTTTGTCCTCTTTTTCTTGTTTTTGGGACGTTTGAGGTCCGTTTCTGCAACGTTATCTTTAGTTGGCAATTCTTTAAAGATCTCGTAGTTTGTTTTGCCGTCATCTTCGGATGGTAGCGCATCGTAGATATTGCAGTGGAGTTTCCTCTCGCTGAAACTATAGGGACTGGGTTGTCTTTCGGACAGACAGGGATCGGGATCGATTCATTGTTTGGGGACGGAATCCTAAACTTTTAAGAGAAAGCGTGTTTTGTCGACCGTCTGACTATTGTCAGCAGGGCTTCTGGGTGCCACCCAGTGACCTCACACGCGGTTGTTCACACTCTAGGCAGAACTAAGCGTTTCTCACCTCCCTGACCTTGGGGCCGTGTCCGCCAGATATAAATTTCTAAAAAATTATATCCTATAGTGTCATCCCAAACAGTGGCACGGGGAGTATCCCGACGGGCTAAATAGCCCGTATGCTTCTTCGCTTTCCTATGCCTCGATTTTGGCCTCCTTGAAAACTCGATTAAAAAACAAGTCTCCTCGGTTTAGCTCCCTCTCGGCTTAGGCTTTTGCCTCTTATTTGGCCTTGGCCACTGCACACGCTATGTCTCCGCTATAGCAGTGCTTACATTCACGGCTCAGACTAAAACGTCCGGCTTTGACTCAGTCTGTACTGTTCAGCAGCTGGCACTTGGCACTGAACGTGATCATTGTTGTGTATTTTGGCACCAATACTTATTTAAGATATTCCTTGCAGTGACGGTTCGTTAATAAGTGCACGTTATGTGCAAGTGCACTCTTACAATTTAATCGTTTTTTTTAGAAACCCGACAACTGACATTTTTATCAAAAATTAGTTTAATACAGATTCTGATTCTTTAAACATAAATACATATTTCAGTGCAGAAACCCGTCAAAAGGCCTGACTCTAAGTGGTTCACATGTCAACACCAATATTGAGTTTAGTGCAGAAACCTGACAAGCAACCTCACTTAACGGGTTTCTGAAGTAAATTTCAGTTTGCTACTTTGACAGCACTATTTTGTAGAAATCTATTTCCACAGGCAACAGGATTGAGTTTATTTTTATTTAGACATACAGCAACAGTCAGTTGTTTTACAACCCATTTAGTTTTTTAAATTGAGGCTAGAGTTGGTATTTTGCATTCTTACTTTATATCTTGTGTTATATAAAAAATGCATAGTGAAAGTTCTGAAGATGAACCTGAAGTAAAAAGAAAACATAGTATTTCTAATAAAGTGAAATATAAACGTAATGTAATACGAAAATCAAAAGTAAGAGGTGAGGAATACATAAACTATAAAGGTTATGTTGTTCCACGTAAATCTGTTTCCGATAACCTAATATGCAAACGTCTACGGAAATGTTATTTATCTATTAATATTGAGATTAAAAATCAGATCTGAAAAGTTTTTTATTCTATGAATATCAAGAACCAGCAAGAGTTATATTTACATACCTCACTAGAAACTACTGAAATAAAGCGTAGAGTGAACAAAAATCCAAATCAAGATAATAGGCCTAACTTGGGCGTAGATAAAACTCCAACCTCACGAATAAAAAATAAGTCTTTTGTATATAGCATATAACAAAAATAAGTGGTGTTATTATACCAATTTGCAAAAATGTTTTTATACAAATTTACGGTGTCTCTCGTGATCGAGTTGTAAGATTAACCAACCTATTAGCTAAAAACACAACACCCGTTGAAAATTTTAACTTATCATTTGGATGACGACAAGTAGACGTATGTAGCAGTGTAAAAACTTTAAATTAAAACTTAAAGATCCAGATCTATTTGGACAAAGGACAATGATACGGTAGTTCTGTTTATTGTTTATATACAGAACTTACCGTTACCACACATACCTGTTCAAGAAGTTTTTTACATGCGCCAGATTTGGTTAAATATATTTTGCATTCATGATATATATAAATATATATATATATATATATATATATATATATATATATATATATATATATATATATATATATATATATATATATATTTATATATATATTTATATATATATATATATATATATATATATATATATATATATATATCTACGGCATAAAGTGGACTCCGCCCATGTTAAAATTCAGGTTCAATTGAGCTCCGTGGTCAAGTGGATACCGATATACGGAGCTCACTTGACAATTCCGTAATATTGGTTCAGTCGATTCATCAACATGTAGAGTTTAATAATTTATAAAAATTTTTTGGAGCCCGTAAATACCCCTGTATCATAAATGTATATCGCTTAGTTCACGTGTATATATTATAGGGGTCGTTCAGATCTTCTTCATTGTATATTTGAACCATACGTTTATCGGTTTAAGTAAGCTCTGAGAGTTTGGCAACTGTGCGATTATACCGTATATTTTCAACATATACCCTGAACGGTTTATATGGGCTCCTTATTTTTATCTACTGTTTGTAGACAGTGGAATGTCATACGCATTACACTGTGTAACAGAGGATATCATATTACCTGGTATAACTAAGTACTAAAATGTAACTGGTTCTTTAAAAAACAGGTATGTAGATACAAAAGGATTTGGGCTTATTATTGAATGTTCGCTTGCATAGAAAATTTTATTTTTTCTGCATTTTTAAAAATAATGTTGTTTTTTTATTTAATATAATTTTATTAGTTATTTTATTAGTTTAGTAATTACAGAAATTTCGTAATATATTTTGTTTACGTGAGTATGTCTTTGTACGTTTTATGTAAGCATCCGATTAATAAAAACTACTTTTATTTTATCCAATCTTCTGCAATATCTTGTATAAAGCTTTTTTATTATTTTAGTTCTGGTCTTATTTGTGTCCTAAATATGATATCTCGATAGAAGGTTATCTCAAAATAAATATGGTTAAGTGCTTCTTCTTCTTCTTAAAGTGCCTATCCGTTCCGGATGTTGGCGATCATCACGGCTATCTTTACTTTGTTTACTGCAGCGCGGAACAGTTCAGTGGTAGTCGTGTTATACCACTTTCGTAAATTTTGAAGCCAGGAAATGCGTCTTCTTCCCGGTCCTTTCTTACCATTTACTTTCCCTTGGAGAATCAGCTGGAGAAGGCCGTAACGTTCTTGATTTCTCATTACTCATTAAGTGCTTCAGTGGATATTTTTGTGTTAAAATAGGTACTAGTGTGCACAAAAAGAAAGAATGGTTAATTTGTCTAACAAGGTATATTCGGCAGCAGAAGCATATAGTGCAAGCTTCTATGTTTTAAGGGCGGAAGGACGTGCGCCTCATTTTTAGCTGACAAACTTGCAAAGTATATTATTTCTGGTCATCAATTTACCTTTTAGTTTTAAACAATGATCTGTGACTGACCCCGTGCGATACAAACTATTTTCAAGGAATTTATAGGAAGTCTACCGTTCAACAAATTCATGACATTATTGGATGTTCAGTTTTGTGAAAGTTACTATGTTAGGGAAATTAAAGGAGCACACACGAGTTTTTCAGGGGTTTTGGCTAAAAATTGAATCATAGTTTATTTATATATATAATAGGTGTATCGTCTATTTAATAGAAGTCCTAGTATCTACCGGTATGGATCGTTCGTTTGTGTAAATGTTATACAGTGTAGGTGCCTTTATGCTACCCCAAGCGAGACTGTTCTTCAACTGGTATTCTTACCATTGTGTGATACAAAAAATATTCTTTTGTGTAGGTATACGGAGACAACATAAGTGAGTTTGTTATGTAAGGGGATATCATATAGTTTTTAAAGAAATATTCTGTAATTTAAGGTGTCCTAAGCGGCATTTAGAGTGAAAAATACCACCCCTGATACCCGATATTTGTCGTACTGGTCTTTGATTTAGTATTTGTGATGTACATAATCTTTCCTATCTATAGCCACTTTTGCCTTTTAATTTAAGTTTTTCTTCTAATATCGGTGATATCATATTAACGATCTTGTGCAAAAGTATTTTGAATAGCTGACAAAATAAAGATATTGGCCGATAGTTTTTGTGGTCGTTGGAGTTTTTGCCAGGTTTAAGCAAGTTAACAACTTTGGCTTGTCTCTAGACTTTGGGTATCTCCATAATTTCTCCATATTCTCCCTCAATGTCGGTAGTTGTATTATTTTTCATTAAATATGTAGATGGCGGATTTAAGCTCAACATCGTTAAAAGGTTCTCTCAGCTGACTGGTTTTGTCCTTTCTTACTCTACAATATAAGAATAACTCTCTTCTTAGAGTTATTCTTTGCTTCTTTTTCGACAGAAATAGCATGTCTATATCTATAATGTGGTTTTAACGATCAGCTGTATACCAAATACCCTAGGTTAGGCCCTATATGTGTTTCCTGCACTAGAAATAAGTCAGATTCGTGTTTAGCTCATATGTCTGATAAGTTTAAGTAAAGTAAAGTTTCTTGATCTTTAGAGATACCCTTAACAGTTATAGACATATGTTATTAGAATAGTTGGTCCTAAAAAGGACCAATTTGACTTCAATCTTCGTAAAGGCTCGTTCTTTGAACCACAGAAGTAATGCCTAATCTTTTACTTTTTATTAAAAATTTAAATTTTACATGCCGTGTAGTACTTTTTGACGATATTTCGAATCAGATTTGTATAGTAATAATTTTAGGTATTAAAGGGCCTCTTTGTGGAAAATAAATAAGTTTGTGATATCGGTCGCAACTCATCTATAGATAATAAAAAAATAAACAGTTAAAATAAGTGTAAACAATTTCAACTACATACATCGGGGCTACTGTTCAGGTGATAGGTTTATCACAGATATCAAAGGTAACATTTTAATTCAATGTTCTATTTACGTATTTTCAATATTAAAAAAGTAGGAAAAGACATGTTTATGCTTTTATTTTTTTTAAATCTATTCTATTTTCTTTCTAAAGTTCCGTCTTGTTTTAACGACCTGTGTTATTTTTTCAATTGGGCACTAGTCCAAAGCTATGACAAATACTCTGTCCTCTGCTATTCTACATTAATATGACTGATTCATTATTTTCTCTAAACACTCTGTCCTCTGCTATTCTACATTAATATGACTGATTTATTTTATCTTTCTTGCAGCTATTTTAATGATTATCCTGTGTATCTTCTTCTTCTTCTTTTTATATAGACATGACTCTGTCTGTTTTTTAATGTGCCTCCAGTAAGTTGCCGTTCCATCGTTTTCGTGGTCTTCCTACTGATCATTTTCCTATGGGTTAACCGTCTGTTGCCGTCTTTACTACTCTATTTGTTGTCATTCGGCTTATATGATTGTTCCATTCTACTCTTCTATTTCTTAACCAGTTCTTGATGTTCTCCACCTTGCATCTACGTCGTATATCTGTACTTCTAGCTCTGTCCCATAGTGTCTTACCATCAATTTTTATAAGTGTTTTCATCTCTGCTGTTTCTAACACCCTTTCTGTCCTCTCTGTGTCAGGTCTCGTTTCTGCCGCGTATGCCATTATTGGTCTGATGACTGTTTTGTAAATTCTGCCTTTCGTTTCTTTCCCGATATTTTTATTTCTTCGTATTGTTTCATTTAGGCAGCCTGGGGCTCTGTTTGCTCTATTCACTGGATCTTCCACTTCAGTTTCGAGCTTTCCGTAGCTAGATAATGTGATGCCTAGATATTTAAACTCCATCACTTGTTCTATTATCTGACCTTTTAGCTCCAATTAACATCTTAGTAAATTTGCTGTTGTAATCATGCATTTTGTCTCTTTTGGGGAAATTAACATGTTAAATTTTATATGAAATTGGTGCAGGATACGTTGTAAATCATCTTCACTTTGAAAGAGTAGTATTGCAGATTATTTTAATTTGTTTTTCTTCCATTTGGTATCCTTTTTAGTTATTACTTTTTTATTATTTCATCCATAATCAGGATGAACTATAAAGGACTCAGGGAATATCCCTGTCTTATCTCATTGTCAGTTTCAATAGGGTCGGTTAGTTCTTCGTCTACTTTTACTTTTATTGTGTTGTTTTGGTATATATTTTCGATCGTTTTGAGTTTTTCTAGAGGTATTTCTTTTGCGTACAATAAGTGGATAAAGTTTTTTAATTTATATATCTTCTGTATATCATTATTTCTTCTGTGTATTAAAAGTTAAATTTTGGTTATTATTAAGATTCTCTTAACGTGTTTATTAATTGTCTTGTTTCTGCGGTACGAATATATGTGTATCATAATAGATTGTAATGCATATTTCATTTAATGTAATTAAAGTGCTGTTTGCGTTTGCCAATTACTTTCTCACTTCCTCAGCGATAGGTCTTTTTTTTCTCATCAATAACCTTATCCTCGCTCGATACATCTATTATAAGATATTTATATTTCACTATATGCTCTATCATTTGGTTTTTATCTCAAATTTGTACCTATGCAATTTATAATATCTAATATCTGGTGCTTTCATATGAAACTGGAATAAAACACTTGGTAGATAATATTTATTCGTTTTGAGTACACTTTTTTTAGAACCTAGTACATTAAAGAATAAATATTTGTCTGTTTAGTGTTTTCCAAGTCTGTAAAACATAAACAAGCTTAAATATTAGATTATACATTTATTAAGAATGTTCAATATCTAAATTGAAGATTTTATATCTCAAGATATGAATAGGTTTTTACATTTTGTTTGACGTTTTAATCTTCGAATCGGAGTTTATTTTTCGAAAAATGCTGTGAGCTTTGCTGCTCTGGTACTTTTATAACGCTTTAGATATTTTTAATTTATTGTCAACATTTTTGAGGTGTGTTTCCTTAAATGACCATGTCTAAGGTTAGTACGTTTGATTAAATGAAATTGACATTAATTTGATAGTTTCTATTTTATTAGTACTGATGGTATAATATGGCATCTGTTGGTACTATATATCAATTTCAACACGTGGAAGTGAGAGCACTCTCTTGTTAGTAATTTCAGTGTAAATTATGACGAAACCAGAAATAACCCCATAATATTCCCCCCGTGTAATCTTAGTATTTTCGTTGATTGAATAGTATAAGCCAGGGTATCCAACATTTCAATCAGCGGTATGTCAGAGTGGTTTTTATTAATTTTTATATATATTTGAAAAATGAAGAAGAAAGTTCAGTACAGGCAGTTAAACGGCTGATCCGTCAATTTAGAAGTAAGAGCAAGTACCAACTTGCTGAAAAGCATACCCTAGTTATTTATAAATTTTAAACAACCACTGATATAATCATAAGAATAAAACTATGAAATACCATGGCAGAACTAGGCTTACCTAATAAACTAATTAATTTAATAAGGAATAATCTACAAGTAAAGTAAGACTTCAAGCAAAACTGTCGACTTATTTTCAAATGTACATTGATTTCAAACAGGAAGATTCCATTCCAAACTCTATTTAAAAAGTAAAATCCAATAGTCATAACCCAAAGTGCTTTAAAAAAGGTGAACGAATTAGCGAACAGCTGTTTTGAAAACTAAATATTATGAAACGAATTGGGGATATTATATTACACAAACTAAACCGCTTGTCTACAAAAAAAATCAAGAAAATATGATACGACAAGAAAGACTAATGACTTTACAGCTAATTGCCACATAGATATCAATGTATAACGCAAATATTAGGACGATTTTGTGTACATATAAGACAAATAACGATAAATGTTACAAATAAAGGTTAAAACATGCTTTTCAATTCGCGGTAAAAGATTTAATAGAGTTCAGCACACAAGATAAATTCGTAACAAAATTCATATACCAGTAAACGGTACTCGAGACAGCAGCAAAGTAATTTTGGCAACAAATATGTAGGTTGTACTTTACCCCATTGGAATCATAGCACCCGCTATGGAAAATGGTGTTTTCTTTGACATCCAGCAACCACAAATGTGAAATTAGGAAAGATTAATGTGCAATTAGAAAAATTCAATGAACCGTTGATCAAATATTCACTATTATATACTTAATTAAGAATGTTGGGAATAAGAAAAACATTAAGCTAGTTATTTATAGATTTTAAACATAGTGTCTCCAATCGTGTTTACCATCGTTTTGGAGAGCATCGCCCGGAAAGCAAATACAAAAAATCTCACAGTTTAATAATTAAGGTCCTCATATTATAGGGACTTTTGACGATGACTTTAACATAGTAGCGAGTATAATTATTAGTGAGAAAAAAACATTAATACATTCAATAGAAAAAATTGCAAAAAAGGGTCCTCCAAATCAACGATAATAAAAAAATATATGGCTATCATAAGAAACAGAATAGGACATAATATTTCAATAGACCAGTATAACTTTTAAATGTTTCATCGGTCTAAATATTTGGGATTTAAGAGCACTTTTATCAAAAACACTACAAAAGAGAATAACAACAGAATACAAGCTGGAAATTGCTACGTTTTAAGCAAAAAATTAAATCCAAAAATACATCCCGCAGTAAGAAAAATAATAATCTACGTATGTAAGTAAAACACGAACAATGAAAAAATAAAATAAGAGCCGATTGAGCATCGCAGAAAGAAGAATTCTTAGAGAAATATATAATTCTATTATGAATCAGATCACAAATCAATACAAAGTGCAAAACAATAACTTTATCGTTGAGATTTAGTTTCTTGTACGACGGTGCAATTTTTATATACCTGTTTGACCTTAGCATTAGTTCCCGGTCGTAAAACACTTCTCACTAAGGGCAATCTTTCTAACAATCCTGATGTAATTAATACCTGAGTTTTACTTACATTGTTTTATATATCCTGATTTTAGTAGTATGTATTACACTTCTGGATTTAAAAGTGTTATGAGGTTATACATATATCAGTTTGCTACCTAAATTTTCCCTTTTGTCTCTTATGTGACAACGTTATCTGCGATATCTAAAACGCTCAAATTTTTCAAAATTATATGGGTCTATTGTTACGTTATATGCCCTATTTTACATCCTCTTTTTTGTCTGTTAATGAACATTTATTTGGTTGTCTCGTTACTATTATACCGTTATTTTGCTGGTAATAGCATTATTGTATAGTATTCTAATATTTAATCTATGGAATAAATCAGGATAGCGGATAAATATTCTTTACTTTCTCGGAGAAATTATATTGTAACACACAAAAACCCTATTAAATTGCCAAAAACTTCCTTGCATATTCTACTTACTTATGAGGGGCAGCAGCAATATCAGTACCATAATAATGCATATATTCCTGGACTGGCTAATCGTTGGATAATAGGAAGCATGAATGTAGCAGTTTTAATGGTTTGGTGACTGCTTGCTAGAATCGGTGAGCAGAGATATCAGTACCAAGTTAATGACTATAGGAGTTGCGGATACATTTTCTGATAACTTTTCTGAGTTCCTCCCTTTTTTTAACATATACCATAGAAGTCTCAAGTACAGTTCCCATGTATTTTGGTATTTATATAAGGTATTTAGACATCGTTTTTTGTAAAATTAATGTTTTAGATTTTCAGATGTATAAACTTGACGTTCATTAATTTGGACTCATTTAGTTTAGGTTTCCAATTTTAAGTACATATGAATTTTATTTAATAACAGTTATAATTTTTTTGCTGCTACTTTGCTGTTGTCAAATACTGTGAGTATGATAGTGTCATTTCCAACTATGACCATGTAGGTATACTATTTGCAGGTTAAACTCCCATGCTATACTTTAGCAAAGGCCTAAGCTAGCATAATTTTTTTTCTAAAACGTATTTCTCAACAAGTTTCTCACTTAGTTACCTATATCGATAATTCTGTATATTCAATTAATCATAGGATATTTTTTATCTCTGAATAAAAATGATCGGTTTGGAATCAGCTCTTTTCTTTTATTATTGGTTTCATTAACTTAAGGTGGTTCTTAACTCGGTGTTTCTCAAACAGTTTTAACATTACTGATTTAACAAATATGAACAATTTGTTATATAATATTTTGAATAAATCGAGTAGCGAATAATTAATAAAAATAAGCGATTCATTTATTTTGAAAAATTATGTATATATGCAAGTATCACCCTATTTACTGATTCTTCATCATCATTCTCTTTGCCTTTATTCCTTTACGCCTTATCCTTATATACAGGGATATCTTTCTATCGTTCGCCATATCAAGATGAATTTCTTTTATACACATATTTCTCCTGATCGTTTCCCGTCATCTCTTTTTCGGTCTTTCTCTCCTACTACTTTCTGGGACCTGGAAAACCAAAATCCTATGTATTGCATGACTCTCGTGTCAACGATCAACATGCCCTAATTATCGTAACCTATGCTTCCCCATTTTTGCATAGATGAGGTGCTGCGCCTAGACTTCTCCTAATATTTTAATTTTTAATTTAATATTTTCCTTTTAAGCTACCCATCAATCTAAGCATTGTCATTTCGTTTAAATGCATTCATTGTTCTTATTTTTTTAACTGTCCAATTACGGTTTTATATCCGTATTATGGAATTTGCCTTTCAGTTTCGTAAGAACCTTTCTATCACACAAGACATCACTTGCTTCTTTCCATTTTATCCATCCTTATTTGAGTCTACTATATCTCCATCTATTTCCCCATTGCTTTGTAACATCAAATCTAGATTTCTACCTAAAACGATTTTTTTTTCAATAATTTCACCAGTCAACATTACAACCTGATTTAAAGTAAAGTTGAAGTTAATTTTTAAATGCACACTTTACATACTCTGTTTTTGTCTTCCTTAGTACCTTTTTGCTCAAGCGCCCATCTTCATTGTCTCAATCATTAATTGAATTCTCTCTCCTTATCTCTTACTAACACCACATCGTTAGCATACATCAGGCACCATGGGATATCTCCTTGACATGTTTTCGTTAATTTTTCCAACACTAATTAGAAGAGATAAGGGATTAGCACTAAGCACTGACCCCTGATGCAATACTATTCTTAAATGAAATTTATCAGTCTTACCCTCATCTGTTCTAACATTAATTTTCTATTACTTGCCTTATGATAAAAATTGCATTCGTTGTTGATTTGCCTTGCATGAATTTAAACGGATTTTCTAATATTTCTATTGGTTGGTAAGTTGGCTTTCTCTCTTCTAAAAGCATGTACTAACAGTGGCCACACCTAGTGCTACTGCTAATTCCAGTATATTATCTGCTGCGTTATTTCTAGTTCCAATGCCGTATCCTCCATCTATATGTTCATTTCCTCTGTCTATTTAGCCTATATTAGCGTTGAAGTTACCTTCTATTATGAGTCATTTCTTAGTTGGAATATTTCTAAGTCTACCACCTAACTGATCAGAGAAAGCTTTTCTTTTATTATCACTTACACATAGCGACATGGATTATGCCTGGAGGAACAACCGCTAACCAAATTGATCATGTCTTGATAGACAAACGGGCCGCAACAAGCATACAAGATGTGAAAAGCCGAAGAGGAGCATGCTGCGGATCTGACCATCTGCTAGTACAGATAAAATACAGATGCAGAATTCAGAGAAACAGAAGGGAAATACAGGAACAAAGAACAGAACAGCTAGATATACAAAAAATGAAACAACAAGATGTCAAACAAAACTATGAAAGAGAAATAACACAAACACTGACAGCACTAAGCACCGAAGAACATTGGGAAGAAATCAAAACAAAAGTTATTGACGCAGCAAGAAAAATCATAGGCAAGAAAAAGAAAAATAAAAAAAGGGAATGGTTCAATGACGAGTGTAATAAGGCCATACAGAAAAGAAATGAAGAACACAAGAAATATATGGAAAGAAGAACCAGAGAAAGAAGGGCAAGTTACCAAGATTCAAGACGGAGGGCAGATAAAATATTCCGAACAGAGAAAAGAAAATACGAAAACGGAATATACAGAAAATGGAAGAAAGTGTTCAAAGCAACAATATAAGACAGGCGTACAGATATCTACGCAATTTAAGAGAAGGATATAAACCCCGAACAAATCTATGCAGAAATCAAGAAGGGCAAATAACCAGTGATCCAAAAGAACTAAAATCAGTCTGGAAAACCTATTTCCAAACACCTTTTATGGACACAAGAAAATGAAGATCATATTGACATGCATCACAATGAGGGAGACACTGAAAATATAGAACCCCCAACGATGGAATAGGTAAAACAGGCAATACGAGCACAAAAGAACAATAAGGCTCCAGGTATTGACAACGTCCCCCCTGAGCTATATAAATTAGGTGGCGATCACCTAGTAGGACAAATGCATGTGCTCATGAACAAGATTTGGAATGATGAAAAGATCCCTAATGATTGGAAAACCGGGAGTATATGCCCAATTTATAAAAAAGGGGATAAACTGAAATGCGAAAATTATCGCGGCATAACCCTCTTGTGCACAGCGTACAAAATTTTTACTTACATACTAAACAAACGACCGGTTTCCGAGAAGGAAGATCTACAACTGACCAACTATTCAGAGTGAAACAAATATTAAACAAATCGTGGGAATACGACATTGACGTCCACAACATATTCATAGATTTCAAACAAGCTTACTACTTAATTAATAGGAACAAGTTATATCAGATATTGCAGAGCTTTAATATCCCCCAAAAATACATCCGACTGGTAAAAACAACAACGGATTCGTCAATAGCAACTGTCAGAGTCCAAAATGAGCTCACTGAACATTTTACGATAGCCCAAGAATTAAAGCAAGGAGACGGGCTGGCACCGACACTATTCAACCTTACCTTGGAATATGTGATAAGACAGCTGATTATTGGAAGAGGTAATCAGCATCATGTCTCGCAGAACAGAAGAGGCGGCAGAAATATATTCACAATTAAAATTAAAGGCAAAAGAGACCGGACTAGAAATAAATATTTAAAAGACAAAAAAGTTAACACAGGCAAGAGCTAGGGGAAACAGACGCACAGTTGAATTAGAGGACGATATTGAAACGGTAGAAAGTTTCATATATTTAGGAGTTACAATAAACATTGATGGAACAGAAGAACCAGAAATCCAAAGAAGAATAGTAAAGGGAAACAAAGCTTATTTTTTACTTGATCATGTGTTTCGCTCCAACAACACACACTGGAGATCGAAAATCAGGGTCTACAAAACTATTATCAGACCAATAGTATGTTATGGATGCGAAACATGGGTGATGACAGAAGAGACAAAAAGAAAACTGGAAGTCTTCGAAAGAAAAGTCCTAAGAAAGATATTTGGACTTATTAACGAAAACGGAATATGAAGATCCAGGTATACCCATGAACTCTACCAACTGTTCAAAGAGACACCGATATCAGAATTCGGTAAACTTCAGAGACTTCGCTGGGCTGGTCATCTAGTAAAAATGGAGACAGAAAGATTGCCGAAAAGAGCCCTTGATAGTAAAATGCAGGGCGCAAGACCAAAAGGAAGGCCACGGAAAAGATGGGAGGATGAAGTGGCAGCAGACGCGCAAAATTTGCTAGACGTGAGAACCTGGAGAAGATCGGCGCGAGACCGACAAGGTTGGAGGCATAGTTTGGAGGAGACCAAGGCCCGATTTGGGCTGCAGCGCCATTGGAGAGAGAGAGAGATGTAGATGGTAGATCCAAGCTCAACATCGTTGAAACTCTCACTCTGAGTTTTTCTTTGCTTCTTTGCCGGCAAAGATAACACTTTTCTATTTATCACATGGTTTATCTGCACTAGAAATACGTCACATTTGTGTTAGACACATGTCTTACCTATGAGTTTTAGTGAAGTAAAGTTTCTTTATCTCTAGATATGCCCTCAATTTTTATAAACATAATTAGAATAGGTTATCCTAAAAGGTTCGATTTGACAAAATTATATTGAACGGGTGATTGAATAATTAGCCGATTAATTAGTTAATCATTCCCCAGTGTACGTCCGATTACAATGGTCTCATTAGTACTTTAATCTTCGTGAAGCCTCCTTTTTTTAACCCCTTAAGTAATGGCTTATCATTTACTTTTTATGAAAAATTTAATTTTTATATACAGACTATTACTATTCGACGATATTTCGAATCAGATTTGTGTACTAATAACTGTAGGTAATAAAGAGTCTCTTTATGCAGAGTAAATAAGTTTGTAATTTCAGTCACAAGTCGTTTATATGGATAATAAACAGTTAAAATAAGTGTTCAACATTTTAACTACCTATATCGGCGCTATTGATCTTGACAATGGCTACTTAGACATAGTATTTTTTAGTATGTAATATATTCTGGATTATATTACATACGTGCCAATATGCTGTATTAATACTGTTGAGCGAGGGTATATTGTTCCCATTCCTATGTACTATGCACGTGTTTAAAAATAATATTTGAAAAAAATATATTGAAGGGAAGTACTTCTACCTATGGTAGCGACAATCAAATTTATTTTTTACACTTTAACGTTTCGTGGTAAAAATGATTTTGTGTGAAAATAATGGTAATTAAATACGTGCTTTGGAATATTTATCGAGTTCAATTTAACTGCAAGATTGGTATAATAAATTATTTATCCCTACAATATGTGATGAATTTATTTCTATTGTATTGAAATATTTGCAACTCATAAGAGTGAACAAATTACAGAAAGCGAAATTTTACTCTCTAATTATTGATTCAGCACCTGATATAGATCAGCGTACCGTCATTCTTCACTATGTTATTTAAGTGGTATAAAAGAGGGATTTTTGAGATTTGAGACTCATCAAACTGATGGTTCGGTAGTCACTACATCTTTTTGCATTTGCTTTTTTAGGTATCGTCACAAAAATCGACAGCCGCCAATCCGTTGGTATATAGCCAGTTTTACAAATTTTATTAAACAGATGAAGGAGAGATATTTTACCTGAACATTGGAAGCACTTTATTATTTCACTCGGTATTTCATCTGGTTCCGTCGTTTTTCGGGTCTTTGCTAATCGTATTGCTTGTTCAATTTCGTCCATAGTTATGTCAGGTCCTGTAACTACTTCGTTAATTTCAAGCTCGGGCCTTTCATCACTAAACAGTTCCTCAATATACTCTTTCCATCTGTCTATTTTATGCGAATTAGTGATAGTCAGTTTTCCGTCTCTATCAACGATGTTATTTGCCTGTTTTTTGTTCTGACCTGTCAGTTCTTTTATTTTTTTATACATATTAAATGAATCATGTTTTCCCTGTAATTCTTCAATTTCTAAACATTTGTTTTCGAAGTATGTTTGTTTTGCAGATTTTATTTTAGTCCTTATCTCTTTATTAATTACTTTATACATTTCTACGTTTTGGTTCTTAAAATTGCGTCTTTTTTCGATCAAATTCAAAATATCATCGTTCATCCACTGTTGCTTTTTTTGACTGCTCTCCAAGATGGCCAAGTCCAGATCGGGACCCAGTTCTGTGGGGTATAACACGGACCCCTACCTAGGGATACAGGTAAAGACCACAACGGTAGGCAAGGCGGAGAAGAAGATCTTCGGTACGACGTGGATGGCGAAAGTGGCATCCCTGGATTTTAGGGATGGTATACAATCAAACCGATAGCGTCTGACCCATATTGGGCGGTTGTCAACAGCGTCTGTACCCATAATGGGCGGCTGAACTAAAAACTCGTCAACACGCAAAGCAAGCGTGACGTTTTAATTGCTATTACTCCTTTATTATGTCAGATACAAATACAAAAACGGATTTACCCCAGGTGAGTAGAAAGAAAAATTCAGAATCTCACACTGATAGACTATCAGTCAGTCCCACGGACTCTGGGGGGGACAAAATTCTGACATATTTTAGAAAACCATCTAACAGATATATATCTCTAAAAATTGCAACTTTCAATGCAAGAACCCTGCTATCAGAAGAAAAATTCATAGAAATGGAATCTGAACTTAATAAAATCAATTGGGACATTGTTGGAGTCGCTGAGGTCAGAAGGAAAGGAGAAAGCCTAACCACTTTAAAATCCGGTCACATTTTCTATCATGTCGGAGAAAACGATGGGAATGGAGGTATTGGGCTCTTTATTAATAAAAAACTAGCTGAGAATATCATATCAGTAAAAGCAGTTTCCACAAGAGTTATACTTGCAAAATTACAACTAAACACCCGTTACTCCATAAAGATCATTCAAGTCTATGCACCAACATCGAGTCACGCTGACGAAGAAATAGAACAGTTCTATGATGACTTGTACACAGCTGTTTCAGAAGACCAAGAACATTTTACGGTAATATGTGGCGACTTTAATGCCAAAATAGGAATAAGCACTGACCCAGCTGAAAATGCCCTCGGAAATTTTGGCACACCAGGTAGAAACGAAAGGGGCGAAAACAATCTATATTTATTGAATAGCTTGCTCTATAAGAAGATCCATAGAAGATGGACTTGGAAGAGCCCCGATGGTGAGACAAAAAATGAGATCGACTTCATCATCACTGACAAAAAATATATAGTCAAAGATGTTACAGTCTTAAATCAATTTAGAGATTTCTCAATACAACAAGAGAAGACGTAAATAACCTAAACGAAGAAATAGTAGATACATTAACACAAGCTCAGGAAAAATCTGGCCCTAAACATGGAAGAGAACAAAAAATAAGTAAAGAAACGAAACAAAAAATGGAAGACCGTAGAATGCTGAGAAGTCAAGGAAATGATGACTCACAAGATATAAACAGCATCAATAAAGAAATCTCTAAAGCCATCAGACGGAATATTGGAAAATACAACAACAAGAAAATTAAAAAAACTATAGAAGACAACAAAAGCATGGAAGCATTGAGGAGAAAAATGGAAAATGGCAAAAAAGAAATCTTCCAACTTAAAGACAAAAATGAAAATATTATCTCAGATAGACCAAGCATATTACATATAGTGGAAAGTTTGTATGAAACATTATATAAAAGTCAAGTTATTCCAGAGCTCATCGAACAACCAATACAAAAGGTACATAATGTAGGATCGGAGGATACACCAGATATATCACGAGAGAAAATTCAACATGCCCTCAAAAATATGAAAAATAATAGAGCTCCGGGGGAAGATGGTGTAGTCAATGAGACAATTAAACTAGGAGGTCCACTTTTGATGTCCCGAATCCAAACACTTTTTAATCTGTCTCCATAGTGAAAACATTCCAAGTAAATGGAAGAATTTGGTTACAATCCTCCTCCACAAAAAAGGGGATAAATCAGATCTCAAAAACTATGGGCCAATTAGTTTGCTTAACCACCTATACAAGCTCTTTGCTCGAATACTGACAAACAGATTAGAAGCAACACTCGATTTCTATCAATCAGAAGAACAGGCAGGATTTCGAGCGGGACACGGAACAAACGACCATTTGCAATGCCTTAAAACTCTAGTTGAAAAGTCTATCGAATATAACAGACCCCTTGCTCTTATCTTTGTCGACTTCCACAAAGGATTTGACACAGTCGAAACAGTTGCTATCTTAAAAGCACTATCAGAATGCAGAATAGATCACAGGTATGCAAATATTATTCGAAATATATACGAAAATGCGACAACAACCGTTAACCTCCATTGCATGACTGAGAAGATAAAAATTGGCAGAGGGGTACGGCAGGGAGATACCTTGTCGCCAAAACTATTTATAACAGTTATGGAGTACGCATTTAAAAGGCTAGAGTGGGAATAAAAGGGTATTAGCATCGATGGAAAGATATTCAATCATCTTGGATATGCCGATGATATTGTTCTCATAACAGACAACTTAGGAGAAGCCAGAGTTATGCTACAACTACAGCAAGTAACCCAGAAAGTCGGTTTAAAAATAAACTATGGAAAAACAAAAATGATGACCAATCTCGTCCCCAATGAGCTAATAGAAATCGAAAAGTCGCCGATAGAACTTGTGGAAAAATATGTGTATTTGGGTCACGAAATAAGGTTAACGCGAGATAACCAAACATGCGAGCTACTCAGAAGAATAAGTATGGGTTGGGCTGCATTCGGAAAAATGAGAGACGTATTTAAAACAAATATACCGATCCATTTAAAAAGAAAAGCTTTTAACCAGTGCGTTCTATCAGTCCTCACATACGGAGCAGAAACCTTAACTCTCACAAAAACATCAGCCGAAAAATTGAGAAGGACACAACGAAAGATGAAGAGATCAATGCTTGGAATAAGCTTAAGAAATAGAAAAAGAAACGAGGAAGTTCGTAGACGAACCGGAGTGGTAGACATTATCGAACATATTACAAGGCAAAAATGGAGATGGGCAGGACATGTTGCAAGAATGAAAGACGACAGTTGGACAAAAAAATTGCTTGAGTGGAGACCACGGACTGACAAGCGAAGCCGAGGAAGACCCCCAACGCGATGGAACGACGACCTCAAAAGAATCGTGACCAATTGGATAGCAGAGGTGCAGAACAGAAGCAGATGGAAAAGTCTAGAGGAAGCCTATGTTCAACAATGGACAACTCAGGGCTGATTGATGATGATGATGATGTTCTTTGCAAAAATCTGAGAAATAATCTACTCTTTCATTTCTATCGCCCAGTCTATAACATCCAATAATGTTACTTTGTCTGCCTTTTCCTATCTTAGCATTAAGGTCACCCATCAGAATAGTAAGATCTCTAGTTTTGAATTGGTCAGTGACAGTCTTTACATCGGCGTAGAACTTTTCAAGTTCTTCCAGTTCACTTTCCGCTGTCGGTGCATACACTTGTATTAAATTTATATTTCTGGGTTTCGCGTTCAACTGAATCATTATGACCCGTTCAGATACCTGGCATATCGCCCTGTCACATTTGCTAATCTCCTTTGAGACTATGAATCCTACACCATTACGATGATAATTACTGTCTTCTCCTGCATAATACACTTCATGATCATCCACATGGCATTGACCAGATTGGGGCCATCGCATTTCACTAATACCCAGAATTGATATTTGCAGTCTTCTCATCTCATTTATGGCATTCTGTGTTTTTCCGGGTTCATATAAACTCCGCACATTCCATGTGCCTATTCTACAGCTTTTTTCGATATCAAATTTGGCCAAGCCGAACCCATTATTCGCACCCCTGCCTTATTTAAGAGGCGCCCGTACTCGGGGCCATCGTTTAATTCCTCAGCTATATTGATAAACCTGGGAAAAATAGTGTAGTAGTCATTCCCTTGGATTTCTAAACCGCTGTGTACATGCTGTTTAAGTGGTTACCACCGCACCGGGACCGTTCTGGCCTACATAACTTCCGCTTAATACAAATACTGAAAGACCAGCTACCCGGGCCAGGAAACACCTGGAATCTGCGAAAGGCAGGGATTGATTCACTTTTCCTGATAGGACTGTTCAAAAAGGAGTTCCTATCCGCTATCCGCGAATCTCTATATACAGCAGTTTTAATATATTAAAATGAGTGAGTTTATTATCTAAGGGGATGTCATATAGTTTTTAAAGAAATTCCCTTTAATTTAAGGTGTCGTAAGCGGTATTTAGATTTACAAATACCACCCCCGATGCCTGATATCTTTCGTACTCGTTGTTACTTTTTGCACTCACGATGACCTCTATTAACATAAGTGGCCAATTTAAAAAGTGATTTATAAATTATTGTAATTTAAATTTTATTAATTTATGAAACAAATATTGCACGTCATAAACTGTAGCAATCAGAAAGTTACTTAGATCTCCCTGCTGTACAGAGTTTTCTATAATTTTATGTGGTAACAACTATTAGGGTACTACTACTTTTTTAAACTGTTACACGAAAACTCCACTCGATATACGTACATTTATATGATAAATGTTTCAGTCCGGTGCATTAAAAGAAAATACTAATGCATAAAAATGGAATCTTTTCAAGTTTATAATAGACGCTTACTTAAGTTTAAAAATAATTAAAGCAAGTAATATAAATTACTACCTCGCCTATTAAACATAAAAGTAATATAAATTCATATGTCGGTTAACAATTTATATTATAAAAATTTTAACTACGTTAGCCAAGTATCTATGAAATTCCTCGATGCCTAAATTGATGAATATTAATATAAATTTCAAGTCCCACAATATACCTGCTGTAAAATTTCAAAATCTACGACTAATAAAATTATTGGCAACATTGCAGGAGCTTAGTTTTGTACCAGACAAGGTGTATACGGATCCCAAAAATGTTTTAACGTATTACGGAGCCTACTTGATCCTATGCGTTGGTCGGAGTCTACATAAAGCGCTACTTAGATAATAATATACTCGGTGTATATTCTCCTAGAGTTCGTATAACACCGTTTTAGTACGGAGCCCACATTAACCGCTAGATCTATATATATATATATATATATATATATATATATATATATATATATATATATATATATATATATATGTTCGGATAAGTTTCCGCGGTCAGATAAATGAAAATTACTGAGTTCTCGGGAAGAACCGCGTTGAGAATTTAAAACTCGACGTTTCGGCACCCATTTTGGAGCCATTATCAAGAGGGATACGGTTCGGTTCGAGTTCGGGGTCTCAATCTGCCTACTCCCCTCACTCGAGATGTACCAGTATCGTGTTCTATATTGCAAGAACTGTCTCTCGGCACTGAGGTCTCAATCTGCCTACTCCCCAGTGTCGAGTGACAACCGGTCTTACCCTGTGTGGCTGCTTTTATACTCGCTGTATGCGCGGGAACGGTATGCGCTGACGTGGTCTGAACTGACGTGGCCTGACCGGTGTGGGCGGGAGGTCGCTGAAGAAGGGGTCGCCATGTTGCCGGCAATCGTTTCGCGTCATCGCGCGTGTTCAAGCTGTGAGGTCGTTTTTCGATTTCGATAGCTTCACGAATGATTCTCGCTTTTAATGAGCGGATGGGAGCGATGGTTTTTGCTTTTTCGAAATCTATTTTGTGGCCTGTCTGAATATGATGTTGGGCTAGGGCTGAAGTGGTATCGGAATGTTTGACTGATAGAGAATGTTCGTAAATACGGTTATGTATTCTTCAGTTTGTCTGTCCTACGTATGTACGTGGGCAACTGGAACAATGTATCTCGTAGACACCATGGTCTTCATTGGGGATTTGGTCTTTTACGGATCTAACGAGATTGGACAATTTGGAGTGAGTGGTGAAGATGGTTTTGATATTAAGAGGGATAAGAGTTCTACTGATCTTGTCAGTGACACCTTTAATAAAAGGTAGAAAGATTTTGGGTTGATCCGGCGGTTTGATCCCGGTTGGGTTGATCCCGTTCCATAAGACTTAGCGACAACAATCACAGGTCATCCGAAATCAATTCAATAAGATAAACACTTCTACAAAACGGCTACCACAAAACCCAAATCAATAGAAGCATTCAAAAACTTCTAAACCCCATTCCATCCAAAAAAGAAACCTTGCCGCCGGATCAACCCAAAATCTTTCTACCTTTTATTAAAGGTGTCACTGACAAGATCAGTAGAACTCTTATCCCTCTTAATATCAAAACCATCTTCACCACTCACTCCAAATTGTCCAATCTCGTTAGATCCGTAAAAGACCAAATCCCCAATGAAGACCATGGTGTCTACGAGATACTTTGTTCCAGTTGCCCACGTACATACGTAGGACAGACAAACCGACGAATACATAACCGTATTTACGAACATTCTCTATCAGTCAAACATTTCGATACCACTTCAGCCCTAGCCCAACATTATATTCAGACAGGCCACAAAACAGATTTCGAAAAAGCAAAAACCATCGCTCCCATCCGCTCATTAAAAGCGAGAATCATTCGTGAAGCTATCGAAATCGAAAAACGACCTCACAGCTTGAACACGCGCGATGACGCGAAACGATTGCCGGCAACATGGCGAGCCCTTCTTCAGCGACCTCCCGCCCACACCGCTCAGGCCACGTCAGTTCAGACCACGTCAGCGCATACCGTTCCCGCGCATACAGCGAGTATAAAAGCAGCCACACAGGGTAAGACCGGTTGTCACTCGACACTGGGGAGTAGGCAGATTGAGACCTTAGTGCCGAGAGACAGTTCTTGCAATATAGAACACGATACTGGTACGTCTCGAGTGAGGGGAGTAGGCAGATTGAGACCCCGAACTCGAACCGAACCGTATCCCTCTTGATAATGGCTCCAAAATGGGTGCCGAAACGTCGAGTTTTAAATTCTCAACGCGGTTCTTCCCGAGAACTCAGTAATTTTCATATATATATATATATATATATATATATATATATATATACATCTAGCGGTTAATGTAAGCTCCGTTCTAAAACGGTATTATACTAACTCCAGTAGAATATACACCGTGTATATTATTATCTAAGTAGCGCTTTATGTAGACTCCGACCAACATGTAGCATTAAGTGGACTCCACAATAGGATAAACCATTTTTGGGATCCGTATTTACCATGTAGCATACATTTCTAAACTCCTGAGATGTTGCCAATAATTGTATTAGTAGTAGATTTTTAAATTTTACAGCAGGTACATTTTAACACTTAAGGCAGCAGGAAATTTATTTAATTTAGTCGTGAAGGAATTTCAGGATTATTTCGCTAATGTAGTTAAATATAAATTGTTAACCGACACATAACTTTATTTTACTTTTTAGTTTTAATAAACAAGGCGGTAATTTATATTACTTATTTTATATATTTTTAAACATAAGAAAGTGTCTATTATAAACTTGGAAAAGTTAAGTTTCCATTTTTATTAATTAGTATTTTTTATTAAAAGGCATTGTCACTAAAACATTTAGTTCATAAATGTACGTAGATCGGATAGAGTAATCGTGTAAGAGTTTATGAAATTAGAGGCTCCTTCGGTAGGATTATAATGTTTGTTACCCTACTAATTAAAGAAAACTCAAACAACAGGGAGATCTTTATAATTTTTGGATTACTGCAGTTTATGACATGCAATATTTGTTTCATAGCGTAGTTGAATTTAAACTACAATAATTTATAAATCAATCTTTAATAACATACTTTTTTACTGTCTAATTTCAATAGATATGTCGATTTTTAATTAAAATATTTAATGCATTAAAGTCGCGTAGAGATTTTCATTAAACATTTAATTTTAAAATTATTATAATAAAAGTCCAAGAAAAGTATAAAGTCTAGGGAATTCAATATCCCACTATGGATTTGTTTTATAGACTATCGTAAAGCGTTCCACAGAGTCAAATGAATACACTTATGACTGATACTAAAAGAATTAGGTGTACAACACCTAATTTTGCTTATAACTGAACTGTACGAACACACTACTAGACCATTTAAACTAACATTAAAAGAAGATTGAAAATCAAAACGAAATATAAGTATCTGGGAAAAATTTCTCAAACGATATTAATATTAAAAGGGACTTTAAAGAGCATCTGACAAAGCATGCTAAACCTTAAGGCGACTAAACCACACAAAATGGTTATTTGAGAAAAATTATAGCTCGTTCCAGAAAGAATTGTAATATAACATTAATGTAGATTAAGAAGAAACGCTGAAGAAAAAAACAGTAGCGGTTAGCCTAAATAAAGAAAGGCAAAAAGAAGATGCAATTTGATGTTTTGAAAAATCTGATCCGAAAACTGTATGAAAAACATTTCATAGTACTTATAGACATCGAGCGCGGCGATGCCTCTGCCGTCTGGCGGCCTTTATCGACTTTTACTACCATTTGACTATTTGTGTACGATTTTGTGTATGGTTAAGTGGCACACCACAAAAAGTGTTTTTATTTTCTCTTTTGTTCAACAATTAAAATGTATTGCTATACTTCTAGATGTTCCAATACAATAAAGGATAATAAACATAAAGCACAGGGTACAAAATTTTATTATTTTCTATGCGCTAGTTATTATAAACACATAAGCTATATTACAATTAAAAACTATGACCACTATGAAAAAAATACGGTAGACTATGACTACATTTGTGCTTTAGCACTATAGTAAGAACAAGATAAAACTCTAAATTTCTACATAATTATATTAACAAGAAATTAATAAAACTTTTGTTCGTTATTAGTAATTTCGTTATTTTAGAATATATTATGAAAAATGTTGTTGATATTACAATATCAGATGATACGAATACAAAAATAAAAAAACAACTTACCTTTTCAAAACAACAATCAATCACTTTATTTTATCATGAAAAATTTAAAAATTGCAATGTAATTGAACCCATTTTGTGAGCTATAGTTACATTGATACTTATGTGGCAATTAGCTGTCTTTCTCACCGTATCGTATTTTCATGATATTTTTTGTAGGCAAGCGGTTTAGTTTGTGTAATATAATATCCCCAATTCGTCTCATAATATTTAGTTTTCAAAACAGGTGTTACGCTAATTCGGTCACATTTTTTAAATAACTTTGCAGTACATTTGAAAATAAGTCGACAGTTTTGTTACTTGCTCTTACTTCTAAATTGACAGATCAGCTGTTTAACTGCCTGTACTGAACTTTCTTTCTTATTTTGCCAATATATATAAAAATTAATAAAACTCTGACATACCGTTGATTAAAATATTGGATACCCTATACTATTCAATCAACGGAAATACTAAGATCACACGGGAAGAATATTATGGGTTATTTCTGGTTTCGTCACAATTTACACTGAAATTACTAACAAGAGAGTGCTCTTACTTCCACGTTCAAATTGATATATAGAACCAACAGATGATAGTCATATACCATCAGTACTAATAAAATGGAAACTATCAAATTAATGTCAATTTCATTTAATCAAACGTACTAACCTTAAAAATGGTCATTTAAGGAAACCCGCCTCAAAAACATTGACAATAAATTAAAAATAGTTTAAGCGTTATAAAAGTAACAGAGCAGCAAAGCTCACAGCATGAGAATAGTGCCTTGTACTTTTACATAGCAATTTGTTCTCACAATTTTATAGTTTTTCGAAAAATGAACTCCGATTAAAAGATTAAAACGTCAAATAACATGTAAAAACCTATTCATATTTTTAAATATAAAATCTTCAATTTAGAAATTGAACATTCTTAATAAATGTATAATCTAATATTTAAGCCTGTTTATGTTTTACAGACTTGGACAACACTGAACAGACAAATATTTATTCTTTTATATACTAGGTTCTAAAAAAAGTGTACTCAAAACGAATAAATATTATCTACCAAGTGTTTTATTCCAGTTTCATATGAAAGCACTAGATCTTAGATATTATAAATTTCGTCATAGGTGCTAATTTGAAATGAAAACCAAATGATAGAGCATATAGTGAAATATAAATATCTTAGCCCTCTATTGCCCGACTTTTTTTGTAAACTTAAGAGAAAATGTTTTAATTTGTATATGTGCTCAAATATCCATCCATTTACAACTAGTATTTTTTTTAGATTTTTTAAATTTTGTTTGGGGAGAGTTTTGGGAGTATTGCCTTCAGGCAACTGTGGGTAGCAAAAACTAACGAATTAAGTTATATACTTATTTATTATGCCAATCAAAAAAACAAATATTTGTAGTTGTAAAAGATAAAGCAACTTTACATTTATCGCACATTACTTTGGAAGTATTACAGCATCCTGGTTTTTTGCATCTTCCCTTTTCTTGAAAATACGGGCCAGTCGAAGGTTTGGTCAAGCCTAACTTCCTTCGGTGGTACAATAGCAGTAGGTCCTCTCTTCCGTTTTTTTACAATTTCGTTCTCAATTTCACTGAGCCTGGGACGTCCTTTGTTTTTGATCTGGTCAGTTCTTGCTAACAGTACGCTACATAAGTGGGACTTAAACTGTAACAAAGGCAACTGATTTTTCTTTCAAAGTAATCGCAACCACGACAATACAACAACCAGCTGTTAACAACAGCTAAATCCAGAAGGTGAAAAAATATTTTTAGATACCACTTTTTAGATTTTATGTCTGTTCGGTAAAGAGCAATTAGTGAATCCATAAGATCGACACCTCTCATAAATTTATTATAAAATTGCACTGAATTTGGACAGCATACAATAATTCTTGATTTTTGTTTCTTATCCCACCTCTTGACTAACGAAGTAGGCTCAGAACCAACAAATGTACTAAGCAAATGAACCGGTTTATTATCGTACCACTTTAATGCTGTTGTCTTATGCCATCTGCTGTAGCGTGCTTTTCTTCTACAGTACCTCTACCCTGTTTCTTCATATTCTTGTCATCAGAAAAATGGCAATTAGGCAGTCTGTTTGGACGAACATTTCCCAAACATTGCAGTCCACGTTTTTCCATTTCATTCTGCAACTGAATGCTATTAAACCAGTTGTCAAAATATACTTTATAGTATTTGTTTGGTTCGACTATCTCACACAATCTTATTACTACATTACCGCTGGTGTCTACATTAGTTAATGAAGAGAATGTTCAACAGTTCCTGTATATAATTCCCAGTTATAAACAATACCATTGCTATCACGCAAAACAAATGCCTTGTATCCCCATTTTTTGGGTTTATTCTTCATATATTGTTTTAAAGAATGTGCCCCTTTGAATGGTATCATTTGTTCATCAATACACAATTTTTCACTCCTAGGAATACTCTGAAAATTTTGAAATGGACCGTTGATGAATGGTCTAATTTTGTATAACTTATCATTATTGTTGAGCATATTTTCGTTATTATTGAAATGAATTTTAGTTTCTATTTCTTCCCAGCGATTCCTAGATATAGTGTCAACTATTTGAGCTGGTCTAAATTTGCTTCGTACAAATCATCTTCATTTTCCATTTTATTTGATCCTGGATCGATTGATATCTGAGTACCTATGGAAAATTCATTATCACTCTCTTATTATCACTGTCAAAGTCAGAGTCTTTGGATTCCTCGGATATTTACTGCTTTTCCGTAGAACGTTTTTGTATCCATCCTAAAAAATAATTTAAAATAATATGGTCCAGTGTGGATTCAAAATAACATACCTGTTTTTTATCACAGTACTGAAACAACACAATAAAATAAACAAATTTCAACGGTAATCAATATATAAATGCTGATATAATGCCTCGGTATATATTTTTATATAAATTGTACACAATTTATAACAATAAATCACTATCGAAAATTCAAACTAATAAGGCAGCCATGTCCATTTGACATACTGTTAAACATTTCCATATAGGTTTCGTCATAGGTTCATAGAGTGTATTAAAATGTATAACCAAATGTTGCCTGAAATTAACAGAGGGCATCTTAGAGTCGGAAATTGTTTTAAAAAAGTTTTCTGCATCAAAAACTCCTTTGTTGCCTTGAGTACACACGGGGCTATAGAGGGGCTATATAGCTATATCGCGCGAGGATAAGGTTATTGATGAGGAAAAAAAAGACCTATCACTGAGGAAGTGAGATAGTAATTGGCAAACGCAAAGAGCACTATAATTACATTAAATGAAATATGCATTACAATCTATCATGATACACATATCTTGATACACATGAAACAAGACAATTAATAAACACGTTAATAGAATCTTAAGAAATAATAACCAAAATTTAACTTTTAATACGCAGAAGAAATACTAATATACAGAAGATACACAAATTAAAAAACGTTATCCACTTATTGTACGCAAGAGAGATACCTCTAGGAAAAATCAAAACGATCGAGAATTTATACCAAAAAAACACAATCAAAGTAAAAGTAAAAGAAGAACTAACCGACCCTATTGAAGCTGACAATGGGTTGAGACAGGAATATTCCCTGAGTCCTCTATTATTCAACCTGATTATGGATAAAATAATAAAAAAGTAAGAACTAAAAAAGGATACCAAATGGAAGAAAAACAAATAATATATAATATAATATTAATCTGCTGTGCAGACGACGCAATACTACTCTTTCAAAGTGAAGATGATTTACAACGTACGCTGCTTCAATTTCATACAACCGCCAGAAAATTTAACATGTTAATTTCCCCAAAAGAGACAAAATGCATGGTTACTACCGCAAATTTACTAAGATGTTAATTGGAGCTAAAAGGTCAGATAATAGAACAAGGGTTGGAGCTTAAATATCTAGGCATCACATTATCTAGCTAGGGAAAGCTCGAAACTGAAGTGAAAGATCCAGTGAATAGAGCAAACAGAGCCACAGGCTGCCTAAATGAAACATGAAGAAATAAAAATATCGGAAAAGAAACGAAAGGCATAATTTACAAAACAGTCATCAGACCAATAATGACATACGCGGCAGAAACAAGACCTGATACAGAGAGGATAAAAACGATGTGAAACAGCAGAGATGAAAACACTTAGAAAAATTGATGGTAAGACACTATGAGACTGAGCTAGAAGTACAGATATACGACGTAGATGCAAGGTGAAGAACATCAAGAACTGGTTAAGAAATAGAAGAGTAGAACGAAACGATCATATAAGCCGAATGACAACAAATAAAACAATAAAGACGGCAAGAGACGGTTAACCCATAGGAAGACGATCAGTAGGAAGACCACGAAAACGATGGAAAGGCAACTTACTGGAAGCACAATGAAAAACAGACAGAGTTATGTCTATATAAAAAGAAAAAGAAGAAGAAGAAGAAGAAGATACACAGGATAAACATTAAAATAGCTGCAAGAAAGATAAAATAAGTCAGCCATATTAATGTAGAACAGCAGAGGACAAAGTGTTTAGAGAAAATAATGAATGTCATATTAATGTAGAATAGCAGAGGACAGAGTACTTGTCATAGCTTTCGACAAGTGCCCAATTGAAAAAAGAACACAGGTCGTTCAAAAAAGACGGAACTCTAGAAAGAAAACAGAATAGATTTAAAAAAATAAAAGCATAAACATGTCTTTTCCTACTTTTTTAATATTGAAGATACGTAAATAGAACATTGAATTAAAATGTAAACTTTGACATCTGTGATAAACCCATCATCTGAACAGTGGCGCCAACAAACTTATTTATTTTCCACAAAGAGGCTCTTTAGAACCTAAAATTATTACTATACAAATCTGATTCGACATATCGTCAAAAAGTAATACACGGCATGTAAAATTTAAATTTTTAATAAAAAGATTACGCATTACTTATGGGGTTTAAAGAACGAGCCTTTAGGAAGATTGGAGTACTAATAAGACCACCGCAATCGGTCATACCCCGGGTAATGATTAATTAATTAATTGGCTAATTCTTCAGTCACCCCTTTAATATGATTTTGTCAAATTGGTCCTTTTTAGGACCAACTATTCTAATAACATATGTCTATAACTGTTAAGGGTATATCTAAAAATCAATAAACTTTACTTTACTTAAATTTATCAGACATATGAGTTAACACGAATCTGACTAATTTCTAGTACAGGAAACACATATAGGGACTAACCTAGGGTATTTGGTATATAGCTGATCGCTGAAAACCACATTATAGATATAGACATACTATTTCTGTCGGAAAGTAAGAAAGGACAAAACCAGTCAGCTGAGAGAACCTTTTAATGATGTGGAGCTTGGATCCACCATCTACATATTTAATGAAAAATAACACAACTACCGACCTTGAGGATCTGAGCACAAAGCTTATTACGCAATCTGGACCAAAAACACTACAATGACTTATCCAGATGATGAACAACTGTATTCAAATTAGGAGATACCCAAAAAATAGAGACAAGCCAAAGTTGTTACCTTACTTAAGCCTGGCAAACACTCCAACGACCACAAAAACTATCGGCTAATATCTTTATTTTGTCAGCTATTCAAAATACTTTTGCACAATATCGTTAATATGATATCACCGATATTAGAAGAAAAACTTAAATTAAAAGACAAAAGTGGCTGTAGACAGGGAAGATCACGTACATCACAAATACTAAATCAAAGACGGGTACGAAAAATATCGGATATCAGGGGTGGTATTTTTCAATCTAAATGCCGCTTACGACACCTTAAATTACAGAATATTTCTCCAAAAACTATATGATATCCCCTTAGATAACAAACTCACTTATATTGTCTGCGTATGCCTCCACAATAGAATATTTTTTGTATCACTCAATGATAAGAATAGCAGATGAAGAACGGTCTCGCTTGGGGTAGCATAAAGGCCCCTACACTGTATAACATTTACACAAACGAACGATCCATACCGGTAGATACTAGAACTTCTATTATATAGACGATACACCTATTATTACACAATAAAAATAAACAATGAATCAATTTTCAGCCAAAATCCCTGAACAACTCATGTGTGCTCCATTAATCTCCCTAACATAGACGCTTTCACAAAACTGAACATCCAATAATGTCATGAAATTGTTGAACGTAGACTTCATATAAATTCCTTGAAAATAATTTGTATCGCACGGGGTCAGTCACAGATCATTGTTTAAAACAAAAAGGTAAATTGAGGACCAGAAATAATATTTTTCGCATGCTTGTCAGCTAAAAATGAGGTGCGCGTCCTTCCGCCCTTAAAACATAGACGCTTGCACTATATGCATCTGCTGCCGAATATACCTTGTTAGACAAATTCTTTCTTTTTGTGCAGTTTTGTGTAGTACTACCCATTTTAACACAAAAATATCTATTGTAGCTCTTAACCATATTTATTTTGAGATAACCTTTTATTGAGATATCATATATAGTACACAAATAAGACCAGAACTAAAATAATAAAAAAGCTTTATACAAGATATCGCAGAAGATTGGATGAAATAAAAGTAGTTTTTATTAATCGGATGCTTACATAAAACGTACAAAGACATACTCACGTAAACAAAATATATTACGAAATTTCTGTAATTAAAAAAAAAACATTGAGTTCGGCATTTAACTAATAAAATTATATTAAATAAAAAAACAACATTTTTAAAAATGCAGAAAAAATAAAATTTCCTATGCAAGCGAACATTCCATTAAATAATAAGCCCAAATCCTTTTGTATCTATATACCTGTTTTTAAAGAACCAGTTACCTCTTAGTACGTAGTTATACCATGTAATAAGATATCCTTTGTTACTCAGTGTAATGCGTATGACATTACACTGTCTACGAACAGTAGATAAAAATAAGGAGCCCATATAAACCGCTCGGGATATATGTTGAAAATATAAGGTATAATCGCACAGTTGCCAAACTCTCAGAGCTTACTTAAACCGATAAACCTATGGTTCAATTATACATTGAAGAAGATCTCAACGACCCCTATAATATATACACGTGAACTAACCGATATACATTTATGATACAGGGGTATTTACGGGCTCCAAAAATTTTTTATAAATTATTAAACTCTACATGTTGATGAATCGACAGAACCAATATTATGGAATGGTCAAGTGAGCTCCGTATATCGGTACCCACTTGACCACGGAGCTCGATTGAAGCTGAATTTTAACATGGGCGGAGTCCATATATATATATATATATATATATATATATATATATATATATATATATATATATATATATATATATATATATATATATATCATGAAGGCGAAGCGAATAAATCTTCTAATGAGGTTTGTTCTATGTTCTTGCATTATCTACAAACAAAAGTTTTTCCAAATGGAATGAAGCATTTTGGACATCAAAATACCTGTGTTGTGAGGTTTCTTATAAATCTGTGTGATAAGAATTTGTTTGATACTGTAACCCATTATCTTCCGGTCAGGGGACACTCATATTTACCATGCGATCGTGACTTATGGAATATAAAACATGTTGTGCGACGTGCTGATAGAGTATACACACCAGAGCATCATGTCGAAATGATCCTCAAAGCTAGTAAAACTTGTCCCTTTACTGTCCATAAGGTAAACAGTGAAATAATATTTTCTTTTAGTATTTGGTGAACCCAATATTACAAAAAGACTGTGAACTCTGATGAAACATGTGGGAGAGGTTTTCCAAAGGAACAAAGAATACCGTTTAAAGTTTTTGCCTATAAGGAATTTTGTTATAAAAACACTAGTCCAGGAAAAGTTGTGGTTACGGATATTTTTTGGGGGCTTTATTTCTTCAACATTTACCTTAAACAACTACCCTAATGTTCCTGAATTTCTAACAGACCTTGCACATCCGTTTGGAAAAGTTCCTACTAACATTAAAAAAATTAACGACATAAAAAAGTTAACAAAATACACATCTGGACATGAGAGTTTCTATAACAACATCATACAGTGGCCCACAACAGAAGCAGAGTGTAATGTTGACAGGGAATATGTTGATTAAGCCTTTCTTTTTTTTAACTACGTTTACTGTTCACAGATGTGTTATTGTATAATCTATTCCATTTATATTATTGCTTCTTGATAATAATAATAAAACAAGTTTATTAAACTGTTATTTATTTTACTTAAAAGCACGTCCTGTTCTAAAATTGAAAGAAATTTACTCAAAAAATTTTTTTCCAGTTTTATTTCAGAAACCCGAAAATTATCAATTTTTTTTATTTAATTGAAAATTATTAAAATATAATAGACTATGACATTTGTTTTACGAATGTATTAAGTATTATTCGTATAAATTTAAAGAACCAATTTTTAGTTTTGTGAGAGAAAAACAGTTTTCCCTCATTTGACGAAAATATGAAAAACTGCACTTGACGGGTTTTAGAAATAAACGATTCAATTATTTTCATACAAACAAATTTATATGTAAAATTTCTCATTCTATAAAATATTTTCATCTAACTATATAGTAATTGAGATCAGAAATCACAGATACAAACAGTTTATAAGTAATAGGTAATATTTAATTATTTTATTCTATGTACACACACTCAAAAATGTTTTGCACAATGTAATATTTTCAAAATTATCCACCAAATCTAGTGCCCTCTATTTTTTTTTTAAATAAAATATTTTATTATATGTATAAAATTGTATGTATAAAAAAACAATAAACAAAATTTAAAGGATTAACAATTTATTATTATTATTTATAATATGTATTATAAATATATTTTTTTTAATTTGTACAGATATAGGAACTAATACTTAATATGCCGTATTTCCACCTTTTGCATCAATGCAAGACGGAATGCGATGTCCCATGCTTCTTATAAGTGTATTCATATAGTTCTGGTCCATGGTGCCCCATTCTTCAATCGCTGCTATTCTAAGGTCTAGTAGTGTCCTTGAGGGTGGCTGCCGGGACTGAATTTTTCTTTTGAGCATATCCCATCCGTGCTCAATGGGATTGAGGTCAGGTGAGCAAGGTGGCCATTGTAATTTGACGATATCTTTTGTCTCTAAAAAATCTGCCACATGTCTCGTACGATGGGGAGGCGCATTGTCGTCCATAAAAATAAATTCTGGACCAACAGCTCCTCGCCACAAGCGTACAACAGGCCTAAGAATGGTATCAATATAAATTTGTCCATTCATGTTACCAACAATAGGAATTAAAGGAGTTTTATTATTTAGCATGATGCCGCCCCAAAACAATATGGAGCCACCTTGATATGGGACTCTTTGGACAGCTTGGTTAAGTCTATCCTGTCGATTTGGGTTCCTCCAAATCCTAATTCGGCGATTATCCGACAAAAGGCTTATTTTGTTTTCATCAGAAAATAATACGTTTCCCCATCTGTTGTCATGCCGTTGAAAATGTTCATTGGCCCATTCTAGTTGATTCCTTTTCTGCTCTAACGTAAGCTTTGGTACAAACAATGGTCTTCTTGTAAATAAATTCACTGAATGTAACCTGTTTCTAATAGTCTGATCGCAAATTACAATATTATGAGCTCGCTGGAGCTCTCTTCTAATAGCTGGGGCAGTCATAGAGGCGTTTCTCTGGGCAGTTAATGTTAAATAAAGTTCTTGGACATTGGTAGCAATTCTGGCTCTTCCGCTTTTTGGACGATCGCTAACAGAATTCGTCTCTCGATATTTTTTCACAATCCGAGACACATCACTCTGATTAACTCCAACCCGGACAGCAACGTCGACTTGTATGTGGCCTTCCTCAATCAAAGTAACGATTCTAGCTCTGTTGAACTCAGATATCACTTGTCTATTCATATTGTTCACTACAAAGTGAATAAAACGCAAACCAATTTTTACAAATATCGGTTTTCGAAAACTGATAAACGCAATATGAATACTGAGAATCTTTACGACGATTAAGAAACAAAAAACAAGCAATAAAATACATTAATTTAGTAGACAACACAAAGTCAGTGCAAAAAATTTCAAATGAGAAACGTTCAGTGGCGTTACAGATAATATGCAAAACATTTTTGAGTGTGTGTATTTCGAGATCCGGAAACTTCACTGGTTCGAGACATGACACTTCCGACGTCTCCGCGATCGCCAGGCGATTTAGATTGACTGGTGTGTATATACCATGATGGTACAATGAACACAAGGTATGATGTGTTCCAAAATCGGTTCGGGTCGCGCATGAAGTAGTTAAGACCGCTTCTTCACGCAACATTTGAATGTAGTTGTATAGGAAAGACTTTTAATTTTAAGTGTTTTTATATAATTTGGCTAATTTAATTATAGTAATTATAAAGAGATGATAAAATTATGTTATTATAATATTTAATGATAAATAAAATTTTGAAGTTAATTTAAATTTATTAATTTTTGGTACCGTTATTTTGTTAACATAGATATCCTGTATAACACAAGTTTTAATTATCTTTTATTACACGTAGGTACAGGTTAATCAACTTATACTCCAAAGTTTGATATTTCAGATGTTTAAAAAGATACAAAAAAGTGGTAATGGAGGTACACAAAATTTGTACGTATATACTGAACTAAAAACAAAATCAAAATAATGATAAAGTCAACTTTATTTAGATCGGATGAGCTAGCTGGCCATCGAATATGAGTGTAGTAGTAAGGCCACACAATATTGCACAATATTTTAAATGACATCTTTTGTAATTTTCACACATAAAATTATCTTGGTATTGTTTAATAATGATAACATTATATATTTTAATAATGATAACATGATTTAACAAAGAAAAATATGTTATTTTGGAAGATGCTAAATTGATTTCCTCCGAAACAGATCTTATTGTAAATTGCATAGCAGGCTGAGGTTAGTTTCTTACTTAACAAATCGATATGAAAGAACCATTTAAGGTTGCTGTCTAAAAAAATAACATTTTTACAGTAACATGTTAAAAAGCTTTAAACTGATTTATTCATATGAATTCTGGGTCTTCGTTAATCTACAAAATGAAAGATATTATAATGGAGTTTTTTCTAGTTGCACAACTATGCACATCACTCAGTTTATCCAAATGTTTTTAAAAGCATCTATTTTTAACACATAACAAACATTCAAAAATAGCGATGGTTTATGAAGAATAAAAATGAATTAATGCAGAGCTGGATGAATTACTGCAGAGCGAAGATATCGTTAGATTTGTAAAGTCACAAAGACTAAACTGGCTTTTTTACTTACAAAGAATGCCAGTGGTGAAGCAAAGTATTCAACATTTTACCCATCAAATTTTTTAAGCCCTTGGGAAGTGGATATTTGTATAAGGAGATATATGTAAGCATATATCTAAATTATTTTTCTATTATAAAATAGATGACTCAGTCAGTATAACCGATATTATTGTCGAACTTTTGTTTTTATACAAGCCTTCTGTCTTGCCGGTGTAAAGTCGTCTGAAGTCGATATTTATTGTGTTTTGCGTTTGAACTAATTTGTGCCTAATTTTCATATTAATATATTGTTTGGTAAGTAAATTTTGCATATAATAATCGGTGGGTTATAGTAATGTGTATATTTTTTATTTTACTAAATTTAAAAATAAATAAATCTAAAATACCATATTGAATTATAAATCAGATTTTTCTTTATTGTAATCCATTTTGTTTTTATTTCAGTAAAACTGCTTGGAAATGAGTGACAGTGAATCAAAATACGCAAATCTACTACTATTTACCTATACAAAAAGAGTGCGTATATTATTAGTATATAATATGTATTTTGTGTGAAAACAAAAATAAATATTTCGCCTGAACCTCCAGGAAAAGTAAAGATTTTACGCTAATGAAAATATATTTTTTATTCAATTATAACCAAAACAAAACATTTAAAAAAAAATTCGATCATTTTTTGACCATAATTTCAAAATTAATGTGTACGTTAAGCTGTAATAATGGGTTCGAGCGGTCTTAACTACGTCACACTCCTGGGCCAGCTGTCAAATGTCATGCGCAATATCATACATTGTATTCATTGTACCATGGGTGTGTACAAATTAAATTTGATCCTATTAAGATTGTAATCTGTAAAGTACATGTATATTTAAATTTTGCTGTATTGCTTATAGAGTTCAATACAATTTAAGATGGAGGGATTTGTGAATGTAAGCGTGGAATATTTAAAATCAATTAAATTTTCTTTACTATCTGTAGAAGAAAAATTGTAAATGTCGGTCATCCTAAACCAAATTTATTAATTACAAATGTAACAAAATGCAAAAGTCGGCATTAAAAACGATCATTTAAAACAGAGACTTATGGAAAAACTGACTGGTATTGTCAGTGTGCTATTAGCAATACTTTTTACTATTTAAAAATCCAAAAAAATTTAAAAAGCATCAACATTAAAAGTCACTACTATCTGCTAAATAAGGACTCAGTTTATTAGGTAAACAGGATATTAGGTTCAACTTAGGTTTCGAAAAAAACTAAATTTCTGTAGTTTTGGCTGTATACCATGTATCACAAAAATGCCTTTATAAAAAGTATAACAATATAAAAACCCTATCGGGTTACATTACAAAATGTTTTCGGAATAACTATTCCATCATCAGTGCTATCCAAAGTTACATGTTTGAAATCATAGGATATTAGGTAACAACTAAATAGTGCATAATAAGTAAATAAAAATGAACTAATAAAGAATAACTGGTATGTCGTATCAAAAATTATAAACTGTGTCAAATTTTAGGGTGCTTCTAAACCATTATACGCCCGACAATTATAAACAGCCGTAAAACACTTTTACCTTTTTTTTAATCCATGGAGAAATTCGGATCCAATTAGGAATTGCGGTAAAAAAGTTGGTCCATAGTATCATAGTTACTGACATCGAAGAGGATGTTTTATTAGGAATGAATGTTATGACGTTGCATGGATTTCAATTGAATTTTAAGAATAGAGTAATCAAAGTTAGTAACAAGGAGGTATTTCTTTATACAAATAATGACAGCACTGCGCAATAACCGTTAAAGAAGATACGGGTATACCTGCGAGAAGTGAAACAGTCATAAAAGCGTGGCTAAAGGGAATTGTGGAAGAAGAAACACCCGTTATGATGAAGCCTTGGAAGGAGGAGGTTAGCCAAGAAATTTCAATTAAAAAAAAATTTCTTACCCCTGCTAAAGTATATAAGTAAAAAAAAATGTTGTTAGCGAACGACAATAATTAGGAACGAAGTTAGTCACTTTTTTTACTACTACAAAAATAGTTGAACATTTTGTTCATCTAAGTATAAACACTCACTAACTGATTTATGCAACGTTTTTTTAGTTTTACTGAATTAGTGACCATCTAATAAAAGTTTTACATAAAGAGCCATAAAAACATTACATATATTTAAAACTTATTTAATTAAATATCTAGTTGCAGATAGGATTTTAGTATTTTTGCTTATCATTGTGTCTTCATAAATCTCTAATATTATTGAAGTTTTTGATCGCCATCATTAGTTTCTCATGGCGTAGTTTAACATATAGATTACATGTCGAATATCTTTTATTCATAAAATTAGGTTGAGGTAGGTGAGGTTATGTTAAAATATAATATATCGACTCTACGATAAAATCTTTATTAGAGAGTAGGCCTATATTATAAGGACACTAATAATATAAAAAGAAGAAGATTGAGTTTTTAGATAGATATAGGTTAAGTAGAATGTAGAACACGAGGTAAAGAGGTATTCAACATTGTATTTTTTAATTAAACGAATAAAGCTTGGAAGAATAGAAAATGGTGTATTCTTAAATATAGAATTATAGACAACAAATCTAAAAGTTAGTCCTACTCTGGGCAATATCGTAAGATATTTTAATCGTGTTTGAGGTTACGGTAAAATATAAATATCGTATTTGGTACAATGCAAATATATTTTAGATCTTAAATTACAAAATGTACACACAAATCGGTTTTACAGCAAATTTGATCTCTTGATCGATTTCTATAATTTCCAGATCATTCAGTCTCATTCTTTATTTTTCGTTTGCTCATATATTTGATTGTATCATTTAGACTCTTTAATCGTCTTGGTTGATTTTGACATATAATTTGAGTACCTATTGTACATATTTTCCAATTTAATTGGTTATATATTTAGTGATTCCTAATATTTTAACTCGAATATTTTAATTCGGTTTGTCATTATGTCATATCGAATTGGCCAAATTTTCTTTCAGTCCCATCTTATTGTTGATTGTGTATGATTTGGCTTCTAGTTAATATTTATATACTTTATAAGTTATTTTTATAATCATAAACATCCTTTTCATAGGTACAGCGCCATGGAGATAGAGCACCTTCAATATCATATCCACTGGATGAAAACTTTAATACGAATTTCTGGCATATGGGTTTTGGACAACTAACAAAGGTAGTAACATAGTAACAATAACATATTTGTAGCAGATTTTAACACATGTGAATGTTCAAATGGGTCTGGGAAAATCCCTGCATGAAGCCGTCTATATGGCACAGGACCGCAGTCAATTAAGACAGCAAGCATACCTGATCTGGCGACGGACTCTTAGAGGCATTGGTTCTGCCAGAATAGGATAGCTCTCCTCTGGGCGTTTGACAAAACTCATATGCGCCCTTCTCTACCCAAATTTGGTCTTGCTGGGTTGTCAGCATTTAGGCGTGAAAACATTTAGGGGCAGGGAAGGGCTCCTCGTTAAAATTCATTTATGTTGACACAGATTCCTAGAATGGGTATCTTTTTCTTATCGTCATGGCTTATTTTATTTATTTATTTTATTTATCGTATGGCACTTGACACATTTACATTTAAATTTACATATATTTTGTATAAAACATTCCATATATGTTTACAAACGAACATCTAACTTATTTATATATTCTATCGACTCTGGAGTCGCCATTAGGAAATCCTCTGACCTGCCTTAATAGGATCTTGTAGGACACTGTTCTGTAACGTGACAGATGGTTTGGGGTTGTCAGCAGTCACAGAGTGGGGATGGTCGTTTACCCCATTTGTGCATCATGTAACCGCATCTGCCGTGTTGGGTTCTGATTCGGTTCAGCATAGTCCATGTTTTGCGTGGTAAGTCAAACCTGGTGGTTTTTGTGTGATGCAGGGTAAGTGGTCGTTAAGTTGAACTCATTTTCCACAGCAAGCTGTGCTGTTTTTATTGGCGGTCGTCTGGAGCGTAAACGGTTACCGTTAGCAGCATCTATCAGCACTGCTGAACATAGCCCTCTTCCTCATGTTTTCAACCCCGTCTATCTTGCGCCGCTCTCATCCAGTTTTTATTGAGTCTTCTTAAATCGTCAGTCCATCTTGTAGCTGGTCGACCGACGCTTCTCTTGTCTTCGCTTGGCCTCCATTCCAATAACCTCTTTGTCCATCGCCCATCTATCATTCTGGCTATGTGTCCTGCCCATCTCAATTTTAGTAGCATCTATATCTTGATGAATTGGCAGGATCTCGTTACTAAGTATCTTTTTGTACTCACTAGTGAGGGAGTGTATGCGTCGTAGTTTGGGTGCTAGAATGTGGCTCAGTACTGGGAGCCATTGTGTAGGGGTGGATTTGATAACACCAGCAATAATTCTCATTGTACTGTTCAATTGGGCATCTACTTCGTGTATATGTGGGCTGTTAAGCCAGGCTGAAGAGCAGTATTCTGCGGTTGAGAAAACAAGGGCCCAGGGCAGATGATCGCAAGGTGGAAGCTGATGCTCCCCATGTTGGGCCGCACAGCTTCTGGATGATGTTGTTTCTGGATTTCAGTTTTTCCGCTGTTTTTAATGTTCCTTGAAAGATAGGGTTCTGTCAAGAGTCACCCCAAGGTACTTTGGTGTTTTATTGTAAGCGAGTGTGGTGTTTTCGAATTGGATGTTCAGTGTTCTTCCTGCAAGCTTGTTATTTAGATGAAAACTGGAAACCTCTGTTTTGGTAGCGTTCGGTTGAAGCCTCCATTTACGGAAATACTTTCCCGTAAGTCTGCCGTAAGGATTTCTTCTGTTTGTTCAAATGACTTACACCTTGTTGCAAGTACCCAGTCGTCAGCATAACCAAACTTCCTTGATCTGGTTTCTGATATATCAGCGATGTACAGGCTAAAGAGAAGATTAGCTAGGACAGTTCCCTGACGCAGTCCAGTCTTCAGTTTTCTTGGAGTGCTGATGTCGGTTCCCATGACTACTTGAATCGTTCTGTCGGCTAGCTTGCTGTTGATTATTCGAGCGGTGGATTTACACGAGATTGTACGGAGGAGCTTGTATATTATGCCTTCTCTCCAGACTGTATCGTAGGCCGCTGTTAGTTCTATGAATGCGGCTGCAGTTTTAAGTTTTCTCTGGAACCCTGCCTCAATAAATGTGGTAAGTGAAAGAACTTGTGAAGAAGTGAAAAAGTGGGCCATCCATTCTCTCGCATATTTGCCGCTGTTAATTAAGAATTCGGGATGAATATTGTCAAAACCTGGGGCTTTACCTGGCTTTACATTCTTGAGAGCTATAGTGACTTCTTCGCAAGTGAAAGGGCGAGAGTATTCGGTTTCTGCAGATTGGAATTTTAAAGTTTTGAGCTCTCGTTTTACCTTGATTGTGTGTGGCTTGTCTTTCGGGGCCCTAGATGTTGATACCAGATGTGAGGCAATAGTGTTTGGGTTATTTGTTGTTTTGTCCCTTGTTATGGGAGTTCCGCTTTCTAATTTTCTTAGTAGTGTCCATGCTTGCGTACTTGACGTTTGAAAATTAAGACTTTCTACAGTTTCCGTCCATTTATGTTGTTTCGCTGCATCTAGGCTATGGAGCAGTTACTCGGCTAATTCTTGATCGCCGCTTTCAAGGAAATTTTGGTACAGTTCTTCGCTGATATGGGACCAACCAGGAATGTATTCTTTTCGGTAGCCTCTTGGTATATGATTCTTGGCCGTGCTTATTACGGCTCCAACGAATCTGTAATTTCTGATGGTAGGGGGTATCCAGCCTAGAGTCTTGTCCAGTTCTGCAGAAAAGCTACCCCAAATGGCTTTCTTTAGATTCCAACGTGGGCGAGGGATTGATGTAATTATAGGAATCTGGGTTCTTGCCTCTAAGACCACTAGGCGGTGTTGGCTGTGTGGGAAGTCGTCCATTACTTTTCAAGAGACTGCTAGAGGTTGCCAATTTTTATTAGTAGAAACAAAGCATAGATCAGGATTGTACTCCTTCTTCCATGCTGCTGATATGAATGTAGGTCGGTCTTTAGCGTCAAACTTTAGTGATAGGTGTTCGTCCTTCGCCCATTTTACTAGTGCATTCCCATTTCTGTTGCATTGTTTATATTTCCACTGCTCATGGTGACTATTGTAGTCCTTCACGTATATTGACGGGTGCGGATGTGTGTCGATGACTTGAGCTGGCCAGGATATAGCCGGTGGTTTGTAGGTGTTAGTAACGGTGATGCTTCCAATTTTTACAACAATATTGTGAATTTCATCATCAGTACACGTGGGAACAAGGACGGCGTTTTCTATGTTTTGTTTAATGTATGCTGCCGTGGTATTTTTTCCCTTTTTCGCAGTTGTTCTTCCGTTTCGCAGTGTGTTTCCTGTAAAGCAACCAGGTCGATGTCGTTATCTTTTAAAAATTTTGATAAGTACTGGCTCTTTGAATAGCATATGCTTTCTACATTTAAGTGACAAATTCGGATCATACGTCCGAGTTTTCTAGTCGTTAGGTCCTGAGAAGGGCCATTTGTATTATTGTTAATTTGCCTTCTGATAACGTTTAATGGCATTGTTTGAAATGTGTTTCTGGTCAGGAGATCCTGAGATTATCTGACTCATGGCTATCATCATGGCTATTCAAACTTTAGAGACGTTTGCTGTAGAAAATTTATTTGATGTAAAGAAATACTTGTTTGAAATATTTTGAAAAACATTTCGTATTATATCTTTCATATTATCCCTTGTTGTAGGAATGATATGAAAGATATAATCTGACTTTATTCTTAACATAACTCCAAAGAAATCGGTTCATTTTATTGAAATTTTGTGACCTAGGTCCTTACCAGTCCATCTTTTCCATTCCATCTTTCACGAAACTATTTATTAAATTCACCGCATATTTACCTATTCGTTATATGGTAATCATTCTTTATGGTACATGATTCGCAATAAAATCTAAATACATCCCATTATTTAAGTTATATTAGACAAATATGTTATATTAAACAAATCCTATACATGGTTACGGACGATACCTCCGCACACATTTAGACCATTTTTTTTTGACTATATGTTACTAGGCGGAAAGAATTTTTTGTTAAATAGTAATAAAAGGTTTGCCTAATAACAGAACCGTTACCGTGAAATTGGACTTCATCTGCAAATAGGATATGGTTTTAAACACCCATATGCTGATTAAGGCCCATTCGATAAGTACTATTCGTTTCACAAAATGAGTGTAATAATAGAACTACCAATATATAGGAGTGAAGTTACTACCTATAACACTGCTCTGTCACCCAGGTGTAGCTACGCCTTATTTTATCTTAAAAAATGCAAAGCTGGACAATGAGAAATTTTTAAGGGACAAAAAAAAGATTATATTACCTAATCATATTTGTTATACATAAACAAAATATTAATAGAAAGCAACTTTTGCCTTAAGCTTTACAAATAAAGATGAAAAATCGTACACTTGTGGCCAAATATGTTTCTGTCACATCCGGAGATAAGGTGAAGTTGCAGGTTTCAACATGTATGTTGTATGTTTCTTAATGTATGTTTCGTTATGATAGTAACCAGCTTATTTTGGTCTGCTGCATGTGGTGCACTACGTGGTTTTGAGTGTTTTACCAAAAACAGGGACAAGATGGATTCAAATTAAAACAAGAGACCTTGTGTTAGCGACAGCATAAATTTAAAATATTGCTTTGCCATGATATTATAAAAAAATAACTTTTTAGAGATAAGAGAAAAGATAATGGCAGATGGCAAGGATAATTAAATAAGTATAAATATTATTAAAATACAATGATTAAATTAAATAAAAGGTTTAATTATACGCCGTAAGTAGCAAATTTTTTTACATTAAATAATTTTCTGCATAGTAAGTTATTTCTTAAAGTTGTGTATTCTTGTGAATGTCAGATATAGCCTCTCTTACATTTATAGCTGATGTTGACAGAGATATCAAAACGCGTCCTATGTGTTAAAAAATAAAGGGTGTTTTTTAATTTGCGGTTTTTTACTTAGTGATTGTTAGTAACTAAATAATAATATTTAGTTGATAAGAGAATTGGTTCCCAACTATTTTTTTGAGAAAAATAGTAAAACAAAACAGAAAGTAAACCAATGAATAAAATCAAAATAATTTGTAATAAAATAATTATTTACGTCATAATTGTTTAGTTCTTGGTACATTTGGATATGGTAATAGAAGAAAACATTCATTTCGTTTTCCTCTGTCAAAGTAGTTTCTGTTCGTTTATGGTTTTGACAGTCACTGAACCACTGCGGTTAAACCGATCTTTCGATTTTTCAGAATACCATTCTTGATTATTAAATATATTTTTTATTGCATTCTCTAAGATCCAGATCATATCTACCTTTTCATCAGTAGCAAAATGAATTATAATTGGGCAAATTTATTACTGAATTATCAAACAAACGGTAGCTAATTTGGAGTTTACCAGAATACCAAATTAATAAACAATAATAGAAACTGTCATAACTAATTATGGTCAACTCAAATTTGCTAAAAGTGTGAATACCTACTTACTTAACACTTCATGCGTATAAAAATAAAAATATCTAAAAAACTAATACCTTTAGGCATAGGCAATGCTTTTTAAAAATTAAAGTATGTTTATACTAATTTTAGATAGTGATATAAAATATAGGGTAATCTATTTTAAATTTCCAAGAAAATAATGTTCTTGCGTTTTGACTTACCCTGTATTCGATTTAACGGATGGTATTCAAATTAATCATTTTTATAATTTTTACTATTATAAAACTATGGCTATAATAGGTAACTTTTGTAACCCTTTTCAATTATGCAAAGTGTTGACTGTGGGGTATTAACAAACAAATGTACTATTACAAATTAATAGTACTTAATTAACAGAACTATTCCTTCGATAACTCTGGCGAGAAAAATGGACTTTTCCTCATTGGTGCAAATAATTATTAAAATTTAAATGGTTGCAATAAACAATCAAAAACAATTTATAGGTTTAGGTAAAACTAGGTAAAAACTTACCGCTGGGTCTAATTACCAGGGTTTGCACTACAAAACAACGAACGAAATCAATTCAATATGCGTGCATGGGTTCACGTGCCGGGTTGCGTCTTTTCTTTTCAACGACTGGTGCTCTTCTCTCTTAAAGGGACGCATTCCACGAGCCCGATGGCGGTACTTATAGGGATCGTAGGAATACAGGGAGGACAAATGTATTGATTAATTTATACAACCATATTTAAATTTAAACATTCTCCCCCCTTTAAAGGCCATAAGGTCTTTAAAAAACAAAACGAATTCCAAATACTATAATTACTTAAACAACTAAAACGATAATTAATACAAACAATTCCTATACAAATCTTACAAAAAATATTCAAAACTTAAACTACAATAAAAAAATTAAAATTAAAATGGTGGTTTCGTCGCGGTTATATTGACAAAAGTCGAACAAAACAAAATTAATAAAAACGTTGTAAAGCGGCCAAAAAAGCTTCCGCGGTCAAATCACTAGCTAATTCAAGATTTAAAGCCTTAGTACCGCAACATACAAATAGACACAAATAGGCCTTTTGAGTTCTAACTCCCCTGTAACGAGACATGGTTATCGAAAACGGTCCACCATAATCTAACCCACAAATCGAAAAGGGTTTAATGGCACCGAGACGAAATTTAGGCAAATTACCCATAGGGGGTTGTAAGTTTTTAGGAGATTGTTTCCAACATCTAATACATTTGGACAATACCGAATTAACGGCTTGTTTAGAAGACATTATCCAAAACCTTTGACTAACCAAAAACTGAGTACTCTTAAATTAAGCATGTAAATACTTCTCATGATAATGACGAACTAGAAGAGTAGTAAGACGAGATTTTTTTGGTAACAAAAACGGGTGTTTTGCTTCATACGATAACGAAGACTGAGATAGACGACCACCTACTCTTAAACACTGAGTACTATCATCTAAAAATACTCCCAACTTACGAAATGGTTTTGGAAAAGAATTTGATTGAAGATGTTCTTCAAAATACTTTTCTTGTGTAAATCTGACAAGAATAATCAACGAGTCTTCTAATTCTACGAAAGTCAAGGGTCCTGACCGTTTCGACCTTTTATAACGAGAGTTGTGCGCGAATCGCAACATAAAAGCCAAAATTCTTTGGATCGAGGTAAAAGACGATTTATTTTTCAGCAAACAAGACAGAAAATGTTCCTCACGAGTGGACACAAACACTAAAGCTTTCTTTATCTCTTCCAAAGAGGATTTTTCCTGCAATGAGGGAGGAACCTCTGGAAAAATTAATGGAATATTATACAAAAACGAAGGACCTGTTAACCAGTCTAATTTTGATAGAAAAGCGGCCGGTAGCATGCCTCGCGAAGGCGCATCGGCTGCATTATTTCGAGATTCGATATTATGCCAAGAATAATTTTGACTATGGGACTGGATATACGAAATGCGATTTGCGACGAAAGTTTTGAATCTCGAGTGGGAGCTTTTAATCCAGTGCAATACGATTTGAGAATCTAACCAAGCATACACATTTTGAAATATTATATGCTTCCACGACTCTAACACAAACGACATAAGTTTTACCAAATGAACAGCAGCTAACAATTCTAATCGAGGTATAGTAATCTGTTTTATAGGAGCTACTTTCGATTTGGCACACAGTAAATTAACTTGAACTAGGTTACGAGTATCAATACTACGAATATAAACGACACAAGCATATCCCTTTTCACTAGCATCGGCAAATCCATGGAGCTCTAAGATGGGACATGAGGAAATATTCAAAAAACGAGGAATTTTGAACTGTGAAATAAAGGATAGTTCGCTCTTATATTGTTCCCATACCCGAATTATTTCCGAAGGAGGACGATCATCCCATTTAAGACCGGTTGCCCAAAGTTGTTGGATTAAATGTTTAATAAAAAAGGTAATAGGTGTTAAGTAACCACAAGGATCATAAATTCGAGCTAATTCGGACAAAAACGATCTTTTAGTACAAGGGACGTCTTGCAATTTGACTGAAAATTGAAAGACGTCGGACTGTGCAATCCACTTCAAACCAAGGATTTTTAATGAAGGACCATTTGCTTCTGGATCAAAATTAATGGAGTGAGGATTAATATGGGATTCAGGAAATTGCGACAACAATTTGGATTCATTCGAACACCATTTCCGTAATTCAAAGCCTCCTAACTTTAACAAAGCGACTAATTCGTCAACTAAAGTTTGTGCTTCTTCGAGAGTCGGAGCACCAAAAACAAAATCATCAATATACGAAGCGTGACGAATAAGCGAGACGGCGTTAGAAAAACGAGAGCCTTCGTCTAATGCTAATTGTTGGAGAGTTCTTAAAGCGAGATACGGCGAGGATACTATTCCAAAAGTAACAGTTAATAAACGATATTCCTGAATTTCCTCAGCGCTAGAAAATCTCCATAACACGCGTTGATAATCCGTGTGTTCAGGAGCGACTAAAATATTACGATACATCTGACGAATGTCCGCACACAGCGCAAAACGATTAAGTCTAAAATTCAACAACAGCGAGACTATGTTCTGTTGCAGCTTAGGACCGACCAGTAAATAGTCGTTTAAAGATTTACCGCGACTGGGACTTTTCTGAGACGCATTATATACAACTCGAATTTTACTTGAAACACTATCTGGTTTCACAACGCAATGATGTGGAATATAATACTTTCCCCTTTTCTTTTCGGCATTAGAGACTAACTGCATATGACCTAAATCAAGATACTCCTGCATATGAAAAGAATATTCTTTTTTCAAACTTGGTTGACGAGATAAGCGTCGTTCTAATGATAGCAATCTATTTAAAGCAATATCATAGCTATCTTGCAAACAAGGCGGCGATTCACGAAAAGGCAAAGATACAACATATTTACCCGAGACGTCCCGATTATGCGTTTCCAGATAAATGTTCTCACACACAACGTCTTCTGGTTCTGAAACTGGCTTTTCCGGTACGTTTTCCAGTTCCCAAAATTTCGTTAACGAAGAATTTAGTGGGTCTTCAATATTTGAAAGACAAACAAGCGAAGTCGACGAAAGGTTAGGTGTGCTAGTAGGTCCTAACAAAATATAACCGAAAACGGTATTTAGGGCATCTGGTTGTCCCGCTTTACCTTCAATTTTACCTTCTAACAACACCTTCGAAAATATGCTACAACCAATTAACAAATCTATAGATTGACTACAGTTAAATTCGGGATCGGCTAACTTCAAATTTTTAATATAATTCCACGTCGATATGTCAATTTTGGTGCTCGGCAAATCCGAGCAAACCCGATCTGTAATAATAGCCTTCAAGTGAAACACCGGTGACTCCTGATGACGAGGTTGGATAGAAAAACTTATTTGACCTTGATTCAGTTTCGTTTGCATCGAATTGAGTCCGTTAACTTCAAATGAACAAGGAGTTTTAGGCCAACCTAATCTACTGGCAGCTTTACGACTAATGAACGAACTCATTGAACCTGAATCTAGCAGACATCTCAAGGGCTGTTTACACCCCTTACTATCAATCGCGTGAACTAAAACGGTACCGAGCAAAATTTCCTTTTTTGTCTCGTTTTTCTTCCCTATAAAACTAGCAGCACAATGTGATATTTCAGGCGAATTTTGTTCGACTCCCGATGCCCCTGGATTATTAGTATTTTCTATGGACGACTGACTATTGGAACGATTTCTATCAAAATGCAACAAACTATTATGAAGGTGACTATTACATTTACTACATTTAAAGGCCTTTGGACACGACTTGACAGAATGATTAGCCTGATTAAGACACCTAAAACACGAGGAAGATTCTTTACAAAATTGGTATCTTTCTTTTGGAGATTTTTTCAAAAACAACGAGCAATGGTTAAGAAAATGACTTTGTTTACATAAAGCACAACATATTGACGACGAATTTGTAACAAAGGATGAACTACTATTATGCCTTGACACATTAGAATGTTTATAATTACACTTTGGCTCCGTATAAGTTGGGGCCTGCGATGTTTTCTTAGATTCACTTACGCTACTATTCAAATTATCGTAAGCAATGTACTGAGTTTCAATAAACTCTACCAATTTTTGAAATGACGGGATTTTATTCGATTTATTTTCTAACTCAAATAACTTTACTGAATCCGCGTCTAATTTCGACAAAAGTAAATTAAACATAATAAAATCCCAATGTTCTGTCGGAAGACCTAATGTTTTCAATGCGGCTAAATTTTCTAAAAACGTATCTACTAATTTAGCCAGATTTTTCGAATTAACTACCGATATTTTCTGTACGCCCAAGATCGCATCCCAATGCGCGGTCGCACAACGACGAACATTTGTGTAGCGTTTAACAATTAGATCGTAAGCAATTTGATAATTATCGCTATTTATTGACAAATTACGAATCAAACTAAGTGGAGTCCCTTCTAAACATCCTTTCAAATACTTAAACTTTTCTACGTCTGCTAGGCCTGCGTTATTATGTACAACCGAATTATATAAATCTAAAAATGAACTAAACTCCTTAAAATCACCCTTAAATTTAGGCAGCTCTATTTTAGGCAAGCGAATATTTGATTGTGGAACTACTACGGATCTAAATGGTTCTGGAGTTTCAAATTGTGGCTCAAATAATTCCGCACTAAATAGTTTTATTTTATAAAATTGTTCCAAAAATAATTCCCGAACATTTTCTTCAACCCTCGTATCCGCGTCTGGTACAGAAAGAATATTACTAATAATATTAGTGTGATGTTTTAAGAACTCTTCGCGAATCGAATCTAATTCTTCCAGTCTAATTTTAAATAAAGGGCGAATAGAAACGTCTGAACGGGCCTTAAAACCTAAATCGAAAATTAACTGAATATCATTTAAAGCAGTTTTTCTTAAAAATTTGAGCTTCCTATTCTTTTCTTCAAGTTTTTCCATTTTAAATTTTTAACAAGTTCCAATAATATTTATACAAACGAAAATGTACAAAATGTGGTCTAAAACCCCGAAATTACCGATTTGTAATTCGATACTTTATTAAAACGACGATAATTCCCTTCTAAAAAGTCCCATATGGTCGACTTTACAAAAAGGTCATAAATTATTCTCGAGCCACGACAAGAGACGCAAACTTAAGATAAGAACCCTCAAAACGATAAAAAATACGACGAGACGAAACCAACCATTCAAATTTAAATATAACAAAAAATATTTTTTCAATAAATGAGTTCAAATCCGGCTAGATAGGCCAATGTGGGGTATTAACAAACAAATGTACTATTACAAATTAATAGTACTTAATTAACAGAACTATTCCTTCGATAACTCTGGCGAGAAAAATGGACTTTTCCTCATTGGTGCAAATAATTATTAAAATTTAAATGGTTGCAATAAACAATCAAAAACAATTTATAGGTTTAGGTAAAACTAGGTAAAAACTTACCGCTGGGTCTAATTACCAGGGTTTGCACTACAAAACAACGAACGAAATCAATTCAATATGCGTGCATGGGTTCACGTGCCGGGTTGCGTCTTTTCTTTTCAACGACTGGTGCTCTTCTCTCTTAAAGGGACGCATTCCACGAGCCCGATGGCGGTACTTATAGGGATCGTAGGAATACAGGGAGGACAAATGTATTGATTAATTTATACAACCATATTTAAATTTAAACATTGACCAATAAGAAGGTCACGTGGTCGATAAACACGGCCCATTAGACAGAGATGCAGGGACTGCTTTGCGTAAGTTTTCTCTGTTGCACTGGAGGAACGCAACTGTATTGCAGCGGTCAGTCTATCTTGTATTAAACGTCTATGTTTGAACTTGTACAATTTTCATTGAAATTTGTTTAAAAATATTTAAATAATCTGTTCATCAACTAAAAGTTCGACAGTATATAATAATAACAAATAAGACGAAAGGTACCAAATAATAATTAATGTTAAATTTTCTTACTGAAAACTACTAGTATCTGTTTTTACTAATAACTAATTTCTTATTATGCAGAAGGGAATAAAACGGATGTACGGACTTGGCCAATGGTACCGTCAAAGATACAAAAATTTCCTTAGTGAAACCTATTCCAAAGATGAGATTTACATCCATTCTTCCAATATTGATCGCTGTTTAATGTCAATAACCACACTTCTAGCCGGTCTTTATCCTCCCAAAGGATATCAGTTGTGGAATGAACAACTAGAATGGCAACCTATTCCCGTCCACACTGAAAGTATATACGTTGACCAGATCATTACCGAAAATAGAGAATGCAAGTTAGTATTTATTTATCGTGTGATTTACTCATATTTGCTTTCTAAATTAATGTAAATGATATAAAAATTTACAGGCCAAGGTAGGTATGCATATCGTGCGATGAATATCGCCAAATCTATCATAAGTAAGTATTTTTATACTTACCTTTATTTCTATTTGTCGATCCATCATCTAACACAAATCATTATAAAATAATTATAAGTGCTATATTGTCAATGTTCATTTGGTTGCGTATCCGAATTAATAGTAATAATATTCCGATTACTCTCCGTCTGTCGGCACCTTTCTAGAAAAAGTTATGTCTAGTTTTAAGTGTATAATCTCAGTACGTGTTAAAAGGACAGAAAAACCTCCAAAAAGCAAATAAAAAAGGAACCAGGGCATTCGATGAATTTAACAAATTGATACGCAAGCAGATAAAAGAAGACGTTTATAAATATCAAAAAGATTATTAATATCAAGGTACAATATATTAGTACTATGAACAAGCTAAAATACTGGCATCAATCAATAGCGATCAAAAGACGATACAATAAAAATATGGTAAGGCGATATACAACACTATTTACTGCAGCACAGGATGATAAATTCAAGTCGTTGGAATCGAGAAGGCAAGAAATTTCTGTCAATGGAAAGTATTTAAGTCATCTTAGATACGCCGATGATGCAGTTAAAATAGCGACCGATTGTTACAAATTGGAGAGGATGATGAAAGAGTTACATATAAAACCCAACAAAAAATACTTAAAAATAACCTCACCAAAACGAAACTCATGTCGAAGCAAGATAACAAACCGGTAATAACAGTGCAGGGAACCGTCGTGGAACATGTGGATAAATACGTCTACATGGCTTAAAATGTAAAACTAAATAAAGAAAACCAGACAACGGAAATTGGTAGGGGAGTAAAAATGGGATGTGTTGCCTTTGAAAAGATGTCTTATGTACTGAAAAATAAAAAATACCTCAGAAACTTTAAACCAAAAGACTTATTAACTATTATATTCTCGAATGTGGTAATACAATAATATTAAAAGTGTTGCACAGAAAAGACATACAAGGAAATACGAGAGGCCTATATTCAAAATATTACATAGGTCAAGGGTTTTAAAAAAAAATGTCTAGTTTTAGGTCAGATATCAAGGCAGAGAGACGGAGAAATACCTATAAGGGTGTAACACTTCCGTGCTACAATAATATATACCTACAAGGCCTGAATCGCTCACTGTCGAAGAGAATTGGGCGGGGTTTTCTTAAACATATAGAAACTATATCGTAGATATAGTAGTATAGTAAGAAAATTAATGTATATATATATATATATTAACCCCAAATTTCGAAATTTGTTTACATTGAAAATAATATAGTTATTTATCAACTAGGAACAATGAAGAAGATAAACCTTTAAATTAAATTAGAACACTTCACTATATTTTCATTTTTTTTTGAGTTCATAATCATTTCTGTTGTCTTGAAAGTAGGTATAATAAAAATTGGTACAACCTTAATCTGCTCTGTTTCTCTTCTTATTTAATTAGTCACCAAATAAACCATTGATTTAGCTACGTACTATATCAAATCACCACCATCCTAGATAAGAGGGGTTGGGTATTCCATAAAAAGATACTGCTACTGGGCCATGATCTGGAATAACTCCATAGCAATACTATCTTGCGACGAGTATTAGAAATATAATATCAGCATTATAGCCTCTCCAATAAGGGTCTCTGAAATTGAGACCCACTTTGGAAACACGTCTTAACGGTTGGACGGTCTTAACAGAAAAGAGCGAAGCGCTATCCAGCGTGAAATCGGACTAGGCATGGTGGCACACCATACTAACCTTTTCAAAAGTGGAAATAGATATACAGAGAGGTAAGACAAACACAATGGACAAATGTAGCTACAATCTGGACTCACAGAATCCTTCTTTCACAACTCACGTGGGAACAACTCAAAGATTTCAGAACAAAGCGAAACAGAACACATAGAATATTTATGACTCAACTATAAAAATGTAAACAAAAAAAAATTGCATTATCACTCTCAAATTGGATAGAGTATTTCACCTATAACCAATATCATGAACAAAGCGGAATAAAACAAAACATATCTACAAATCATTATTTGAGACCAAATGCTCGCATTTAATCGAAATAATATAATTAAGATATTACCATTTGAAATTTCATAAGTAATATAAAGCAAAACATACTAGTGTTGTCACCAAGACACAAAACAGATAATTTACTGCGTAGTCGTTATGAGACCTAACACAATAAAACACAAAAAAAATAATGTTATCGTTTGTTCGGAAGCGTAGAGTCTTTCATCTATGACTTAATCCACGAATAACATAAGAATAATAAAACAATCGTATCATTAATGCCATAAAATACAAAATACAAATGTGTCATCGTTTGTTCGGAAGCATAGAGTCTTTCATCTATGACTTAATCCACGAATAACATAAGGTAATAACGCAGCGCGTCATTATAGACACATTTAGAAATACGCAAAGAAAAGGAAAGAGTTACTAATACTTCAAAATTGGGTACATTAAAGTTCTACAAAGACAAGCCTTAATAAGTTTACTGGGAAAGGTACACATCAGAATTTCTGTAAGACACATCTATATTTAGAAACAAAAAAAACTGATGTTTAGTTATTAGTATGACAACTAGAATTTGTGATAACTAACGTGTATCATCCGCCTATAATAGGGACAACATCGGTAGGTCAAATTCGGGTAGGGTTAACTTCGGGTAGGGTCTAAATAATTCTAGATTACATAACTAAACAAGTATTGGAGAACTAAAAAAGTTTCCTGACGCGGGAGGTTGTTATTCTAGATTTATTACTGAAATACAATTATGAATGGCTTATCGTTCCGACGAGTCAACTAGCGGGAATCCGCTTACTTCATCCCTAGCCTTCCTCAGTGTCTGGCCATTCAGAATAAAGGATGTTAGACAGCAATAATCTTTACGTTTCGAATAGAGAGTCGAAATTCGAAGGTCTTCACACTAAGAGTAAAACTTAGGCAAATGAACAGATACTATAATGAACTATCATTGGTAACTAGACAGAGGAATCTTGATATCTTTGGTATAGATACCAAAAAAATTACTTGGATTTATAAATCCGTAAAATAAGATAAATTGAATTTTGTATCCACTTGAAGACAACTAAAGGTATGTACAATTTATTGTAATATAAACTAACATAAGCATAAAAATATCACATTCTACCAAGGCATTCTAAAAATAAAATGAAATTAAATTTTGCAAACACCCTTAAAATCAATATAGGTTCTTGGTCGGGGTAGCACAAACTCAAGATCTCGATCAATACAAACTAGAGAGAGAATAATACCGAAGTAGAATAAGATAAGATAAAAATAAAATTTATGTCGAAAAGAAATACGACATATATACATATATATAGACATATTGAACACAATAAATGATCAATATTATAATAATAAAAAGTAAAACAGTTCAACGAACTGGGGTGCGAGCCAAACTGAGTTGCTCGGGAGATCGACGTGCGGAGTCTCCTACACTACTTCCAGAGGCTCGTCTCTTTGCGACAACATCTAAGATACACAAAATTATTAATTGGAATAGGGATAGGTCCACTAATCCACTTGACTATAGCAGGATGCTCCCTGACTAATAGTCAACACCACCGACATAAAACAAGGGTTGTTGAGACAGCTCAAAAAAAATTGAAACGTGTCAACTTCCTGAAGGGAAAGAAGCACTAGGGGACAGATTTGCCGAAGCAACGTGGTATTCAATGTACTAAGTACTAGGGTATCAGTGCTGTACTGACCCCACGCCAAAAAAAATTGGAAAGGAAACGAATCCTCTCCAGGATAAAGTTCGCGTTAGCGCAACTCTTCCTGTACATGGGCCACGGAGGGATTGAATAGTCACTGGAGAAGGTAGCAAAGATTAAGTACGCAAAGGCGTAAAGGGAATCAACTAAAAAAATTAAAAATTAAGAATGGACTGAACATTTTAGAAGAAAGGTATTAAAAATTTAAGAAAACTGATTTATTCGGTTTTAGACAAATCTGAATTATCCGACGAAACACTGACAGGTTGATAAGTTTTAGGTCTAAATAAAACAAAAAAAAATAAACAAAAATCACGACATATATACATACAAAATTAAACTGGATGCTCGATTTGATGAATCGACATCAGGTACAGTTCGTTGGCTATTAGGCACAACGACCAATGGCAGATTTCCATAAATATGGCTCTAACCTAACCAAAAGTGTGGAACAGACCAGTGTTAAAGTTTCTGGGAGCGAAAAGAGGGATGCTTCCAGCTCAACAAAAGCGGGTGGCCAACTAAGTAGCTTTAACAAACTTCGTTATGGTTATCCACTAGGTAGACAACCTAAATAGAATCAAACAATAATAAAGTTGACTATGACAGTCAAGCAATGAATGAATTTCCAACCACTGGTTGAATATTAAACTAACGCAAAAAAAGAAAGACAGGATGGCCAATAGTTCCATAAGAATATCTCTGGGATTGATCACAGAAGAAAATTTCCAAGCAAGGAAACTTCCAAAAGGACAAAAGAAGAAAATAAATCCAAACCGTTAATACATAATCTTGGAGAAGAAGAAAGAAAGGGGGTATATGGCATACAAGCCATAATCGATCCACAAATAGTTCAGTTTCAAACTGTTGTTTCCAAAAGAAACAAAAAAAAAGAATCGTAAGAGTCTTCCACGAAACAAAAACTTACGATACGACTTAAAAGGAACGGAAGAATCATTACAATCTTCCAAAGAAATAGAAAAATATTACAGTCCATCGTCAATAATAAAAAAAATCGTGATGTTTTATGTAACACACCACAACAATAAAAAAAAGTTGAACAGTAAAACATTTTTGACACCTAATTGAATCCAATATGGTCGTCATACAAATCACAAAGAAATGTTTACCATTCTTTAGCAGAACTCCAACAGAGTCAAAATAATATAAACTTTTAATTCTCAGTGGGTCATTTAACGGTAGTACCAGAACTATTTCAATTGTTAAACAAACGTTGGCTTAACGTCGACATAAAGATAAAAGATAAATTCACAATAGGCGGCAGCGGGTTGTTTCACCTCTGTATATACAAAGAGTCACAATAGACAACAGTAAACTACTCCAACCTTCACTTGTACCATATCGAGAACACAAGATAATAAATGAAAGCTTTTTAGCCTTAGCCAAAAAAGTCTAATATCAAAGCAAAAAGGTATATGTGGTCTAATAAACTATTAGAAGACCGCAAAAATGTCAACGACAAAAAAAAGAAAGCTGCTGGATATACCAGTAGTCTGACATCAACGCAAATAACTCAAGATACAATAATACAGGTCACGTGCCTGTACGTCCTACAGGACATCTCGAGAAAAGAAAAAGGTAAAACCACAAATAACAATAAATTCCAGTACCAAAAACATACTTCTACTACATCTGACCACACAAAGACATAAAATTAACATAACAGAAGGAGAATAACAATATTTCCGCTCTATATTCTCAACAACGACGCCTTAGGCAGAGAGAAACGAAGTCATATCATTACTTCCTTATACTTGCAAAACAAAAGAACCATGGACTGTAAAATATAGAAAGCATTTTCCTTTTCAGGAAATAAAATTTTCTTTTCAAAGTACGAAAAAGTTAAACTATGAAAAAATAAATTTTTAAAATAAACGAAAGACAAATTAAAAAGAAAATTTAACATAACAGACTAAACATATTACAAACATCCAAGATCAAAGAACTCAACTTCAAATCCTCGCAAAAAAATATTTCGCGTAAGTATTCTACACGAATCCAGATAACACATTTTAAAATTAGGTAGGTCGGGACAGCCTGTATATAGATATAGTTCCTGGCTGTTTGCCGCAAATAAAAACCATGAATCAAGGTCAAGAAATAAAATTCACTTAATTGATTTTTCAAACAACAAACGCTAAGAGCCATTTCGTTTATTTAAAATAAACACATTAAGGAATATATGAGAAAGAATTGAGGACTATAATATAAAATGCTTGAACATATTAGCCGGAATAAATTCAAGGTTTCAATCAATCTAAACACTAAAAAAAAGAACGACGAAATTATATTACTTACTTCATGAACGTAAACAAAATTTCTAATATGGAATGTTTATTTTAGATAGACGAGTCTGGAAAATAAACAACTAATGTCGTTCACATTAAGAATACCGACAAAAAGAAAATGCATGGCAAGCATTGGCGAATGATTATATCATCCTAAATACGTATCAGGATCTCACAAAACAACAGACGAGAACATTTCTACGTAATTTTACAAAGATTAAAAACGAATATATATATAAATACTTTGCAAAAAATTCTAAAATAGTAGCAGTGTTGATTTAATGAAAAATTGGATAAAACAAATACACAATTTAACCAAAAAAAATTGTTCAAAACATACAGACTTAATTAACCACATATACAGGGGGGTACAAATCAACCAATAATATTGAAAAAACTGAAGATACAGGAATATTCAAAAGCCCCACGTTGGGCGCCATTTTGTAACACTTCCGTGCTACAATAGTATATACAAAGCCTGAATCGCTCACTGTCGAAGAGAATTGGGCGGGGTTTTCTTAAACATATAGAAACTATATCGTATCTTAAATTCAGGCACAATTAGATAATATGAAATTATAATTTATTATTGGACGCCACCCCTGGTTTATCCTCGAAGGGGAAGAGCAAAAAAAAAATTAAGATTTATTGAAAGTTTACAAGAAAACTATTCTTTATTATTTCTTAGTAATGAACAAAAAGAAAACATTAAAAGTTACGTCATCCCAAAGGGATTCCAAAATATTATTTTATGTTAACATTATCATAAACAAAAAATCTTTGTATCGTATTAAATTAAGAATTGGTTATAAAGAAAATGAATGTATATATATATATATTAACCCCAAATTTCGAAATTTGTTTACATTGAAAATAATATAGTTATTTATCAACTAGGAACAATGAAGAAGATAAACCTTTACATTAAATTAGAACACTTCACTATATTTTCATTTTTTTTTGAGTTCATAATCATTTCTGTTGTCTTGAAAGTAGATATAATAAAAATTGGCACAACCTTAATCTGCTCTGTTTCTCTTCTTATTTAATCAGTCACCAAATAAACCATTGATTCAGCTACGTACTATATCAAATCACCACCATCCTAGATAAGAGGGGTTAGGTATTCCATAAAAAGATACTGCTACTGGGCCATGATCTGGAATAATTCCATAGCAATACTATCTTGCGACGAGTATTAGAAATATAATATCAGCATTATAGCCTCTCCAATAAGGGTCTCTGAAATTGAGACCCACTTTGGAAACACGTCTTAACGGTTGGACGGTCTTAACAGAAAAGAGCGAAGCGCTATCATGGCGCCTGATTCTGGAAATTGGGCGTGAGTGACAAGTTGAAAAATATGCTCATCTACCGGATATATTTGGGAATTACAGAAGAATCCTTGAGTCGGCTACAGGTAGGTACTTGACAGATAGATGGGGTTAGAAGTTTTATTTAAAAAAAAATTATTGAAATTTATAATGATTTTCTTTTAAATCTTTTGAAACGGTTACAAGGGCACTACTGAATATACAAGAGTATATAAGCAAGAAAAAATAAGGCAGGTATTTAGAATGCGCTGTCTTTTGAAATTCTATATAGACACTTTTGTGCAGTCCAATTTTGGTAGTTTATGATAAATTGTATTTGAAATGATTGTTATGATTGAGATAACATCGTCATAAAGACGATAATTATTTTTATAGGACCGTTTAACAACCACATAAATTTCGCAGAGATGTAAAGTTTTCAAGAATGATTAAAATGTTCAAAATAGGCTTTTTCTGGTCTTAAAAATAGATACCGTATAGTTTTGGAGACATTCGATAGTCTTCAAATAATGTTTACCTCCTGCAATCTAAGACCTCAGAGACACTCAAGATATGGTTGATTGCTTAAGGTTTTATGCTAGAGAGTGTGCAGTTTAAATCTTCATAAAATAGTTCTATTGTATACAGATGTCCCTTGACTGACGCATATCCAGTGAGGAAGCCTGTTATAACTCTAACCTAATTCCTGCTTTCTTTCCGCAGTACTTCCGCAGTACTGTCCATTTAATATACATTTTGCCACGTAGGGTATATTTTCCCAGTGAAAGTAATGTTGCCTTCGGATTTAGGTTTTGTTAAGTCGCGTACGAGACTTTTTGGTACTCTCAAGGCCAGCTCTGGACTAAGTATTTTGTAGCTGCTCTTCCAAATGTAAAATCTATATCAGTATGAAACTGTTATGTACCGCCAGTCAATCGAGTTTCTCTCGGCGTTCCTACTTTAGCCTAAAGTCCACCTTAGGGCTTTTAAAAGCCGCCATGGCTGCTTGGCTCTCTGTGCATTAAATGAGCTGCTTTAGTTCAAAATTTTTTTTCTCTATCAAAAATAAAAAGATATATTCTCCTGGCGGGATAGAAATGTTTAAATTTCCGCCACCAATATTCCTACACCCAAGCCTTCTGAAATTTAAGACCCGCCTGTGTGTCAACTATAACTCTGAAGTCTGAGTTGAGTGTTTCTTCTGCCCCATCCTCTACAAGGTTAAATGTCGACTTGGAAAGGTACTTTAAGTCTGTATCTGGGTACCATATGATCAGAAATCATTATCAATTTGATATCCCTGATTTTCATTAGTACGTTACTATGTCATGTTAAGTTGCGCAGGTTGTCTCGCAGTTTATATTATTCCATTTTCGCCTTCCTTTTTATAAAAATGCGTAGAGGAGGTAGATTCAGTAGAGCTTTCATAACAAACTGCTATTGGTGTGCCTCTCATAGCTCTTGTGATTTAAAACAAGCAAGTTTTTCCACTTTGCTAAGTTTGAAGGTGGCACTCTTTTTGGTTCATATTTGGCCATTACATCAATGTTACATATAATTACTAGTTTTAACACCAAAATAAAATTCCAATTTAATATATTATCTAGTTTTAAAACCCTTTCCATGGGTACGTCTGGATACCATTACCGTGGTTATTGCTCTCTTCTCTCCTCTGTATCTGCTTTTGATTTTCCAGGATGAATTCCCCCTTATTTACCAGATAGTGTAGAGCTGTTATTATAGAGAGTGCTGCTCAATACTCATACTGTCCTGTCAACCAATACCCGAGTCCCAAACTGGCCTGTGGTGTCATTCATTATTTTTTGTAAAGAAGATCATTTCTCTTTTGTAGAAGTATTGGACAAATCCCATCCGGACCCGGTTGTTTATATGGCTCAAATTATTAATTATTATTATTGTCCATTTGATTTTGTTTAGAGTTACCACTTCTTCCTTTGCCCTACCCTAGTTTTCCCTAGAAACATAAGTTATGATAACCAGTCTGCTGCCATTGGTCCAATGGTATCCGATTAGTTTTAGACTAAGGGAAATACACTCTGAACAGTTCTTTCGAGTCTCTTCGAGATTTATGACTGCTTTTAGGGTAAGGAAAACTTTTCTTTGAGTCCTTTATGGAGCCTTATAATCTTTCATCTGTTATATCTCCTCGTTATGCATACTTCACGCATTTCTATTTGCCCTTCTCAGTTCCTTATTATATTTAGTCAGAACTTCACGATAATCTCACCATTATCCTGATCTTGTAGTGATATTAAATTTTCGTCTGACTCATGTCGTTTGATTTGAAATGAAGTTATTTCATCAGAATACTTCCCTTTTGGAACTCCTTATTACCTATCTTCTAAAAATTATCTTAAATATCGATATAACAACCTCTTAAAGTTATTCTGCAGTGACATTTACGTCCAGTGTATGCCTATTAACAATGCCTAGACAATATTTCAGTTCTGCTTGATATGCTTTCTAATGAGATTTACGATGGTTACGATAAGTTTCCTTGATATGCTTATTTCTCTCGTAATCTCGACTTCCAAATCTTTCTTATATTATATACACTCGGTGCTAAAGAACATTTCAAAAATAGAGCTGTTTAATTAAAGAAATTGAACGAACATGCCTTCTTCGCCAAAAATATTACTCTGGCTCCAATTAGAAAAGTTTTTGCTGCTGGATGCTGCGCATAAAATCTTTACTAGGACAATAAATTATATACGGAATCGTAGTGTTAAAGCTATTTTAAAAGACAGGTGATTTTTCTATATTATATATATATATATATATATATATATATATATATATATATATATATATATATATATATATATATACATCCCGCTATCATTTAGAGCTCTTTTCACGTTGCAGTAGTTTAGCATCACCAAGAAATGCTATCATTTCCTATTTATAAGTCGTGTATGTTCGTTTAGAGCACCTTTGTAGGCTTGGCACCGTTGTCGGTTTTTCAATAATCCGATTTTTTTATATATTAAATTTTTTACATCAAACCATCATTGTAACCTCGGAAGGTAAAATTATTGTATTTGGTATCATTTTAAAGCCAATAGATGTTGCCAGTATTAATACTTAAAATTATATTTGAAAACATAAAAATATCGATCGGTTTGGTCGGTCGGTCAAGTTCAAATAATAAAGACATTGAATCTACCTGCCAGCCGGCTGATTTCAGCCGGCTGGGGTCAACTAACAGGTTTTTTTATATCAATGTTCAGTTGTTTTATCTATTTATTTAGATATTTTTTCCCAGAGAGTTGTGTCGGGGAATATTTTACATATTTTAATTTCCAACCTGTTTTATCGAAGCTATCAGTGAATAGTTTAAGATAAATATTAGGTTTTTATGGGATTAAGTCAAAAATATTGGTTGTGATTGTGATGAGAATTACATTTTTAATTATTTAATGTTTGACATTTTGATTTCCATTCAGGAAATCGTTCTCAAAAAACGTTTTTTGTACAAAATGTGTATACACATTTTTACATAATTTGTACAATAAACAAGGTTAAATATTGGAAAACATATCGTTAAATATTAGTTAATTAAAAATGTAATTTTCATCTCAATATCGACCAATAATTGTGGCTTAATCACATAGAAAAATAATATTTGACTTTGCCATAAGAAAGTAGTTCACGGAACCTCGCTAAATAGTTTAAAAAAATCTTATACAGAAATATAAATTCTAAATAGTATGAGGGGTAGCCGACGAAAAATTCGTAAAGACTGAGTTGACTAAAGTTGATTTTGCTTTGTTTTTTTAAACAATCTTAAAAGGCAAAAAGAAAATAATTGTTTGCTTATAAAACGTTTTGTATACATTCTAAAGAAAAACAATTCAAATAAATGTTGTAGACCATAAAAAGTTTTTTATGTAGACAAATACCAAATTTAAATACATAAATAATTGAGATAAGAAAAAACGAAAAAACCGTAAACTGTAAGATATTATGTTTGTAGTAATTTATAAATGTTAATAACTTTGTTTTTTGCCTAACGACAGGTAATATAGCTACTTGAAATTATGGCAATTGATGAGTTATTAAAGTGTGCTAAATATCAAGCAGATCAAAAAATATTTTACAATTTATTCAATTTGTTTATCACAGAAACCGATTATTTAAACAACTGTACTTGTCCAAACAGTATGACTACAAGTATTTTGTAACTTGCAATCGATTCTTTGCGCTTTCAGTTTTAGGGTATATTAAAAAAACTTTACCATATTATTAAATTTTTTATTAAAAACCAGTTTGAATAGGGGACTTTTTAGTTTTTAGACCACTTCACGTTTTTTTAGTTTCTTTGACAAGTGAGGATTGTCTATTCGGTTATTTCTTAATATGGGCTATGATCAATTGTCTAGTCAAGTCAACACTATTATAGAAGTTACCCATACTTTTTCAGTAGTCATTCAGACGGTTCATCTTAATTGTACCCATATGGAACATAAGCCCGAGAAAAGTCTTAAATTCTGTTTGTGTTGTCTCTTTCCAAAACGCAATCCTCGATTTTTCTGAACGACTTTGTGCAAATATTTCATCAGAGTCAATCAGGGTCACTTCCACCATTCGTTTAATCTACATTGTCTTCGCGAGATGCTTCTAACAATGATTGTAATTCAGCAGTGGTCAATCTACGTTTATGTTCAAATCTAGCTTTTTTAGATGTCGAAGGTATATTATTTACATCCATTTTTTTATAAATACTATAACTCACTTTTACGGAGGTAATTAACAATAAAAACGTTCTACTAGAAACTATCAACTTATCCAATATTATAAGGCCACTTGAGGCACAATACGTTTTTACTCAATAATAGTTCCTGTATAAGTAAAATTGTTTTTTAATGTGATTCAATAAAGCACACTAGACATATTGCAGTTTTGCCATCACATTCTTCAGAGTATGTTTTAACTTTTTTAACTTTTCTATCGGCCTTTCTACTAATCATGCTTCTTCTTAAAAATCTGTAACATCTTGTACACTTTCTTCTCTTTGTATTATCTACATCGCTTTGCCTGAGATGGTATTTTTGGATGTAACTTGTCGTGAAGGTTACAACATTTCTTCTAAATATTAATTTCACTGCCACTTTTCGGTACCACTTCAGAATTTTGCGTATTGGGCTTTGGTAAGAAGCCACTTGATCACTAAAATCAACACTCTTTTTCACCAAGTTATAATCGAGAATAGTTTGTGGTTTTAGTACTTGTGTATAATTTTTCTTTTCATTTGATTAAACCAAGATACAACTATTATGTTTAAATGATGTAAGGAATAAAACTGGTTTTTTGTCGACTCATTTTATCACTTGTAAAATCAATAATGGGGTTAAGTTCCATCCTGAGTAACTGGTTGCAACTTTTTTAATCGAGATTTTGGTTCTACATGTTTTTATAGTAAAACATCTGCACATGAATAATTCGTTTCTTGAACAATGATTTCAATTCATCGACCAATATTCTAAAATAAGGTCGTCCTTTTTTTCTTCTACATGTGCCGAGCTCGATTATCGAGCGTTGGCTATCAAATTGGCTATAGTAATTTTGTTGACGGCAGCTCGGAAAAGAGATGCAGAGGATCTGTTAAGCCAATCTCTCAGGTTTCTAAGCCATGACGTTCTTCTTCGACCTGGCCCTCTTCTTCCGTCTACCTTGCCTTGTATTATTAAATGGAGTATATTATATCTCTCTGGGTGGCGCATAACATGGCCAAAATATTCAAGTTTGCGATTTTTAACTGTTTTGACGACTTCCGTAACTTTTCCCATCCGATGCAAAACAACTTCGTTACGAACTCTATCCACCCAACTTATTCGTAGGGTTCTCCGATACACCCAGATTTCAAAGGCTTCCAGTTTCTTGAGAAGTGTATCCATCAAAGTCCAACCTTCGACACCATACAAAAGAGTAGGGAACACATAACATCTCACTAATCAAATTTTCAGACTTAAAGTAATATTGTTTCCACATAACAGATTCTTCATCTTAAAGAATGCAGCTCTGGCCTTCTCTATCCGTATTCTAATTTCTTTGCTCATATCCCAGTTCTCATTTAGATTACAACCAAGGTAAGTGATACTGTTAGTTCTCTCCAGTTGTTCACCATAAGCTGTTACCACTTCCGGTTGTGTTGGCGTTTTACTGACGACCATCACCTTTGTCTTTGCGGTGTTTAGCTTAAGGCCATATTCATCACACATTGTGGTAATCCTATTAATTAGATGTTGAAGTCCTTCGTCGTCCGGTATATTATAAACTGGTTCTCTTTCACAAAGCATTGGGAATATGGTTTACATTCTATATTTAGAAAAATCTTTTACTGCAAGTCTTGTTCAAACTAAACTAAATTAATACACAAAACAAATTAATCTACATATTCTTTTTTTATAGAAATACAGATTCCTGTCGGATTTTTATCAGTGCGGCATGAGTCACTGGTGTCTCGTATATCCGGACCTCTTATCGCATTACAAACATAATTCTCAATTAGCAGTGCGGTACAAGATACATTTGGGTCGAATAATCTTAAAGCCGTAATAAGACCATAAGACCGTATGTTATAAATACATATATCCCTATAAGAATTATCTTGAAAGATGAAAAAAATACAATAAACAAGTGCAATATTAAGTGTTACTTAAAAAATGGTAAGTCATTCATGGGCGTACAGTTAAAAATAAAAGTTTTCAGTGTTCTATTGCTTGACTATTATTATGTGGTATTCTGAAAATGTTGACATTTTTTCCTGGTCTGATCTTCCTCAACTAACGTCATCTTTCTTAAATGGTGAGTTGTGTTGTTCAGGTCTCTTTAAGTGTTTTTGTTGCTATTCATACTTAATGATCTTCTTTAGACAATGTACTAATGTAGTGTTCAAATGTGGCATTGCCTTCATCATGTAGCGCTGATCTTAATTGTCTGATTAGTCGATTATATTTGTGTTCGTCATTAAGATTTCGGCTTCTTGGCCATCTACCTCTTGCTCTTCATTTTTGGACTATTAGTTGTATAATATAATTCGAAGTGTTATTTATGTTTTCTTGATTTGGAATTGTTAATCGTGTAGCTCCATATGAAATAGTAGAAGATGAAAACGGCAGAATATTCATCCATAAAAAAAGGAAACGCGATAAAGATATCTGAAACAACTGTTTTATGTTATAAGAGATGAAATAGTCCGAAATTACCAAAACAGGTGAACAGGGCACTATAAAGAGGAAGTAGAATTAGCTATGAAACAGCTCGAATGGGGAGAAGAAGTAAGCTTAGACCAAATACCAGCAGGAATTATTCAACTGAGAAAAAATATTAAATGGAAAACAATATTCACTCCATTTACAGAAAAGGCGGTGACCGGTGAATAACTTCTAATACCTCTTCATTTGTAATTATATCCACCCAACTTATTTTTAGTATACGGCGGTAGCACCACATCTCAAAGCTTTCAGGATTTTTAACATTCTTCTGTTTAAGAGTCCATGCCTCAACACCGTAAAGCAAAGTACTGAATAGATACTAAGTAGTTAACTAAAAGTGGACGTATGCAAAGAGATGTATGACGTAATTGTATGGTATTCGCTAAATCCTGTCACGTAATATGCCACACATCTCTGTGCGGTAATTCGTTTTATTGCTGCCAGTTTAAGGTGTTATTAGATGCCGCCATGTTTAATTTCTCTCTACCATCGTATTATCTCGGTTAAATCCTATCATTTTAGGCTTCATGTCATGATTAGACCTATAGGACCGGCGATACGCAACTAAGGCTCTTTTGACATAACATATATAGGAGCAAAGATATATACCTAAGGTCGTTTTGACGTGTTGATGTATTTGATTTCTACGTCGTAGTACTCTATTGGTTAAATGGTACCATTTGAGGTACTGTACGTCACAATTGGACAAATAGGATCGAAGATACATAACTAAAGCCCTTTTGCCAGACTTCTTCGTCTTCTAGTTCCATGACCGTTATCGATCGTTGGATATCATGTTGGCTACCATATTTGCCATCGTGACTTTATTGACAGCAGCTCTAAATAACGATGTAGTTGATTTTTCATACCATTGCCTTAGATTTTTCAGCCATGGTGTTCTTCTTCTACCAGGACCACGATTACCTTGGATCTTTCCCTGAATAATCAGATGTAAAAGATTATATTTTTCAGGGTGTCTCATAATATGACCTAAGTATTCCAGCTTGCGTTTCTTTATTATATTAACCAGTTGTGTAGTTTGGTTCAGCCGTCTAAGGACCTCCTCATTTCTAACTCTGTCGACCCAGCTTATTTTCAGTAGTCGTCTGTATACTCACAGCCCTATAATATAATATAACTGTATAGCCTCAGTTAGAGTCCACGCTTCCACTCCACACAGCAATACTAAGATCGTGACTGCAAAGTACGTTTCTCATTTTTACAAAGGCAGCTCGGGCTTGTCTAGTCGGCTTTTAATTTCTGCGGTTGGATCCCAGCTCTCATTGATATTACTGCCGAGATACACGAGTTTCTCTACTCTGTCTAGTGTGGCATCTCCAATTTTTATTCCGTAATCCTGTATATAATTATGTTTGTCTTCGGTTGTCTCCATTAAGGCTTCCTTAAATATTTCCTCCGAATATAAGTTAAAAAATAAAATCGACAATATACAGCATTGTCTCACTATTCTTTTTATATTTATTTCATCCGACAGTTCTTGTTCAACCTTTATTATTGCCACTTGATGCCAGTATAGATTTGTAATTATTCGTAGATCTTTATCGATCAATCCCGCTATTTCCAATATTTCTAGCATTTTGTTATGTCAGATTTTGTCAAAAGCCTTTTGCCAGGCTACTCTATTTAAGTTTTATATCTCATAGTATTCTATTAGTTAAATTCTATTATTTGAGGTACGAAACGTCACGATTTTACTAATAAGACCGCAGATACATAACTAAGGCCCTTTTGACAAGCTGATGTATTTTACATTTCTATCTTATTGTATTCGATTGGTTAAATCCTGTCATTTGCGGTACTGTACGTTATGATTGGGCCACTAAAAACGAAGATACGTAACTAAGGCCCTTTTGACGTGATGCTGTATTTGATTTCTATGTCACTGTATTCTATTGGTTAAGTGGTATCATTTGAGGTATCGTACGTCACGATTGGACTAGTAGGACCGAAGATACATAACTACGGCCATTTTGACATGCTACTCCATTTAATTCCTGTACCTCATTGTATTTTATTTGTTAAATCCTTTCATTTGAGGTACTGCACGTCATGATTGGACTAATAGAACTAAAGATACACAACTAAGGCCCATTTTGACATTGCTCTGCATTTGATATTTCTATCCCATTGTATTCTTTATGTTAAATCCTATCATTAGAGGTACTATACGTCACGATTGGACTAATAGAACCGAAGATACGTGACTACGGCCCTTTTGACATGTTGCTGTATTTAATTTTTTTATTTCATTGTTTTCAGTTGGTTAAATCCTGTCATTTGAGATACTGTACGTCACGATTGGACTTATAAAAACGAAGATATATAATTAAAGCCTTTTTGACAGGCTGCTATATTTGATTTTTCTGTCTTATTGTATTTTATTGGTTAAATCCTATCATTTGAGGGGCTGTACGTCGCGACTGGACGAATTGGAGCGAAGATACAATAGGTAGTTGCAATATATAATAACCCGTTACTTTTAACTAAACATGATGCCAGAATGATTTGTGGGTGAAAAAAATATATATATATTCTTAAATTTACTATTTCGTTGTGGGTAATATTATATTCAACAGCGATGCCAAATTTCTGATGCTAAAATGATTGATAATGAAAGTGGGATATACATTTTCATGTATATAATGGCAGCGAGTAAACGGTAAAACCCTGAACTAAATATATATAATATTTTCACTGTACCATCATTTTAGACTCAAACATTTTCTGGAATAAACTTATATAACTCAGTAAGGGATAAAGAGAGAAAGCAGATATTTTAAAATACCAACACGGTATCAAAACTCTAATCAATGAGATGGTTAAAATTCTTGTAACAGGTACAGGAAAAAAGTTATTAAGGTCTTGTAAAGTAGCGTCGATATACAGATGCTACTTTGCAAGACGATGCTAAATTGATGGTAAAAGCATAATGTATCGATGCGAAAATGATAGTAGGATGTATATATATATATATATATATATATATATATATATATATATATATATATATATATATATATATATAATATATATATATATATATATATATATCTACGGCATTAAGTGAACTCCGCCCATGTTAAAATTCAGGTTCAATTGAGCTCCGTGGTCAAGTGGATACCGATATACGGAGCTCACTTGACAATTCCGTAATATTGGTTCAGTCGATTCATCAACATGTAGAGTTTAATAATTTATAAAAATTTTTTGGAGCCCGTAAATACCCCTGTATCATAAATGTATATCGCTTAGTTCACGTGTATGTATTATAGGGGTCGTTCAGATCTTCTTCATTGTATATTTGAACCATACGTTTATCGGTTTAAGTAAGCTCTGAGAGTTTGGCAACTGTGCGATTATACCGTATATTTTCAACATATACCCTGAACGGTTTATATGGGCTCCTTATTTTTATCTACTGTTTGTAGACAGTGGAATGTCATACGCATTACACTGTGTAACAGAGGATATCATATTACCTGGTATAACTAAGTACTAAAATGTAACTGGTTCTTTAAAAAGCAGGTATGTAGATACAAAAGGATTTTGAGCTTATTATTGAATGGAATGTTCGCTTGCATAGAAAATTTTATTTTTTCTGTATTTTTAAAGATGTTGTTTTTTTATTTAATATAATTTTATTAGTTCAATGCCGAACTTGATGTTTTTTTTAGTTACAGAAATTTCGTAATATATTTTGTTTACGTGAGTATGTCTTTGTACATTTTATGTAAGCATCTGATTATTAAAAACTACTTTTATTTTATCCAATCTTCTGCGATATATTGTATAAAGCTTTTTTAATATTTTAGTTCTGGTCTTATTTGTGTACTACATATGATATCTCGATAAAAGGCTATCTCAAAATAAATATGGTTAAGTGCTACGATAGATATTTTTGTGTTAAAATGGGTAGTAGTGTGCACAAAAAGAAAAAATGGTTAATTTGTCTAACAAGGTATATTCGGCAGCAGAAGCATATAGTACAAGCGTCTATGTTTTAAGGGCGGAAGGACGTGCGCCTCATTTTTAGCTGACAAGCTTGCGAAGAATATTATTTCTGGTCCTCAATTTACCTTTTAGTTTTAAACAATAATCGGTGACTGACCCGGTGTGATACAAACTATTTTCAAGGAATTTATAGGAAGTCTACAGTTCAATGATTTTATGACAAGATTGGATGTTCAGTTTTGTAAAAACGTCTATGTTGAGGAAATTGAAGGAACACCCACGAGTTTTTCAGGGGTTTTGGCTGAAAATTGATTCATAGTTTATTTTTATTGTGCAATATTAGGTGTCTCGTCTATATAATAGAAGTCCTAGTATCTACCGGTATGGATCGTTTGTTTGTGTAAATGTTATAGAGTGTAGGTGCCTTTATGCTACCCCAAGCGAGACCGTTCTTCATCTGCTATTCTTACCAGTGAGTGATACAAAAAATATTCTCTTATTTTGGCATACGCAGACAATGTAAGTGAGTTTGTTATCTAAGGGGATATCATATAGTTTTTGGAGAAATATTCTGTAATTTAAGGTGTCGTATGCGCCATTTAGATTGAAAAATACCACCCCTGATACCGGATATTTTTCGTACCCGGTCTTTTTTTTGCCAGGTTTAAGCAAGGTAACAACTTTGGCTTGTCTCTAAATTTTGGGTATCTCCATAATTTGAATACAGTTGTTCATCATCCGGATAAGCCATTGTAGAGTGTTTTTGGTCCAGGTTTCGTAATAAGCTTTGTGCTCAAATCCTCAATGTCGGTAGTTGTATTATTTTTCATTAAATATGTAGATGGTGGATCCAAGCTCAACATCGTTAAAAGGTTCTCTCGGCTGACTAATTTTGTCCTTTCTTATTTTAAGTTATTCTTTGCTTCTTTTCCGATAGAAATAGCATGTCTATATCTATGATGTGGTTTTCAGCGATCAGCTATATACCAAATACCCTAGGTTAGGCCCTATATGTGTTTCCTGCACTAGAAGTAAGTTACATTCGTGTTTAGCTCATATGTCTGATAAGTTTAAGTAAAGTAAAGTTTCTTGATCTCTAGATATACCCTTAACAGTTATAGACATATGTTATTAGAATAGTTGGTCCTAAAAAGGACCAATTTGACAAAATCATATTAAAGGGGTGACTGAAGAATTAGCCGATTAATTAATTCATCATTACCCGGGGTATGCCCGATTGCGGTGATCTTATTAGTACTTCAATCTTCCTTAACGCTCGTTCTTTGAATCCCATAAGTAATGCCTAATCTTTTACTTTTTATTAAAAATTTAAATTTTACATGCCGTGTATTATTTTTTGACGATATTTCGAATCAGATTTGTATAGTAATAATTTTAGGTATTAAAGAGTCTCTTTATGAAAATTAAATAAGTTTGTGATATCGGTCGCAACTCATATCTAGATAATAACAAAATAAACAGTTAAAATAAGTGTAAACAATTTCAACTACATATATCGGCGACACTGTTCAGGTGATGGGTTTATCACAGATTATCAAAGATTACATTTTAATTCAATGTTCTATTTACGTATTTTCAATATTAAAAAAGTAGGAAAAGACATGTTAATGCTTTTATTTTTTTAAATCTATTCTATTTTCTTTTTAGAGTTCCATCTTTTTTGAACGACCTGTGTTCTTTTTTTAATTGGGCACTTGTCCAAAGCTATGACAAATACTCTGTCCTCTACTATTCTACATTAATATGACTGATTCATTATTTTCTCTAAACACTCTGTCCTCTGCTATTCTACATTAATATGACTGATTTATTTTATCTTTCTTGCAGCAATTTTAATGTTTATCCTGTGTCTTTTTCTTCTTCTTCTTTTTATATAGACATGACTGTCATTTTTCAATGTGCCTCCAGTAAGTTGCCGTTCCATCGTTTTCGTGATCTTCCTACTGATCGTCTTCCTACGGGTTAACCGTCTCTTGCCGTCTTTACTACACTATTTGTTGTCATTCGGCTTATATGATCGTTCCATTCTACTCTTCTATTTCTTAACCAGTTCTTGATGTTCTCCACCTTGCATCTACGTCGTATATCTGTACTTCTAGCTCTGTCCCATAGTGTCTTACCATCAATTTTTCTAAGTGTTTTCATCTCTGATGTTTCTAATAGCCTTTTTGTCCTCTCTGTGTCAGGTCTTGTTTCTGCCTCGTATGTCATTGGTCTGATGACTGTTTTGTAAATTCTGCCTTTCGTTTCTTTCCCGATAGTTTTATTGCTTCATATTGTTTCATTTAGGCAGCCTGCGGCTCTGTTTGCTCTATTCACTGGATCTTCCACTTCAGTTTCGAGCTTTCCGTAGCTAGATAATGTTATGGCTAGATATTTAAACTCCATCACTTTTTCTATTATCTGACCTTTCAGCTCCAATTAACATCTTAGTAAATTTGCTGTTGTAACCATGAATTTTGTCTCTTTTGGAGAAATTAAGATGTTAAATTTTCTGGCAGTTATATGAAATTGGTGCAGCATACGTTGTAAATCATCTTCATTTTGAAAGAGTAGAATTGCGTCGTTTGCACAGCAGATTATTTTAATTTGTTTTTCTTCCATTTGGTATCTTTTTTTAGTTCTTACTTTTTTATTATTTCATCCATAATCAGGTTGAACAATAGAGGACTCAGGAAATATCCCTGTCTTATCCCATTATCAGCTTTATTAGGGTCGGTTGGTTCTTCTTCTACTTTTACTTTTATTGTGTTATTTTGGTATATATTTTCGGTCGTTTTGATTTTTCCTAGAGGTATCTCTCTTGCGTACAATAAGTGGATAACGTTTTTTAATTTGTGTTTCTTTTGCATATAATTATTTCTTCTGTGTATTAAACATACGATTACGAAGACTGATTAATTTATCTAACACGAATTATACAACTTCACCAATAGTACATATTTCTGAATGTTTTATCTCCTATTTAGAGGTAATATGTAATTAATATAAGTGGAGTTAGTGTCAAATTTGCAATGATCTTTATAAGTAATAGCTTACTGACTGTACTTTACATGTTCAGTTCACATAAATAAACCTTGTCCCTTCAGAAAAGAGCGATTCGAATGGTAAAGTTTACTAAGAAAGTGTAATAAGTCTTGTACCACCCCACATGCACACAAGTTAACCGGTGTTTGCAGGCCAGAGTCCTCCTGGCAGATTTAAGAAAGATAACTACCATAAGGAAGTTCCTTTCGAGGGATCAGATGGCGAGGAGCAGCTTATTTTGGTTTGTATATCTTGCAGATTTGTTGATATAGCCATTTTTTTCTTGATTTTAGTCATAAAATGGGCTGATATTCGTGGAGTGGATGTTACGAATCTGGACTTTGTTTCTTTTGCTCTCTAGTTAATTATCTTCGGATATTAGGTGGATTGATAGCTACGATATTATAGAGCTTATGTATGTATGTGAGTCTTAATATTTGCTGAATTTGGCTGACATTTATAACTAAATCTACGTGTTAAATATGTGTTGGTGTCACTTATACTATCAAGGTATATTAGGCAGCAGAAGCATAGAGTTCAAGCGTCTACGTTTTAAGGGTGGAAGGATGTGCTTCACATTTTTAGCTGACAAGTTTGCAGAGAATATTATTTTCTGGTTCTAGTTTGGCATTTGATTTTAAAAAAAGTACTGTGAATGACAAAGTGTAATAAAAAACTATCTTCAAGCTATTTATAGCAAGTCCAGAGTTTAAGGATTTCATGACACTATTGGTTCAGGTATATATTCAGATTTGTGAAAGTGTTAGGGACATTGAAGGAGCACACCTGACTTTTTTCGGGGTTTGGCTTAAAATTGAGTTATAATCTATTTTTAGGTATGATTTAGATTTTTCTCCACTTCACCAACAAAAGTTTTTGGCTGTGCAACAATAGATAATGTATCGTCTACATAATAAGAGTCCTAGTATTTACTGGTATGAGTTGTGTAAATGTTATACAGAGTAGGTGCCATTACAGGACCCCAAAGAGACAGTTATTCTACGTTCTCCATCTGCTATTCTTACCATTGAGTGATACGAAAAATTTTCTGTTGTGTAGGCATACGCGGATAATACAAGTGAGTTTATTACCTCAGGGGATATTACATAAATTCTGGAGAAATACCCTATAATTTAAGGTGTCGTAAGCGGCATTAAGATTAACAAATACCACTCCTCATACCTGATATTTTTCGTACTTCTCTTTGCTGTGTTGGGCAAGATTTAGTATTTGTGACGTATATGATTTAACCTGTCATATATAGCTACTTTTTTTTTTAATTTGAGTTTTTCTTCTATTATCGATTTATATTAAGGATCATGTGCAGAAGTATTTTGTATAGCTGACAAAATAAATAGATATATTGGCCGATAGCTTTTGTGGTCGTTGTAGTTTTTGCCAGGTTTAAGCAAGGCAACAACTTTGTCTTTGCTTTGCTTGTCTAAAGACTTTGGATATTAGCCATTGTTGTATTTTTGGTTCAAATTTTAGAGTTAGTTTTGTGCTCAGATCCTCAGCCAGGAGCCGTAATATTGTTCATTATATACGTGGATAGCGGATCCAAGCTCAACATCGTTGAAAGGTTCTCTCAGCTGACTGGTTTTGTTTTCTTTCATTATAAGTGTTTCTTTGCTTCTTTGCCTGCATTTAATATGTAATTTTCAGCGATCAGCTTAATACCAAATACCATAGGATTGGCCATCTATGTGCTTCCTGCATTTTGTTAAGTGCATATGTAAAGTGGAGTGTCTTTATCTCTAGATATACTCTTAATATTATTACACATAATTAGAATATTTATAGACCAAAAATATCCTGGCTTAAAAACCTAAGGGAATGGTTTGAAAGCAGTAGTGCAGAACTTTTTAGAGCGGCAGTCAACAGAGTCCGTATAGCCATGGTGATTTCCAACCTTCGATAGAAGATGGAACTTAAAGAAGAAGGTGGAAAATAGCATAAACTATCTACGTAATAAATCCCATTAACCTGTTAGTAATGGATAACCAGATATATTTAAAAAGATTAAGTGCCTTTCTTTTTATTTTGGATTTTGAATTTTGCATAACTAGAGCAAGCGACTAATTTTTGTGTATTAGTTTTGCATCAGTAGACCAAGCGCCTCTTGCGAGCGTTTTAATGATTGTAAATCGAATATTTGGCAACATATTATGTACATAAACGTTGTTAACAATGGTGACGTTGGCAACTTGTTGAGGCGTTTAGATTAAGAAGTAGTGGCAGTTATTGCTTAAATTTTTCTATAATAGTCACATTACAGAAGAGCTAACACAGAAAGAGAATACCTAACAAAAGACATAACACTAAGTAAAATGTATGAATTGTATAATAAAGAAGCAGATAATGACCTTGTTAAATTTTCGTTTTACAAAAAAATGTTTTTAACACGATTTAATCTTCAAAGAAAAAAGTTGAAAAAAGTTACTTGTAGTAGATGTGATTGTTTTGAATTAGAAATTAAAAATTGCGCAGATAACGAAAAATTAAACAAGTTAAAAAAAGAAAAAATGTGCAATTAGAAGAAGCTGAAAATGCACAATCTAGAAGAAAACTAGACATGAAGATAAGCAACTATTAACCAGAAGTGGAAACCTTTTGATTTGATTTAAAGAAAAACTCTTCCCCTTCCGAGAATTCTAATAAATATTGTATATTATAAGCGTCAATTATGTATTTACAATCTTGGTATCCATAGCGCCAAGGATAACAAAGGTCATTGTTATATTTGGATAAAAGGTGAAGCTGGTCGGGGAGCCCAGGACGTAGGCATTTGTCTTAAGAAACATATTGAAGAAAATGTTACTTCTGCAAGACATGTAATTTTTTGGTCAGACTCTTGTGGCGGCCAAAACCGCAACAACAAAATAGTTTTGATTCTGAAAACGATTTTGGAAACTCATCCTACCATTGAAAAATTACATTACGCTATTTCCTTCCTAGTCATAGCTTTTACCCAATGGTAGTGATTTTGGAGATTTTGAAAATGCCCTAAAATTTCAACAACGTTTATATATCGTTGATGATTAAATAAACGTGATGAAAAAATCCCGTAAAAAGAAACCACTAGTAGTTCACGGAATGAAAAAAAAAGAATTCGTTGGAACAAAGAAGATAGAAACGATGATTACAAACCGTAAGTCAGACATAGAAAAGAGTAAGGCTGGTTTAAAACAAGAGAAATTTAAATAAGAAAGGATATACCACTCATTATTTTTATAAAAACTTAACACTAGTGAAGTTGAAGTAAATCTTTACAAGGATTTTTAAAAAGGACGGCCTGTTGCAATGCAATCCGTAAGTAACCACTTGATTCCTCTTTGGCCCACAGGCAAGCCACTTTTTGTGCCTAAGCTTAACGACAATCTTTAACGCACCTAATACCAAATGATGCAAAACCTTTGTATTGCTCTCTTTTCAGAAACAATACAATAGAAGACGACATTAAAAGATTTTATATTTTTATTAATTTCTTAAGTAATATAAAATATTCAAAAACAACGACTATTTTTGTCATACCCAAAAAGAAATAATATCTTGTGGCCTACCAATAATTCACTAAAAGTGATATTTTAGTTACTCATCACTAGACCAAACGACCTCCATGTCGCTTGGTCTACTGATGTATAACACAATTACACAATGTGGCGAAAATCGTAAGTCGACCAAAAGACTTTTTTTTTGTTTTTCTTTAATATTGGACAAGTTACTAATTCGCACTTATAAGAAACATAAAAAACTGTATTCGAAAACAAAAAATTACGACAATTGTAACATATAGTGAATTTTAATAGAGTGAAAACTTTAAAGTCAAATATCTCAAAATCATATTTTGGCGCTTGGTCAAGTGATGAATTACGCCGTCCATATAAAATTACGAGACAATATTCATATGCTGTGGACAAATCGTCATATTTGCGTTATATTGATATGTATACGACAATCAGCTGTAAAAGTCATTGCCTTTTTTTTGCCGTATCATATTTTAGCATAAAATTTTAAGCTTTTAGTCTTTTGATTTATTTTGTAGTATGTTAACTAAACCGGTTTAGTTTGCGTGAAATGAATCCACAATTCGTCTAATAATATTATGTTTTTAAAACAGTTGTGTTTTTATGCTCATCCGTTCACTTTTTGTAAAGCAGTCTGTGTAAATATTAGGGATTTACTTATATAATCTTTTTGTATATATAATTTGTTTATTGATTTTACTTTTTAGATAAAGTTTCATAATTATAGTCCTCTTGCTTTTATTATCTATGGTAATACATATACATACCCAATTCGAAAGGGAGAAAACCAGCGGTTTTTAGATTAAACATAGACATTCTTCTCTCTATCTCCCTCTATGTTATATAAAGATCATCGTCATCGCATAGTCAAAACACAGCAAGATTCTATTGCCTTTTCTTCTTTTTTGTCTCCTCATTTCTATTGTAAACTAAGCCACGTAAATGACATTTTAAAAATTTATGTCCATATTTCTGAAGTGCCTCTCCTGGGATAATTTTTTTAAGCCTAGTTCGTTTGATTGCAAGTAATTGATTTGATAGCTTCCAACAGAGAAGTATTGATTGTAGGTAGAATAGCAAGTGTTGATAAATATGATGGGTCGGTAGGTAGTCTCATTATTCCTAAATCTGATCATATGTTACCTCCACCCTTCATTTGTAATCATCGTCTAGTGGCATTCTCCCAATTTAACTTGGTAATGCAGTTATTGAGAGAGCCTTTGGATATAGCTAGCTGAACGTTGGAGTTGAGATTGAGTTTCTTGTACGACATTGCTATCTTTATATATGTGTTTGACATTGGCATTAGTTCCGTTCGTATTGGTTAGTACTCGGACCTTTGTAAGTCGGAAAATACCTCTGATGGCTTTTCTAGCAATCCTGATTCCTGATCTAATTAATACGTTCTTGTCACATATCCACACATTAGCACTGGTTTAATCACTGTTTTATATATCCTGCTTTTAGAGATTCGTATTAGACTTCTGGATTTAAAAGTGTTATAAGGGTTATATATATATACATCAATTAGCTACCTGAATATTCCCTTTTATTTCTTATGTGACAACGTTATCTACGATATCTAAAACGCTGCAATGTTTCAAAATGATATGGCTTTATCGTATGGCGTTACGTTATGTCCCACTCTACATCCTCTCTTTTGTATGTTAAAGAACATTTATTTGATTTTTTTATTAGTGACTATTAGACCATTTTTTGCTGCTAATAGCATTATTTTATAGCATTCTAATATTTAATTTATGGATTAAATCCAGATAGCAAATAGATATTCTTCACTTTCTCGAAGAAATATTATTCTAACACACAAAATTAATAAATTGCCAAAACCTTCCTTGCATATTCTGTTCACTTATGAGGGGCAGCAATATCAGTACCAAAATAAGGCGTATAGTTCTGGACTGGCTAATTGTTGGATAATAGGAAGCATGAGTCTAGCAGTTTTATTGCTTTCGGGACTGCACCAGGTATCGGGGAGCAGAAATATCATTACCAAGTTATTGCATATAGGAATTGTTGCTCGAACTTTATTAATATTAACATCATTTAATCTTCGCTTATCCACTGCTGGGCATAGATCTCCCTCATAATTTTCCATCTATTTCGATCTTGTGCCTTTTGCATCCAATTCCTATGATAACGTTTTAGATCGTCAGTCCAACGTGTTGGTGGACGACCTCTGCTTCGGTAGGGATCATCTCTTGGTCTCCATTTTAGTATCCGCTTGTCCATCTATTATCTGTCATTCGAGCCACGTGACCTGCCCAGTTCCATTTCAGTGTTGCTGCTCTCATAAACTGCATCAGCCACTCCAGTTCTTTGTCGTAGCTGGCGATTTGGGATCTTGTCTCGTAGTGAAATGCCCAACATAGCACGCTCCATCGCCCTTTGACACACACTGATCTTTTGAACTGTTCTCCTTGTCATGGTCAACGTTTCCGCACCGTAAGTTAACACTGGCAAAACACACTGATTAAACGTTTTTCTTTTAAGGTATATTGGTATATCAGACGATTTGAAAATATGGTTCAGCTTGCCGAAGGCTGCCCAAGTCAGTCTTATATGACGGAGAATCTCAACGGTTTGGTTATCTTTTCCTATGCGAATCTCATGACCTAGGTATTTATGGGCGATTACCTGGTCTATGGATCTTGTTCCTACGCATATATCTTCGCTGACTACAAGATTTGTCATCATCTGGGTTTTAGATATATTTATTTTCAATCCCCCTTCTAGCGAGGAAAGGTAGAGCTGATTTAAAAGTTCTTTGGCCTCATCTATCCTATCAGCTATTAGTACAATATCATCTGCAAACCTTAGATGGCTAAGCTTTTCTCCGTTTATATTTATGCCCTTGTCGGTCAGTTTTGCCCTTTTACATATATATTCCAAAAGCGTAGTGAACAGTTTCGGTGATATGGTGTCCCTCTGGCGTACTCCTCGTTGTATCGGGAATTTCTGGGTTTGACGATCACCCACTCTAACACTGGCTATTGCGTTTTGGTATATGTGTTTAATTAAACACATTATTAAATAACACTATATTTCCTAGTAAAATCATCATGACTTTACAATAAGACAAATTTTCGATTGTTGGTTATGGAAATATCATGTACATAACACCGGGTTCCCTATGTGGATATCCAGCAAAATCCTTATACTCATGATACGGGAAACAAAAAACCAAAGATGAAAATATGCACCAAGAAACACTGAGTTATAAAACAGTCGAATAAAATATAAATTCTCGATTCAAATATTCAAAAAATTAATGAACATCTTACTAAAATAGAAATGAGGCCTATTTAAGATGTAATCCATTAACGGGCCAACGTACAAAGCACTCCTAGCATGTGCTAATGATATAGATCTCATAAGAAACTCTCCCGTCCGCAAAAATCTTCAATAAAGTGAAGAGAGCACGAAAAACGTTTTACTTAAAATCAACGAAATGAAAACCAAATACAAGCGAATAAGCAGAAGAGACCAATTTAATAAATCTTGATAAAATATTAAAGTTAACAACTACAATTTCATTAATATGGAACACTTTAAATATTTTAGATAAATAATCACGGTTAATAATAATGCCACTAAAGAAATACAGATCATAATTTAAACTTTTTACCTATTTTAATACATAGATGCGAATCATGGACAATGACTAAAACAGATAAAGAAGAACTACGAATATTTGAAAGGAAAATAATAGGAAAATTGTTTTAACCTCATTATCATATCGCTACAAATCGGTATAGAACAAGAACACATACTGAATAAAGAAAGCTCTTATAACGATATTGTTTCTTCTTCTTCAAGTGCCATCTTCGTTCCGAAGGTTGGCGATCATCAGGGCTATACGTATTTTCGAAACTGTTGACCGAAACAATTCGTTGCTGCTACAGCTATACCATTCCCGTAGATTCTTTAGCCAGGAGTTTCGTCTTCTTCCTATGGACCTTTTTCCTGCTATTTTCCTTTGCATAATTATTCGAAGCAGGTCATATCTTTCGCCTCTTGTAATGTGTCCCAAGTATTGCAGTTTTCGTTTTTTGATCGTAAATATGACTTCCTTTTCTTTATTCATTCTTCTCAAGACCTCGACATTTGTGACTCTCTCGGTCCATGATATTCTCAGGACTCTGCGATACATCCACAGTTCAAATGCCTCTAATTTTTTGGTATCAATCTTTTTCAACGTCCATGACTCCATTCCGTAGAACAGCACAGAAAGTACGTAACATCTCATCAGGCGAAGTTTCATTTCAAGGCTCAAATCTCTTCCGCAGAACACTCTCTTCATTTTAGTGAATATGGATCTGGCTTTTTCTATTCTTATTTTGATTTCTGCTGAGCTATCGTTGTCTTCATTTATGAAACATGTCTAATAAAAACATTAATAAAAACACCATTTATTTTAATACCTACGGATTGCTCAGAGAGTGTTCTATTCATTACGTCTTCGGAATAGAGATTAAACAGGGTTGGTGACAGTATACACCCTTGTCTCACACCTCGCTTTATTTCGATTTCTTCAGTGGTATTATTCTCTACTCTCACTACTGCTTTCTGATTGTAGTACATATTTGCTATTAGTCGGATGTCTCGTTTATCTAAATTCTTTTCTGTCAGGAGTCTGATTAGGTGATCATGCCGCACTTTATCAAAGGCCTTGTTGTAATCTATGAAACACATGAATACATCTTGATTTATGTCAAGACATCTTTGAGACATAACGTTCAGTGCAAACAACGCCTCCATTGTTCCAAGTCCATTTCGGAATCCAAACTGGGTATTATTGATGTCCATTTCCAGTTTTCTGTGTACTCTAGAGTGTATAATTTTCAGAAATATTTTCAGTACATGGCTCATCAGACTGATTGTACGGTAATCACTGCATTGTTTGGCATTTATCTTTTTTGGTATAGTAACAAAGGTGGATAAAAGCCATTCTTGTGGTATTTTTCCTGATGTATAAATGCTATTGAAAAGATTAACTAAAATGTGAATCGAGTCTTTTTCTATTAGTTTAAGGATTTCCGTTGGTATTTCATCTGGACCTGGGGCTTTACCATTTTTCATTCTTGTTGATATTGTTTAGGAAAATAAATTGTTTAACGTAGATCGGACACATGCATAGACGCCAAGATGTCAAACTTGTAAAACTGGTATGGAAGGAAGTTAGCACAGAAGAATGCCACTTGGGCGTCTCAGTATGCAATGAAGAGAAAACATCCAATCATATCTCAAAAAATTAACATCGTGAAGGTTCTTCTTTGAACCCCATAACAAATGGCTAATCTTTTACTTTTCATTAAAAATTTAAATTTTAATAAGCCACGTAAATACCGTTTTAAAAATTTATGTCAATATTTCTGAAGTGCCTTTCCTGGGATAACTTTTTTTATTCTGGTTTGTTTAATTACATGTAATTGATTTGATAGTCCCCAACAGATGAGTATTGACTATAGGTAGGATAGCAGGTAGTTGAACAGGCATATGTTGATAAATATGATGGGTCGGTAGATAGTCTCATGATTCCTAAATCTGACCTCATGTTACCTTCCCCCTTCATTTGTGGAAGTCCTAAGGACATTTTTTCTCTTGGGGCATCCTCCCAATTTAACTTGGCAATGCAGTTATTATAAAGCCTTTGGATATAGCCAGCGCAACTTTAGCATTGAGATTTAGCTTCTTGTACGATGTTGCTGTCTTTACATACGTGTTTGACCTTGGCATTATTTCCGTTCGTTAATGGTTAGTACGCGGACCTTTGTAAGTCGGAAACTACTTCTGATGGCTTTTCTAGCAATCCTGATCTAATTAATACCTGAGTTTCACGTACATTGTTTTGTCAGCGTTCTCGTCACATATCCACACATTAGCACTGGTTTAATCACTGTTTTATATATCCTGATTTAAGAGAGTCGTATTAGACTTCTGAATTTAAAAGTATTATAAGAGTTATGTATACATCAGTTAGCTACCTGAATATTCCCTTTTATTTCTTATGTTACAAAGTTATCTACGATATCTAAAACGTTTCAATTCTTTAAAATTATATGGGTTTATTGTTACGTTATGCCCTTCTCTACGTCATCTCTTTTGTATGTTAAAGAACATTTATATGCTTTATTACTGACTATTAGACCGTTTTTTTTTAGCTAATATCATTATTTTATAGCATCCCATTATTTAATTTATGGATTAAATCCGGATAGCAAATTGATATTCTTCACTTATGACATTCTGCAATTATTGTTGGATAGCCCAAAATTGACGAAGTAAGTCTAAAACGTGAATCACAAAAAACTTTTATTATCCAATAACTTCGAGTCTTTATCGCGGTTAATCAATTTCTTCCTTTAAAAAAACGTTTTTTGGCTTATTTCAGATACCCCTGAAGATGCTCTAGGGAGCGAAAGTACTTGGGCAAGATTTAATTAATAAAACTGTGCTCGATATCTGCCTTTATTTTATCAAAGTTCATTTATTCGAGCATTCAACCTTGTATCTATTTTTTTTATTGTGTTTAAGATATGATTTAGATTTTTTTCCACTTCAGCAACAAAAGTTTTTGGTTGTGCAACAGGAGATGTATTGTCTACGTAATAAAAGTCCTAGTATTTACTGGTACGGGGTGTGTTAATGTTTTATTATCGGTAAACTTATATTAAGGATTATGTGCAGAAGTATTTTATATAGCTGACAAAATAAATATATTGACCGATAGCTTTTGTGGTCGTTGGAGTTTTTGAAGGTTTAAGCAAGGTAACAACTTTGTCTTTGCTTTGCTTGTCTGCAGACTTTGGATATCAGTAATTGTTGTGTTTTTGGTACAAATTTTATAAGCTTTGTGCTCAGATCTTCAGTCAGTAACCGTAATATTGTTCATTATATAGGTAGATAGTGGATCCAAGCTCAACATAGTTGAAAGGTTCCCTCAGCTGGCTGGTTTTGTCCTCTCTCATTTAAGTTTTTCTTTACTTATTTGCCAGCAGAGATAGCACTTTTACATTTATTATGTGTTTTTCAGGAATCATATTAATACCAAATACCCTAGGTTTGGCGCTCTATATGTTTCCTGCACTAGAAATACGTCACATTTGTGCTAAGCACCCTTAATATTTATAGACCTAATTAGAATAGTTGGTCCTAAAAAGGCCGATTTGACAAAACTCATATTGAACGGGTGATTAGCCGATTAATTAATTGTTCATTACCCAGGGTACGTCCGATTGCGGTGGTCTTATTAGTACTTAAATTTTCGTAAAGGCTTCTCTTTTGAACTCCATAATAAATGGCTATTCTTTAACTTTTCATTAAAAATTTAAATTTTACATACTGTTGATGTATGTTTTACATACATACAAGAGGTACCTTGTAGACAACATGTGCTTAATTAGGAACGAATTGAGATACATAATCAGAAGACGACAAAGGAAAATCTATATAATATATAATAATCTATATAAATGTATACCATTTTTAACAATGCATATTTATAGCGCATTTCCAGAGCCAACGTGCTAATTGTATGTAAAATGAAACTTTTTAAGGTTTTTAATGTTTGTATGAAAGATGAAACCGTATGACACATAACCGTGAAATTTATATACCAACCTATAAATCTCTTTTAAAAGAATACTGACACCTACACATTATCACAATACTACATATCATAATACTAAGAAATTTGTTATTTTAATCTAGGAATAGGCTTTATAATTTACGAGAGATTTAATTTAATGTATTTAAAATTTTACAGGATCCGGTATAGATATATTAGATATTCTTTTAGATTTTTTAGATATATTATTTCTTCAACACTGAAGTTAGTCCAATCTCTGATATTTCTCTGCCAGATTTTGTCTTTCTTCCCAAGACTTTTCTTCCCTCTACTCTTCCTTGCATGATGACGCATAGAATAGAGTATTTATCGTTTCGAACTGTAGCCCAGATACGATGTCCAGATAGACAATTCGTCTTAACGCTTCTTCGTTTGAGACTTTTACAGTCCAAGGAATTTTAAGAATACGCCTATATAGCCACATTTCGAATGCCTTTAATTTTTTTACAGATTTGGCTGTCAGGGTCCAAGCTTCTACCCCATATAGCAGTTGCGACCATACATAACATTCGACGATCTCAGTCTAATAACCACACTCAATTTCTTATTTGTAAACATTGACTTTTATCTGTTTAGTTTAGTCCTATCATTTTGCTTTATCTGTTAATGATTTCTATAAGAATTTGTAAATCCTCTATATTTTCTGTCATAATTGGGGTTTAGTCTGCAAATTTTATGTTATTAATGATGCTCACTCCATTCCTTACTTCTTTCCCATAGTGTCTCCTAAAATATTAGTTGACAACACACATCTCTGGCTGACTCCTTTTTGAATTTCTGCTTGATTTGTCTCTCTATCTTTCACCCGCATGACCGCTGTTTGATTTTTGTAGATTTTTTAGTAAATTAATATCTTGGTATCTAGGTGTATGTATTTTAATGCATGTATGGGCTTACCAGGTTGAACTATGTCAAATACTTTTGAAAATCTATATTAGATATGAATACGTTTTCATTATAATCTCTGCATTTTTGTAATAGTACCACCATTGCGCACAATTCCTCTTTTGTTCCCAATCCACTTCTAAATCCAAACTATGTGTTGTCCAATTGTTCGTCACATTTTTTATTGACAGGCGATTTAATGTTGTTATTAATCGGATGACATTTGTGACTTTTATTAAATTTTGATAATCGTCGACAAATCAAATCTTTTAGTGACATATTATTCTTTTAATTTTTAGTTCTCATTTAATGTCTATCTTTTGTTAGTTATTTTTAGAGTAAATATATGATGACTGACATTATTCCCACTTGATTCTTTTGTTTCAGTTATTGCTCTAGCCTAATTTGACATTTTCTTTCTTCAAATCATCAAATTTTCATGGTTTGTTTATATTTCGTTATAGTAAAATTCATATTTTCCACTAAGCCTAACATAAGAAGCAGCAGTGTCATCAAACCAAAATAATCCAGTTGTGCATTACGTTTTTGCTGATCGATTTACAAGTAAATTTTAACAAACACATCAAATTGATCATCCTTTTTACTTTCGTATACGATCATACTTCTCCAAATTGAATTTTCAATTTTCAAAAACTTATGATACCTCCTCAATCCATAACCCTGCGCCATGGACAATATCTGTTCCGGCTATCGACATCAAAAAAACCTAAGAAATCAGAGATATCGTCAACCGTCATTAAACAAAAGTTTCGTACACTATTAAACAGATATGGCAATACCTACAGCGTATACACCGATGCATCAAAAAATGAAGACAGAGTTGGAGCAGCAATTTATTCGGAAGACATCTCAGTTAGTTTCCAATTGTCGTCAATTACAACCATCTTTTCGGCTGAATTATTTGCAATTCTAAAAGCACTATCGTTAATACAAAACAAAAACCAAGAAATATGTATAATAATCACAGATTCTCTAAATTCATTTTCCTCACTGACTCAATTATACTGTGACAACCCCCTTCTACTTCTTAGTAAAAAAGAACATAAAAACATTTCAAATAAGAAAATCCAAGTTCATTTTTTATGGGTACCTTCTCATGTCAGAATTGAAGGTAACGAAGTTGTAGATAAACTAGCTAAAAACGCACCAAATAACCTAATGTCCGAAGAAAGTAACATATTGGTACAAAACGATTTAAACTATAAACTTATACTACAAAAAATAATTCAAAAATGGCAACAAACTTGGAACAACACTCCATCAAGGCTATATGAAGTCAACAAACATCCGCATCTTTGGAAACCAAAAATAAAAGACAGAAGACTGCCCTAGAAGAAAATACAGATACTAAAAGAATAATTTCTTATTTTAAAGACTGTCAACTTCTTCATATAATTTAAAACATACATTGTAATACACACATTATTATTATTAAATAGGAACCAATGTATATACACTATTTGTATCAACTGTAACATTAATCTAAATACGCTAATGCCTCTGCGTGGTAGATGCGTTTAAAAAATAGGTATTTATATTAGACTATAGATTATATTAGATTTATATTAGATTAGATATTCAGTTTTGTGAAAGCGCCTGTCTTAGACAAATTGAAGGAGCGCTCCTAAGATTTTTCGGGGTTTGGCTTAAAATTAATTCGTAGTTTATTTTATTATATTTAAGGCAATCATTTAGATTTTTTTTCACTTCAGCAACAAAAGTTTTGGTTGTGCAATGTATCGTCTACATGAAAGTCCTAGTATCTACTGTTATCGGTTAATCATTTGTGTAAATGTAATACAGTGTAGGTGCCATTACGCTACCCCAAGCGAGACCATTCATCTGCGTTCTTCATCTTACCATTGAATGATACGAAAAATCTTCTATTCTGTAGATATACGCGGATAAAACAAGTAATGTTTTTATCCAAGGCGATGTCATGCAGCTTTGGAGAAATGTTCTCTTATTTAATATGTCGTAAGTGGCATTTATATTGACAAATACCACCCCTGATACCCGATATCTTTCGTACTCGTTGTTGCTTTTTGCAAAAAAAGGTACGTTAGTACGTACGTTAATAAGTATTACGAATAAAAATAAATAAGCAAGACGAATATAAGTGATCTATATTTAAACTAAGTGACAGAAAAAAGAATATTATATATACATTTACTTCTAAATTAGAAATTAAATTTTGATATGCCTGACAACGAAAGATACAAAAACACAATTATATAAAGTTGAAAATAATAATAGCTTGTACAAGCGACAAAGCATTTAAAACAATAAGACCGAACATATTATATGTAATTGTAATAGATATGTTGCCGAGAATCAAGATACCCTAAGGAACCCAAATATTTCTTCTTTTAGTATCTGCTATAAGTGTATCGATGTGTTTATGTGTATCTAAAATATAGTATATAGGATATTGAATTCCCTACATTTAAAAATCGAAATATTGGAATAAGACTCTAAAAAATTGGAATTTTAAGAATGATTTATAAATTGTTATAATTTAGATTTTACTACTCCATGAAACATTATATACTCCATAAACATATTTTATACGTCATAAACTGTAGCAATCGAAACATCGGCACGTTCATTTATATAATAAATATTTCAGTGCCAACGCATTTAAAAAAAATACTAATAAATAAAAATGAACTCTTGGCTTTTCCAAGTTTATAATAGACACTACTTAAGTTTAAAAATAATTAAAGCAAGTAATATAAATTACCACTCTAAAATATTTAACTGCATTAACCAAGTATTTGTGAAATTTCTCGATGACTAAATTGATATTTAAATAAATTTGAAGTACCAAAATGTACCTGCTGTAAAATTTGAAAGTCTACGACTAATCAAATTATTGGCAGCATCGCAAGAGTTTAGTTGTGTACGCGAAGGTATACATACGGATCCCAAAAGTGTTTTAACCTATTACAGAGTTCACTTAATCCTACGTGTTGCTCGGAGTCTACATAAAGCGCTACGCAGATAATAATATACACGGTGTATATTCTACTGGAGTTAGTATAATACCGTTTTAGAACGGAGCTTACATTAACCGCTAGATGTATATATATATATATATATATATATATATATATATATATATAATATATATATATATATATATATATATATATATATATATATATATATATATATATATATATATATATATATTGTTATGGATTAGTTTATCGATCAGAAATAGAATAAAGAGTTTTTTTATTATTTTAATATACCGCGGGCATATAAGTTAAAATACAACCCTGTACTTATTTGTAATAGACCATAAGAGAAAACATTGTTCCGTGAAAGACTGAGTGAATAGTGAAAGAACAATGGAACCAGTATAATTATAGATTTAAGGAATAAACTTTTTAATTGTATTTTGCGTTGGGCATTTTTCGAAAGTAAATAAGAATTAGATTTAGATATGAGATAACAAAAATTTGGAAACTTATTTCTGTTGAAAAAGGTAAAATTGTTAATGGTTTCTGAAAAGTAATTTGAGTGAAAGTAGTTTATTTGTTTTAAATATCATGTTGGAAATTTTCTAAATCGAAAATAAGTGGGAAAGATGAATGCTTATGATTGGTTAAAAAGGAATGGTGGGAATGAAAGAGTTGAGAAGGTTGTCTGGGGAGATTGAAAGATTGATGATGTTACCGGCAGACCAGAAGAGAAAACTTGTTTTCGTGTAGTCAATCTGAGTGCCAGTGTTTTCGTTTGTTAGTGAAAAAGGTGGAAGCTGAGAGCAGATCAAAATCGAGAAGATTAATACCTCTTTTGAGTCTGCATAGTCCACGAGATATAATTGAGAAAGAAAGGAGAATTTGTGAGTAAAGAGTACCGGTCAAAAGAGGATTGAGCTTGTGTTTTTTCGGAGGAGTAGTTTGCTGGTATGCGGTTTGGATCGATGCTGAGAACGGGAAAGATTTGATGGTAGCCGGACATAATCAATCAAGGAAAGAACTGTGGTTTGATCGAGAGGAGACATCATCGGTGTAAAAAAATAAAGGTCAGTCAAATAATTTGAATGAAAGAAAAATCTAAGATATTCTAAAGATAAAAGTTTCAAAGAGTTATTTTTTTTGTGAATAAATTATATTTTTATATGGTCATTTTTTTTAGTAGATATTATTATAAAACAGATCAATAGATAGTTTGTAATTAAAATTAAATTTAGAGTATAGGAGTTTGTTGGGAAAGATAATTGCCCACAAAAGGTATTTATTAATATTCATCGTATTGCTTATTGAAAATAAATAATAATTTGTGTGCATATTTATGTTGTTTTAATGTTAGTTCCGTTTCCTGTTCTATCCCGATTATGAGCAACTAGGAGATACTGAACCCACTAGAAGAGATATATAAAGTAAACTGATTAAAGTAAAATTAAAAAGGCACCCTGAGAAATTTTAATAGTAATTGATTTGTATGACTGCATAAATTAGTGAATTAATTAATTAAATAATTGGATTAATGAAATTAGTGTTAATTAATAATAAAACATCATAAAGCAGATCACAACAATATATATAAATATATATATATATATATATATATATATATATATATATATATATATATTTATATATATATATATATATATATATATATATATATATATATATATATATATATATATATGAAAGTAAAAGATTGCATTTCATTTCAATCGGAACTCCACCATTGCTCTACACGCGTTTCGAGTTATTCAACTCATCATCAGGAGCACTTGTGGAAGTTCAACTGAAATGAAATGCAGTCTAGTATTTGGTTATTATAACCAAAATAACAGCCAGGTACGCTAGCAGCGACATCTATACAAAGTAACAAGAAGTCCAGAGACCACTCTCTGATAGTAAATTAGGTGAACCGCAAATTTAAAGCCTCTTACTAGAGAAATTTAACGATGCTAGAAGTCCTTTTACTTCAACATGCATCTACGATTCACCTTTGAAAATTACTATCTTTTTCGCTCTTTACGTAGAGAAAGACGTTTAAGTGAAAGTAAAAATTGCTTTACTTTCATTTCCCCCTTCGGTAAGATTATAAAGTTTGTTACCACAAAAAATCTACTAGCAAGTAAGTATAAAAAGAGGTAAAAGTAAAATGAAAAGAAAAATAAAACACTTATATAATATGTAGACCTGAAAGTGCGCCGGAGGGTTTGAAATAAGAATTTACCTAAGGAATGAAATAAGAATTTACCTAATATAAAACAGATCTGAAAGAGAACAAAAAACAGATCAAAGAATTAATACAGATTAAGTACATCCTTAAGTAACATATCTCAAATGCGCCTGCAGTTTTGTTGGGTAGATCAAGTAGCTCGACAGAACTGTGGCCGGTCCCAAGGCCGAATAAAGGAGGAGGGGCTCTACAGTCCGTTTAGCACTCTACTGATAGACTTTAAAACCATACAGCTCATAGAAACAGAATTATGCCTCGGGACAGGAATGATTTCATTACGACGACTAACGGGAGAAAGAGGACAACCAATTTGTGGTAAACGAGAAATACACTTCGCATCGGTGCTTTGAACGTAAAGTCTCTACAAGAGAGCAGAAAATTACAAAAGAGCTTGTAGAAAAAAAATATAGACATGTGTGCGCTAAAAGATACAAAAAAAGGAAAAGGGTCAAATTATTATAGATGACCATCTCATGATTTACAGTGGTGTTGCCAAAGAAACCAGAGCCATAGAAGGAGTCGCTCTGTTCGTACACAAAAATTTTTTACACCAAGTATAAAAATAGTAAGTGTAAAAATTGAACTAGATGTCAAACCTCTGAATGTGATAGCACTTCATGCACCAGAGAACAACAAAGATACCACCACAAGGGAAAACTTCTACGAACACCTTCAAACTGTAATAAACGAGACCCCAAATGATAAATATATAATCATTATGGGTGATTTTAACGGCCGTGTTGGCAATGATTTAGTTCCAGGGATAAAACAGCGATATAACGAAAATATCAGAAATGAAAACGGAAACCTTCCAACGGACCTCTGCAGCAAAAACCAGATACGTAATAATAATACATTTTTCCCTCACAAAGAACAATACAAATACATTTTTGAAAACAGTAGAGGACAAAGATCTATTATAGACTATATTCTGTTGAATATAGCACTAACATCAGCAGAAATAGAAAGCGATCACAAATTGGTATTGTGCCGAATGAAAACACATATATGTGATAACAAAACACCGAAATACACCACAAAGATAAAAGTCGAAAGCTTACAGGATGACTCCACAAGATACCTATTCCAGAAAAGAAGAACCGAAAAAAACAGAAAAACATATATCACAGAAAGTGATGGAGTCGAAGAAAGCTGGGCAAAAGTTAAGTCTAATATCTTAGCCTCGGCCAAGAAAGTTCTTGGTAAAAGAAATATAAATAAAGTGAAGGAAAAATGTAAAGAAAACAAAAAAGCTTACCTGAAATACATGTCAACCAAAACACAAGAGGCATAACATAATTACAAGACAATTAGATACGAAACACATGCACTTATAAGAAAAATAAAAAATGGTCACTGGGAACGTTTTTCGAAAGAAATGGAACATAATTTTTCTCGTCTGCAAAAGGAAATATAGCGCTTTATCAGACGTCAAAGAACGGAGGTAAAGTAACTAATAGAACTAAAATACATAAAAAATGATACGTGGATTGACTACCTAAAAAAGCTATATACAGGAGAAAAACAAACGACGCTAGAACCGGAAACATCAGAAATTACAACATATAAAGAACTTAATATAAATGTACAGGAAGTTCGGAAAATACTTGAAAACCTGAGGAAGAGGAAAGCAGCAGGTAAAGACGGGATACCAAACGAATACTGAAATATTGTGGAGGAGCAATGACAGAAAAATTAACAACATTAATTAATAAAATTATAAAACACAATAAAATGCCGGAAGAATGGAGAAGGAGCGAACTAACTCTACTATTTAAAAAAGGAGATAAAAACAGACAAAAAACTACAGAGGTATAAACTTGTTAAATACTACGCTAAAACTTACAACTAAAATTTTACAAGTGCTAATTAATCACAATATAAGTTTAGCAGATGAACAACCGGGTTTTTTTAGTGGTAGATCGTGTACAGATGCAAAATTCTTGATAAAGCAAATTATTGAGAAATCACTGAAGTATAATAGACCAGCATTCCTGTGTCTGATTGACCTAAAGAAAGCGTTTTACAGAGTAAGACTGAAAGATGTAATCCATCTTCTGTATAATATAGAAGCTCCCCTAAATATTATAAAAACTATCGAAAACATCGACCAAAACAACAAAATTGAAGTCAGAATAGAGGGACAACTTACAGAATCTATAGAAATAGGCAGCAGAATAAGACAAGGGGATTTATTGAGATTGAGCCCCATGCTCTTCAATTTGATCATGGATCAAATCATCAAAAGCGTTAACAAACGAAGAGGATACAGAATGGGAAACAAACAAATTAAAATACTTTGTTACGCAGATGACGCAATATTAATAGCCCAAGATGAAGATAGTTTGCAAAGACTGGTCCACAAATTTAAAATAAGAGCAAAAGAATTTAATATGACAATCTCATCTCAGAAAACTAAAACAATATTAGTCAGCAAAGGACCACAGATGTAAAATAGAAATTGATGGCATTAGCAGAAACAAGACCCGACACAGCCACAACGCAAAGAATAATGGACGCGGCAGAGATGAGAGTACTGAGAAGAATTACAGGAAATACTCTGAAAAATCGAAAAGAAAATGTAACGTATAGTGTATAAATGAATGGATACAAAGTAGAAAAAAAGAATGGAATAACCACATAGGTAATGGAAATAAAATACCTGGCATTATGAATTTATTATGACAATTTTATCTCAGAAAACTAAAACAGTAGTAGTCAGCAAAGAACCAACTAGATGTAAAATAGAAATTGATGGCATCAGTATTGAACAAATAATGGAAATAAAATACCTGGGAATTACACTGTCTAGCTACGGAGACCTGGACAAAGAAGTGAGAGATCAAGTACTAAAAGCAAATAGACTGGCAGGATGCCTTAATAACACTATATAGCTAAACAGACACATTAACACTGAGATGATATCAATTTATAAAGCCAGTGTAAGACATATAATGACATATGCCTCAGAAACAAGACCCGACACAGCCACAACGCAAAGAATAATGGAAAAGGCAGAGATGAGAGTACTGAGAACAATTATAGGAAATATGCTGAGAAATCAAAAGAGAAGTGAAAACATTGGAAGAAAATGTAACGTAAAGTGTATAAATGAATTGACACAAAATAGAAAAAAAGAATGGAATAATCACATAAGCAGAATGGAGGAGACCCGTGACGTCAAAATTGCAAGAGATAAGTCACGAATCGGCAGAAGAAGTATCGGACGATCGCGCAAAAGATGAAGTGATAACCTTCCATAGAGATATTATTCCGCCAATGAACAAGTAAAATTGCTTATAAAGAGAAATAATAACAAGAAAAAAAAGTAACATCTCTCAGATAAATAAGCGGAACAACAGAAACTGAGTATAAACGTGAAATTCCAGAATTAACATTAAATAAATTACCGCAAATCGTACGAACTGAAATAAGTGTTATTTTCTGCACATACATATATATATATATATATATATATATATATATATATATATATATATATATATATATATATATATATATAATATATATATATAATAAGAACTATATTTAAACCAAGTGACAGAAAAAAAATTATATATACATTTACTTCTAAATGATTAAGGTCTATAAAATTATTATTACAGTTAAAGCTTATACAAGCGACAAAATTTTTAAAACAATTAGACCGAACATAATATCATAACTGTAAAACATAATATATACGGAAACAATAAAGAAATAGATATGTTTAGTGGTTATGAAACCGCTTGTCGTCTGCCATGAATTTTATTACAGAATCAAGTTACCATATGACACCAAAATATTTTGTCTGAGTAATGACTTACTATGATAAAAAGAAATAGAATACTTTTATAATACACAACGTTATAAAGGTGAAACTATAAAAAGATATACATATAATATAATAATGATATATATGATGATTCATAAACGCATGTTAATAACAATTGGTAATAAAGACATAAAGATACCCACTAGAAAGTTTATAATTTCAAAACGACAGTAAAATAACGTTCAATTCAAAGGTTCAAATCGCGACATAATATGAAATAATTCAACAGCAAGTAAAAGTACTTTTTCTTTACCTATTTCTTTGTCGTCTTCTGAATCTTCATTTCCATTCGTTCCTATCTAAGCACATGTTATCCACAAGGTACTTCTTCATTTTTTATTCACTACTCTTTTTGCTATGGCTTTCTTCATTATATTTATTCATATCGTTCTCACTCATAACACATATTGGGTAGTTTATTGTTTCATTAAACTTTTTCTGTTTATATCCGTATCATATAAGTTTTCTAGTTATTATAGCGTATATAGTGTATGTTAATTCCATTGTATTTCTTATATTTTCAATATTAATTCTTTCCAATCAAGATTTTCGAGCAGCTCTGAACCACTGGCCCATTTTTGTTGCTTTTGTTACTGTTTCTCCTTTCTTTTAACTACAACTTTTCTCCACGTTGATCGGTCTTCTACATATCTGCAATCAAATGAAATATTAACTTTTTGAGATATCCGAATATCATTATAAGAGCTTTCTTCATTCAGTATCTGTTCTTAATCTATACGGATTTGTAGCATTATACTAATAAGGCCTTATTTGTTTTATTCATTCTTCCTAATTTGCATCAATATATTAAAATAGGTCTGAAGTTTGTATTATGCTCTTTATTCCTTTAGTGACGGTATTGTTAACTGTGATTATTGATCCAATAATATTTAAGTGTTCCATACTTTCGAAATTGCAGTTGTAGACTTTTTTGTTTTATCTAGATTTATTTAATTGGTGTCTTCTGTGTATTTGCTTGTATTTGGTTTTCACTTCGTTGATGTTTTAGTTTCTTATGAAATCGATATCATCAGCATTATGTTAGGAGCTGCTTTGAACATTGGACCGTTAACGGATTACATGTTAAATGGACGTTATATCTATTTTGGTAAGCTGTTCGTTAATTTTTTAACTATTTGAATCGAGAATTTGTATTTTATTAGATCTCTGGTTTATTTATTTTATATGTCTGATGTTTTGTTTCCTGTATCGTTACTACAAGGATTTTGCTGGATACCGACATAGGGAACCTGGTGGTACGTAGATGATGTTTTGATTACCAACAGTAGAAAATTTGTCCTGCTGTAAAATCATGATTATTTTACTAGAAAATATAATGTTGTTTAATAATAATAAAGTTGTTTCACTTTGCTTTCTCCATCGAGGTCGCAGTGAGACTGCTACCATTATACCTTCTGGTATTTAATATTTTGCCGATCAAGCAACCCTTCCTATAGTCATTAACTTGGTACTGATATCTCTACTCCCCGATTTCAGCAAGCAGTCACCAAACTATTAAAACTGCTACATTCATGCCTCCTATTCAGTGGCGGCTCGTGGCTTGAGAGACAAGGTCGGCAAGGTATTTTTTGTCTCCTCAGATGGGTATACCGTCTAATAAAGACTTAAGTAAATCATCATAGGAGATTTTTTGTTTTCTTGTTTTTTGTTTTTTTTCCTATAAATTTAGAACCTAAACATGTTTATAAATTAACTCAAGTCTACGTTGTTTGGAAGTAGCAAAATAGGTTATAACGTCATCGTAAAATTTATTAGAGTTTTGGAGAGATTTTAAAAGTTTTTTTTCTATTGACATTTGAGACAAGTTTGACATTCTCTCTTGTTTCATGGTATTTCGACAATAAGTTTTGATTCTTTTGAGGCAAGAGAAATCTCGTTCATTTGAGGCAGACGTTGGTGGTAATGAGAGAATTAATGACAATAATTTATTAATTTCGGTAACAGTTTGTTGTAATGAATTGCAGTATATAAAATTATACATATCTTGTAACTTATCCCATCTTCCTAAAATATCAGCATATAAAACTTTTAATTCATTTTCTAATTTTATTTTATTAAAAAATGATGGATAATTTTTAATTAACCTGTCTAATAAATATCTTGGAAATTCTTTGGCGTAACTTTTAAATTTTGAATCGTCAAAGAGGTCAAAAATTTGCAAATCTTCAAAATTCGAAAAACAAGTATCTATTTGCATAATAATAGTATCCAAAATTTCAAAATATAGTCGTTTTTCGATATCTGTTTCTGTGTCATGCCTTTGTCTTTTTTTTGGGGGTTCGGAAATATCAAGCGAGTCCAAAACTTCACTGCGTATATACTGGAAATTACTATCATTACGAAAATCTCTGAGATTTTGCACCAGTCTTGTTATTCTATTTTTGGAATGAATAATGTCAGTTAACTGATTTTGAACAACATTGAATATCAAATCGGTTTGGGTAAACACTTTCTTAAAAATATTTAAAAGTATGTTAAAAGAATAATCATTTAATAAAGTTTTCAAACCGATTGCTTCACGGATCGAGATATCATCACTTTGAAAATCGTCGCATTCAATAATAAAATCAAAAACTTCCAAAAGCTCCAAAAATTTAACTTTTAATACACAGAAGAAATAATTATATGCAGAAGAAACACAAATTAAAAAACGTTATCCACTTAGTGTACGCAAGAGAGATACCTCTAGGAAAAATCAAAACGACCGAAAATATATACAAAAATAACACAATAAAAGTAAAAGTAGAAGAAGAACCAACCGACCCTAATAAAGCTGATAATGGGATAAGACAGGGATATTTCCTGAGTCCTCTATTGTTCAACCTGATTATGGATGAAATAATAAAAAAGTAAGAGCTAAAAAAAGATACCAAATGGAAGAAAAACAAATTAAAATAATCTGCTGTGCAAACGACGCAATACTACTCTTTCAAAATGAAGATGATTTACAACGTATGCTGCACCAATTTGATATAACTGCCAGAAAATTTAACATGTTAATTTTCCTAAAAGAGACAAAATTCATGGTTACAACAGCAAATTTACTAAGATGTTAATTGGAGCTGAAAGGTCAGATAATAGAACAAGTGATGGAGTTTAAATATCTAGCCATCACATTATCTAGCTACGGAAAGCTCGAAACTGAAGTGGAAGATCCAGTGAATAGAGCAAACAGAGCCGCAGGCTGCCTAAATGAAACAATATGAAGCAATAAAACTATCGGGAAAGAAACGAAAGGCAAAATTTACAAAACAGTCATCAGACCAATGACATACGCGGCAGAAACAAGACCTGACAAAAAGGATATTAGAAACATCAGAGATGAAAACACTTAGAAAAATTGATGGTAAGACACTATGGGACAGAGCTAGAAGTACAGATATACGACATAGATGCAAGGTGGAGAACATCAAGAACTGGTTAAGAAATAGAAGAGTAGAATGGAACGATCATATAAGCCGAATGACAACAAATAGAGTAGTAAAGACGGCAAGAGACAGTTAACCCGTAGGAAGACGATCGGTAGGAAGATCACGAAAACGATGGAACGGCAACTTACTGGAGGCACATTGAAAAATGACAGTCATGTCTATATAAAAAGAAGAAGAAGAAGAAGACACAGGATAAACATTAAAATTGCTGCAAGAAAGATAAAATAAATCAGTCATATTAATGTAGAATAGCAGAGGACAGAGTGTTTAGAGAAAATAATGAATCAGTCATATTAATGTAGAATAGTAGAGGACAGAGTATTTGTCACAGCTTTGGACAAGTGCCCAATTAAAAAAAGAACACAGGTCGTCCAAAAAAGATGGAACTCTAAAAAGAAAATAGATTAGATTTAAAAAAATAAAAGCATAAACATGTCTTTTCCTACTTTTTTAATATTGAAAATACGTAAATAGAACATTGAATTAAAATGTAATCTTTGATAATCTGTGATAAACCAATCACCTGAACAGTGGCGCCGATATATGTAGTTGAAATTGTTTACACTTATTTTAACTGTTTATTTTGTTATTATCTAGATATGAGTTGCGACCGATATCACAAACTTATTTAATTTTCATAAAGAGGCTCTTTAATACCTAAAATTATTACTATACAAATCTGATTCGAAATATCGTCAAAAAGTAATAATAATAGGCATGTAAAATTTAAATTTTTAATAAAAAGTAAAAGATTAGGCATTACTTATGGGATTCAAAGAACGAGCGTTAAAGAAGATTGAAGTACTAATAAGATCACCGCAATCGGGCATACCCCGGGAAATGATGAATTAATTAATTGGCTAATTCTTCAGTCACCCCTTTAATATGATTTTGTCAAATTGGTCCTTTTTAGGACCAACTATTCTAATAACATATGTCTATAACTGTTAAGGGTATATCTAGAGATCAAGAAACTTTACTTTACTTAAACTTATCAGACATATGAGCTAAACACGAATGTCACTTACTTCTAGTGCAGGAAACACATATAGGGCCTAACCTAGGATATTTGGTATATAGCTGATCGCTGAAAACCACATCATAGATATAGACATGCTATTTCTGTCGGAAAAGAAGCAAAGAATAACTTAAAGTAAGAAAGGACAAAACCAGTCAGCCGAGAGAACCTTTTAACGATGTTGAGCTTGGATCCACCATCTACATATTTAATGAAAAATAATACAACTACCGACATTGAGAATTTGAGCACAAAGCTTATTACGAAACCTGGACCAAAAACACTCTACAATGGCTTATCCGGATGATGAACAACTGTATTCAAATTATGGAGATACCCAAAATTTAGAGACAAGCCAAAGTTGTTACCTTGCTTAAACCTGGCAAAAAAAAGACCGGGTACGAAAAATATCCGGTATCAGGGGTGGTATTTTTCAATCTAAATGCCGCTTACGACACCTTAAATTACAGAATATTTCTCCAAAAACTATATGATATCCCCTTAGATAACAAGCTCACTTACATTGTCTGCGTATGCCAACATAAGAGAATATTTTTTGTATCACTCACTGGTAAGAATAGCAGATGAAGAACGGTCTCGCTTGGGGTAGCACAAAGTGTTCCTTCAATTTCCTCAACATAGACGTTTTCACAAAACTGAACATCCAATCTTGTCATAAAATCATTGAACTGTAGACTTCCTATAAATTCCTTGAAAATAGTTTGTATCACACCGGGTCAGTCACAAATTATTGTTTAAAACTAAAAGGTAAATTGAGGACCAGAAATAATATTCTTCGCAAGCTTGTCAGCTAAAAATGAGGCGCACGTCCTTCCGCCCTTAAAACATAGACGCTTGTACTATATGCTTCTGCTGCCGAATATACCTTGTTAGACAAATTAACCATTCTTTCTTTTTGTGCACACTACTACCCATTTTAACACAAAAATATCTATTGTAGCACTTAACCATATTTATTTTGAGATAGCCTTCTTAAGCTGATAGCTGAGCTTACTTAAACCGATAAAGGTATGGTTCAAATATACAATGAAGAAGATCTGAACGACCCCTATAATATATACACGTGAACTAAGCGATATACATTTATGATACAGGGGTATTTACGGGCTCCAAAAAATTTTTATAAATTATTAAACTCTACATGTTGATGAATCGACTGAACCAATATTACGGAATTGTCAAGTGAGCTCCGTATATCGGTATCCACTTGACCACGGAGCTCAATTGAACCTGAATTTTAACATGGGCGGAGTTCACTTAATGCCGTAGATATATATATATATATATATATATATATATATATATATATATATATATATATATATATATATATATATATTGTTATGATGTATTATTTGTGAATGATGAGCAATGAGTATTTTTAATAATATAATATATAGGGTTTTTATCACGGTTCTCAAAGAATTAGTTTGTAAGTACTTTTTTAAATTATCTTTATTATATCTATTATGAAACACACATATATATCTAACCTAGCCAATGTAAATTTAAAATAAACTATCTTTAAATTGAAATTCTTATGAAACTAATTAAATTCTATAGACAATGTAAAATTTAAACAAACTATCTTCAAAATTGAAATTGTTATGACACTAACTAAATTATATTAACAAAATTTTGTACCTTTCTGTCACTGAATGACTAAATGAACTGTTTTCCACTATATAGATTCTAATCACCACTCAATGTCTTCGTGCTTCGGTTATCCTTGTTTTTGTGAAATTACTTTTTCCAATTATCAGCTTCCACCAATTTAAAATATATTTCTTCTTAAGCATTTATAAACCACCAAGCAAACCAACAAACAGCATTTATATTTATTCTTCTTTTCAATATGCCAATATCCAATCACCAAATATATTATATATTTATATTTATTCTTCTTTTCAATATACCAATATCCAATCACCAAATATATTATATAATTTTAATATTCAATTAATACTTCTTCCATTATCCAATCACCATTTATACATAACATAATTTTTAATCTTCAATAATATTTTCTTTATACTGCTTCTTAATCTTCATTTAACTCACTATATTGAACAATTGGACCTTCTGACTATCTTGAACTGTAACTGATTGACTTACTCTAACTAACTTTCATACTAAAACTGGCCATCTTGAATCCAAATCACCGAGTATTTATACCTTTTCAATCCTCCAGAACCATCTGGTAAGAAATTCTGTTCGATTTGTTCTATTCCCTACCTATATGAATGTTCTGGAAAAAGTATATATTCGATCCACAGACATAATCATATTCGAGAAAGTTCTTCCGTAAACAAAGGTTAAATTCTGTATTCTAGAGAATTCCTTTCTTTTCTATCGAGAATTTTGTTGACATTTAGGCTTTTCAGATCAGAATATACACTTAAATCAGTAATTTAACACTCAAATTTAATAAACTACACATTTTAAACAACATATTATTATAACCCCACTTATATTCGTAATTATTATTTAAATGTCACTTTAAAGAGTATTTTTGGTTGCCTAGTCACATGGCTCACTTAAATATATCTACAACATTATAATTACTAAAATAAAACTTTTTTTTACACTTATTACATGCTAATTTCTTAAAAATGCCCTCACATAAATAATTTTTTAAAATGTTCTAGTATATAACTTATAAAATAACCAAATACTTTTAATATCTAATATTATCTAGTATATAACTTATAAATTAATTTTTTAAACACCAATCATCTCAATATATATATATATATATATATATATATATATATATTTATATACATTCTAAGTTCTCGGGAAGAACCGCGTTGAGAATTGAAAACTCGACGTTTCGGCACCCATTTTGGAGCCATTATCAAGTGTGATACGGTTCCGTTCGAGTTCGGGGTCTCAATCTACCTACTTCCCTCACTCGTGACGTGCCAGTATCGAGAGATCGAGAGATACTGGTACGTCACGAGTGGTCACGGTAAGTCAAAGAAAACTCTTTGACTTACTGTCAAGCTTTCAAATTTATTTTTAATTCTGTTTCAAGATAACAAATAAATATAAAAATAAATTGGTCCAGTCAGTTTACCTTAAGCATATTATAATTTTTCTGATGTTGAGATGTCGATAGAAAATGAGATTATGCTGTTATGCCAGTATTGTTTGTTGATATGTTAATATATATTATAACAACAAATGTTACTTAATTTGTCAATATCTGATTTTCTATTTATACATTTTTTATTTAAGCTTGTGAAAAATTAAATGTGGGATTTAGATTAATTAATCAACCCGACATGACAATGACATATATAATAACAATATAATTTAGTTACAAAGTTACAAACAGAGATTATGCAAACTTTAAAATCTTTATTTTTAATGTTGTTTCGATGTGTTTTAATCTTGCATTTTGTTTTAGAGGCAAAAATGATGTTCAAAGATTTTACTGTTTTGGATTATAGCTTTTGCGGTTTATTTTTACTGCGTTATTAGTATTATTATTATGGCAGCAAATATGGTGCGTTTAGCGTTAAATCTTATATGCTTTCAATTGGCCATGATTAAAGTTTTTATAAAGTCCATATAAAATATATCGAGGTTCATAAAAAACTATTGGTTTTCAGTCATTTATCTAAGTAGAAATTTGACATGATATAGGATCTGCCTGACCTAAACCCCTGTTGGTCGATTTCTATGGAAGTAACAATATTGTTCTAGTTTATTTAATGCGTTGTTAGTATTAACGGTATTAACGCGTATTAACGGTACTCATTATAATTATAGGGTCTCTGTAATTCGAAGATATTTACTTATTTATCTCCCTTTTAAAATATAAGAATGGTCTTGTTCGTACGCCATTCGTTTGGAATTTTATGCTGACAACTATGACTTAATTACGAGCAAAAAGTAACACTCTGGCTATCTCGAGTAATTAGTTGTTGTTTCTAGCACTAAGGTATAGCTTTTTATCTAAATACATAACATAACATTGCTTTTAGGAAATTTGATCAACTTTCAGCTGAATATCAACAAACAGAGATATTACCCCTTGAAAAAAATTATACAGAACTTCTCGAATTGATTTCCAGAAAAACGGGATGGTCCACAACAACTTTTGCTGAAGTAGCCACACTGTATAATGAAGTTTTATCTACTTATAAATCTTTTAATCCGTCGGTTTTGCCAGATTGGTTAAGTGAACTCGACATGAACGCCATGGAATATATTTCAGGTAAGGCATTTAGAAACCCTAAACTCCTAAATAAGAATAAACATACGATTTGAATGATATAAAGTTACACTTTGAGGAATTTATTAGAAACAAACGCTACTTAATTGTTGTCATTCCTGAAGGTACTTTTTAAAAAGGTCCTTTTAAAGGTACAATCAATAGAGTAACAGAACTTTATTTAATTAAATTACAACTGACTTTAAAACATAAATTTACAGTATTTATAAGAAATTATTTGATGACGACCTGTCTACAATTTGTGTCGAAACTGCTGATCGGCTGGACTATTGGACTGCAATACCGCTAATAATCGGGGTTAATGTATCGTAATTTCTGCATCCCCTGAGAAAGTTTTGTGAGGAATGAACAAAACTATGTGTACTGTTTCTAAGTACTGTTGGCTTTGGTCAGGAATGTCTTCTGCTTTGGTTGAACTCTGCTCATATTTTTTTTTCAGTTTGCGTAGCTTGAGAGAACCAAAAATTTAAAGGATTGCTTCCAGGATAATATATCGGTAGTGTCCATATGTAGCTGTGTGGTCCATTTGTGTTGGGAGGATGGACTGAAATCTTTCTTTTTCCTGTGTTAACTTGTGTAGTTTTGAATTTTTGTTTTGAAATTAGTGTAAACTTGATTATTGGTTCGTAGTTCATATCTGGCGGTAACTCAATTGGATAGGTCCCTTCGACTACTTCTATTTTACTGGTGGTGGAATAGGTAGATACTTTCGCAGGCTTTGTCGTGCACTGTAGTGTGCATCTAAATAACGCAAGGTTTATGATTTCATATTATTTGGTTAAGTCATCTTCTTGAATATAGGGAATCTGTGATGCAGGGTGATGTTCAAGCATCTCTTGCCTGTTGTACATCAATGTAATTGTTATTTGTAGATCATCCAGTATTTGTACAATTGTTTGTAAATTTAGATTTATCCGGTCAAATATATTTCGGACTTGCATATAATGATTAAAATCAAAAACGAATTGGTTTATCTCTAAGTTAATTTTATTTGTCTCTTCAGATATGATTTCTTGATTGTGTGTAAGTCATGAAATTTTAGTTAAAATTGTTTATTATTTTCTTATTGAGACTCAGTTGGCTATTAATGTTGGTAATCATATTTTGTTGGTTATTTTCAATTGATTTAATTGCAGCGTTGTATTTTTCAGCATCTTCTTGATCTAGATTACCAGAAATATATTTTATTACACTTCCCAATACGTTTACAAATCTTCTTTTTCTTCTTGATATTGGATATATTGGGTTTATTTTCTATTTTGCTGTTTGGAGAAGGTACTGTACGGTTTTATCAAAGGTTTTGTAGGCTGTCAAAACATGGTTGACTGAGTCCATTTTCTATTGCTCTATGATTAGTAATGTACTGAAATTCTATGTCTTTAATATCTTATGCGATGAGTTCTAGATGAAAATAGTGGATGAAGTCATAAGTGCTGGTCTGTATCCTCGCTTGTCCAAGTTTAAGTGGGAGGATTCCTGGATTGTCCTTCAGGTTTTGAATTTAAACTTGTTGGGCTGCTACTAAGGTAGATCTGTAAAGCAGTTTTAGCGTTAGTCTTTGGCTGGTGTTTGATATTCTTCTTGTGTATCGACGTATCTTGAGTGTCTATTATTACCGAATTGTTATTTTTCACAATGAGGGAAGAAAATCTCGGAAAAGTTTTTCTAGTGTAAACTTTTGTGCTGGGTTTATAAGTAATTGGTGTTTGTATTTTTTCATTTATTTTTTCGATATTTTTCTGTTTGACTTTTGTCTTTATCTAATCCTTGTTAGCTTGGTACGTATCACAAATGTTGATAATTTCTTCGATATCTTTCTTTAGCGTAGGCAAGTAGTATCGTTTTCTTACTTGAGCTTTGGTTTCGTTAATTCCTCTGTTGTTAGTCTTGCCTTGATGGTAGTTCTCTATAATTTCTTTTTGTCTAGCGATTTTTGTATTTTTGTAATATTACATAGGGATTTTTAGAGTTTATTATTTATTTTAAAACAGAATGACATATTTAATTTTTGGATCTATATACTTTAAAAAAAAACTGGAAAATGTCCTTGTGAAGATCGTTTTTTCCCAATTGGATATACATTCTTTTGTTTGTTACAAAACACTGCTCTGTGAGTGGTTTTGATGGGTTGTAATTTACTGTCTTGAAAATTATTCGATTATTTTAACAAATTAGTGGTTGGCTAATTGTAATTCTTCTTATTGGATTTTCTGCCGTAGAATGTTTGGTTACACCTGTATCGTTATCTGCTTGTAAGTATTGGGAGTTTGATGGCTGAGCTTTGTATTTTTGCTGTTTGCTGTCTTCATGTTGGATTTCGTCTATTTTCTTCATTTCTTTGGGAGTTAACGTTGCAGTTTGATTTTTTTGGATGATTTTGTTTAAGTCACCTAAAGCTATAAAGGGGTTGACGGATTCGAAATTTGTTGAGACTCTACGGCTCGGTCGGTTGAAAATTCTTCTAGATCGGATAAGTGACTGGGGTGACAATAATCTAAAAGATGTCGATTCTAAGGAGAGAATCGACATCTCTTAGATTATTGTCTTCGCTAGGTATAATATCTGACGTGAGTTATGGGAGCCGGCCCTGTTCTAGCCATTCACCTAAGAGTGATGATTAGACTTCGGCAAATATGCAAATAAAAATGTAGAAAATATGCGCATAAATATGCACGTGTTTACCCGAAAATATGCAAATATTTTACAAAATATGCATACAAATAAATAAAAAAATCGTAAAATAGTAACAATTTTATTTAAAAAAAAAAAGTGTACATAACTAAATATTTCCTACTATTCATTAAGATTTACATTTATTTTAAGTAACTACATCATTTTTAAGTATGAATAAACTTATTTAGAATTATGGTAACAATAAATGACCAAGTGGTGGTCAAAATTTTCTAACAAAAACTTGTGGCTTCTGTCTGAGTACATATATTTATATATGGAAAAACTTCGTTCAACATCAACTGATGTAACGGGAGCATTTTTCAAACTAACCAAAACATTTGGTTCTAAATTAATTGTTTCCGAAATATTTCCAGCTAGAACACTGACTACTTCAGAAAGAATATGGTAACCTTTATTTTTTTCCATAGTAGCTTCAAATTTTTTTAAAATATCTTTTCCAATATTACCTCTAACGTTCCGACAACATGACGCAAATTCTTTTATTAATGCTGTACTTTCGAACAATGACAGTCTTGGTGATTCTAACTGAGTAATTGTTTTTTGAACAAAACTAAAATTTGATTTTATAAATGAAAGTTCTTGTTGAAGCAAGTTACTCTGAAAAGTTTGTTTAGAATCCAAAAGAGATTGGGAACTTTCATCTGTTAACGTATTAATTATGTTCTTTATTTTAACAAAATGATCTGCATAAAAATTAGCTGCTTCTAACCATGTTCCCCATCGCGTTAAAATAGGTTGTGGTGGAAGAGGAATGTTAGGTAGCATTTCTTTATAAAGTTGAATTCTTATAGGAGATTTAAGAAATACTTTTTTGACACTGGATATCATGGTATTTACAAGAGGAAACTTTTTTCGTATTTCCTCTGCAACTCTGTTTAATCCATGCGCTACACAAGTAACATGTATTAAATCTGGGAAAAATATTTTTAAATTTTGTCCTGCTTTCACCATATAAGGAGCAGCATCCGATAAAATAAGCAGTAATTTATTAGAAGGAATAGTTGTCGGAAGAAAAAAAGTTGCTAATGTTTCTTCTATAAAACGCGAAATTGTTAAAGCATTTGTTTTCTCAAGTTGCTGACATGAAATAAGATGAGATTTTGGTAAGGTATCTTCTTTAAGAACACCAATCAATAAATGAGCAATATACTTTCCTGAGGAATCAGTGGTTTCGTCTACAGATATGTAAAAATAATTATCTGCAATTTCTTCCTTAATATTAATTAACACCGACGAGTATAGCCCGTTCACATTATTTCTTTTTAGAGACCGATCACTTGGAACATTAAGTTTGCAATATTTTTTTAGAAACGAACTAAAATTTACATTTGCTAATTTTGAAAGCGGTATGTTTGCAGACACTAATGCGCGACACAAGTCTTCATTAAAAGTTTCTTGCTCATCTAATTTTTTTGAAGTAGATTGGAAACATTTAGCCATTGAAGTTTGATGTTTTCCTCCTATTTTTCCTTTTTTTGCAATGTGTGAAGCAGTTCTCACATGTTGGTCTATCTGAAATTTCTTCTCACATGCTATCTATAAATAAAAATAAAAACCTTTATTTTAACCCAACCTTTAAAATATAAAAATATACAAGGTGTTTTTGGTTAATCAAATAACTGGTTTGAAAAAAAAAACACTCGCTAAGTGTTTTAAATGCAGTATTAATCCACAAATTAGTTTTTGTTACTAACCATTAGTACATCATTAACTTATTTTAAAATTCAACAAAAGTTTTTTTTTTGTTAATTCAATTACAATAAAAATAATTGTGTTTTAGAATAGCTGACTTCATAAAAAAAAGTAAAGGTGAAAAATTTTTCTAAATACACACCATTGTATTGTACCATGGACAATTTTTTCTCACTAAAGGAAGCTATTTTTCATTTAAAAACAACCTACGAGTACTAAATTTCAAGTAAATACGTTTATTGGTTTTAAAGTTATTGTTGTTATTAACTAAAAGAATTTAATTTTTTTTAATTTTAACACCCTGTATCTCGAAAAGTAAATAAGTTTGACCCCTCATTAACTATATCGTTTTGTTCAATTTTTCGAGAAGTATCTACAGTCAAACGTTGTAAGTGTCATTTGGAAACACCCTGTATGTATGAAATATTAGATATTTAATAGAAAATATTAGATACTTACAATTTTGCCACAGACTAAACAGTAGATTTTTCCCATATCCATAGACAGCTCTTTATAAGGTTTAATCCAAGTTGAAGCACTGGTTGTTTTAGGCATTATAAAATCACAATCTTCCTTTTTGTTACGCACAACGAGTGTTTACGCTTTGAATATCAAAACAAAAATGATTTACAAATCTGAACATTAAATTAGAAATGTTTAGGTACCTAATTCAATAAACTGGGAGATTTTGGAAAATCCCTAAATTAGGAACAAAACTATTAGCCGTTTACCTGCTGTTAAGATACAATAAATTGTAGATAGATTTGGGGATTAGATCAAAAAATGCAAATGAGCGAACCCTTAGCGATTATCCAATAACTGAATGCCTCAGTGACGGAGACTTTCTAAGAATGTTGAGGGCTACTTAAATTGATCTTCCTTGAAATTGTAAATGTTTTGTACCTGTAGAGATTACGTACTTAGATCATTTCTTGATTAAAATGACTACAAAATTTTATACAAGAATTGAAATAAATTGGTATGTTTAAAAATTTTCAAATACAGTATAAAAATCTGAACTTTTATGCACTTTATGCAAACTTTTATACAAATATGCCAAAATATGAAATATTTGCATAAAATATGCACAATATGCAAAATATGCAATATGCATATTTGCCGAAGTCTAGTGATGATCTAGGATTTGTGTTTAATGAACTTTGTAATAAATATTACTTTGCATTTTTATATTGTGATTTAACACTGCATTTTTATATAGATATAATTCAGTCTGTTCTTAAACTTAAAAGAAGGAGCATTAAATCTTTATATAAAATTGTCCGATCTTTTTCGTATTTTTGTAATTAATTAATAAAGTATTTGTTTTTTAAAAATAGTTTTGCCTTCGGGAAAACTATAAGTGGCGCAGTAAGTACAGATTTTCGGGAAAATCCACCGCGGAAAGTTCTTTGGGTTTCAACCTTTCACGAAAATCGAGAACCAGTATCCCAGTTTTGCCAGTGAACTCCATCGAGGAAGACAGTGTACAGCACGGATGTGGTAAGTAATTTTTGTTTATGTCAGACTCCTCTTCTGAAAACGAATCCTTTAGCGAAATCGATATTAACGAAGAGTTAGGCTTAATTAATAATTTTTGTAAATTAGAATTAAAAGATAAAATGGCAACACCTATTCTAGATATGAAAACTTTCTCAATTATTCCAAATTTTGATGGAAATATTAATAAAATTCACAGATTTGTAAATGCATCTGAATCCATTTTAAATTATTATTTTGATAAGAATAATCTAGCTAGTTTTCAAAATGTTTTATTGTTAAATGGTATTCTTAATAAATTAGAAGGCAAAGCAGAAGAAATAGTAGCCATTAGCGGCGCTAAAACTTGGCCAGATATAAAAAATACTTTGATTCTCAATTTTGGTGATCATCGTGATGAAAATTGCTTGAATAAAGATTTAGTAAATATCAAACAGAAACCTAATAAATCTCCATATTCATTTCATGAAAGACTTTTAACTTTATTAAATGCTAGTTGTAGTTACATAGATTTGCACTATATTAATCAGGAACGTGAATCCAAAAGAGCTTTCTTTATGAAGCAGACATTAAAATCATTTTTAGCTGGTCTTAGGGAGCCTTTAGGGCCCATTATTCGTGCAGCAGCAACGAATGGTTTCGGTCAGCAGTTTCGAAAATACGTATAGCCCTGATGATCGCCAACCTTCGGAACGAAGATGGCACTTGAAGAAGAAGATTCGTGCAATGCGACCTGCTTCGTTAGAGCAAGCGATTCAGTTTATTAGAGAGGAGGATAATATTAAGTATTATCAGAAAAATCAAACTTTTACTCACAATAATTCTAATAATAATAATAATAATTTTATTCGAAAACCAACTAATCCAAATGTCAATCATTTTCAATCAATTCGACAGCCAAATATACAATATTCTCAGCCAAGAATGAGCCAACCTTCTACATCTAACTTTCAACCAGATATAACTCAGACAGTTGACTACCGACCTCAATTTTCCAGAGGTCCTGTACAACTTCCAAGACACCCAAATCCACCTCAAACCAAATATTTTACAAATTCTCAAGTTTTCGGTAAACCGGTTTCTACACGAAATACAGCACCACACTTCCGACAAAATTATAATCATTTTAAAAGCACAGGCCAAAATCCAAATTTCTATCATGAAGAGTTATTTAACACAGAGGTAATACCTGAGGAAGAAGATAATCAAAATTTTTATAATTCAGATGAATATTGTAACAACTATCAATATGTAAATGATGACGATTCCCAAAATTTTCACGAAACCGACCTGACCAACGACACTCCTTGATAGAACTTAACATTTCGTCTGATAAAAAAGAATTACCCTATCTCAAAATTTCTAATCCACCCATTATTTTATTGATTGATACTGGAGCGACTAAGTCCTTTTTAAAGCCCGAAATTGCCCAAAAATTCTATAAAAATAAAATATTTAGGGAACCTTTTACTGTATCGGCAGCATTTCAGACATCAACTCAACAAAATTGTGTAATGATCCCCATATTTGATGAATTTAATAAATCTGGTAATTTTAAATTCCACCTTTTTGCTTTCCATGATATCTTTGATGGCCTTTTAGGAATAGATACCTTAAAAATGTTACAAGCTCATTTGGATCTTAAAAATTCTAAATTAATTACACCTGAGACAACTTTGCCAATACATTATTTGGGAAGTAATCCAGCTATCTTTAAAAGGAAAATCGATCCTCATAGTCGTATTATAACCAATATTCCCGTCTGTCAAAAATCCGGTGATATCTTAATTGCCAGACAATTCATAAAAAATTGCGAAATCCCTTCTATACTTTCTGAAGCTCAAACTGGTAATGCTATAGTTGAAATAAATACTAATGAATTTATAAAATACATGGAAAATCTTAATAACGACCAAAATATGGACAATGAATCAATACTTGCAAATGCAGGCGATTTGCAAACAATAGATGAAGAAAATCAAGAGAATGAAGACACAGAAGAAAATTTAGAAAGGAAAAACGAAATAGACCAATCAAACCCAGACGGAGACAAAGAAGATGATGACAACAATACCGTACATACAAGTGCAGAAGATCCTGTTCTAGGAATGCAAATTACGGAAAAAAGCATAAATTCCTTTGACCACCAAATTATTATTGACTTCGTTTTACATTCATCAGTTAAACCAAAGACCGAACAGATATTTCCTAACAAAAAACGTCTTCATATACAAATTTCTACTAATGACCTAGAGAATAACACCATAAACGTCTTTAAGAACTATATTCATCCAAAATATATATGGTGTGTATTTCAAAAACCAGGACCAGAATTGCATTTCCCAAATTCTCGAAGTATTACGAAATGTATTCAAAAATTCTGCTTACAAATTAATTCAGTGTAATACAATTCTAAGAGACATTACTGACAAAGACGAACAACACCAAACTATCAGACAATATCATGAAGGAAAAACAAACCATCGTGGCATACTTGAAACAGAAACCAAACTTAGACAACTCTACTATTGGCCTACCATGAAAACCGATATAACGAACTTCATAAATAAGTGTGAGATTTGTCAAACCAATAAATATGACCGAAACCCTCCACGCCAGAAATTATCTATTACACCAACACCGTCAAAACCAATGGAAATTATATTTTGTGACACTTTATCTGCACAAGGACATAAATTTTTGACAATTATTGACACTTTCTCAAAATACGGATAAGCCTACCCACTTACAGCATTAACTGGTATCAAAATAACAAGAGCATTACTAATATTTATGTCTCATCACGGTGTTCCCTCTTTAGTTGTAATGGACAGAGGAACGGAACTAAAAAATTTGGTTGTTCAGGAATTTTTCGATGTTCACAAAGTCGAAACACATTACGTCACGCAAACAGTACCCAGTCGAAAGGTGCTATCGAAAGATTTCATTCCACTATTATTGAACATCTTTATATCCTAAATGATATGGTTTATGCAGTATTAGGATACAATAATTCGATCCATTCTGTTACGAAACAGAAACCAATTGATATACTGAATGGACATTTAAATACAAAAGAAATATTTGACATAAATTTGGACCAAACTGTAATTAATAATTATATCCAAAATCACAGAGAAGCTACTGCAAAAATTTATAGATCTTTAAACGAAAAGCTAATATCTCAAAAGGAATCTACAATAGAACGTCACAACAAAGACCGACATGAACCATTAAACTATTTACCCGACACTGATGTATACAAGAAAAACACAACATTAACCAGAAACAAACTTAATCCCAAATTTTACAAAGAAAAAGCTATCGCAGACGAACACATAAAAGTAAAGGTACACAGCAATAAATTATTACACAAACAAAACCTTAAAAGACCAAAAACTAACCGAGCAACCTTGTTACAGGACGCTACTAATCCTATCGACCCTGGCCCTTCCTCCCGTAAGGACACAGGAAGTTCAAATAACTAACTTCCAAAATAATCCCGGAATCCTTCCATATAATTTAGGAACAGCAAAGGTAAAATCCCAAATACATACATTTCTTTATTACTACGATCTTTCCCCTATAGGTACCGAAATAGAATCTATAAGATATGCATATGATAATGTAACACTTGCAATTCAAGATGGCCTTAGTCATCCTTATTTTCAAGAACTTTATAACTTTGACCACGTTCTACTCTTCCAACTTAAATCCGCTGAACAAAAATTCAATTCTTTATTGCCACCTTTTAGATCAAAAAGAAGTCTTATAGACGGTTTAGGATCTATAATTAAAAGTATCTCTGGTAATCTTGATTCCAGTGACGCCTTGTTTTATGACCAAGCCATCTCTGATCTCCAAAATAATAATCAAATACTAGTAAAAAAAGTTAATCAACAAATTTCTCTGACCAAAGACATAATAGCAAATTTTATCGAAACAGTAACTCTAATAAAGAACAATCAAGAAACTATTTTTATGGGCATAGATAAGATACGCACATCTTTAAATAAATTTATATTTGATTTCAATGACTATTTGCAGACTAGAAATATATTAGATCAGTTAAATTTAAGCTTAAACATTATCTTACAGCTTTTAGATGAAATAGAAAATGCCATTACTTTTGCTCGACTTGGAATTTTACATAATAGCATTATCGATAAAAATGAGTTAAATTCTATCATAGAAATCATTTTAAAATACCATACAAAACATGAAATACTTTTTCAAAATTTTAATGATACTTATAAATATTATGATATTTTAAAAACAGAAGCCTATTACTCTGTGACAAAAATTGTTTTCGCTGTTCACTTTCCTATTGTTTACCCAGAAATCTTTTCCTATTATCATCTTTATTCAATTTCTACGTCAAATCACACTACCATCGTACCTCAAAATACCTTTCTGACTATGAATGAAAATTATTACCAATATCACTCACTGCCCTGTCTGGACCTGAAGCCCAATTTCTATTGTACTGATGGCGATTTCTCTGCTGAAATAGAGAAAGAAGATTGTGTCTTTCAATTATTGCAACTGAAGACCAGTTCCACAACTTGCCGCAGAACTCCCGTCCGAATATCTGAGAATGTAATACAACAAATTGATGAGTCACATTACATTGCCATCTTCGTAAACCAAACTAAAATGGAGATGATATGTCAGAAAACAGATTTTACCACATTAAAAGGAAATTTTATAGTTTCTATTCCTTATCAATGCCAATTCAAAGTAGATAAGAAAACGTTTATTAATCAGAAGACAGTTGTCCAAGGCCAACCACTACTCTTACCCGAGTTAAAAGTTTTTAATACTCAAGAAGAAGAATAAGTTCCAGAAATTGTTCTAAAGGATATCCCTCTCGACAAAATTCACACAATCCAAAGGAATCAAAATCAAATTCGACCTGTGGTACTCCAGCATCTAAAGGAACGTCCCACAAACCATTGGACTACCATAGTATATATATTAATAGTAATTATTGTCATCTTCATAGCCATTCACTATATTAAGAAGTTAGGAACAAAAGAAAATCCACATCCAACATACGATGAACAACCTACGGAAGAAGATGATACCACAGTTCCTGTACCAAATCCAAGAGCATTTTTCACTCCATGAAATATGCCAAGAACTCGCAAGGGAGGAGTTATGGGAGCCGGCCCTGTTCTAGCCATTCACCTAAGAGTGATGATCTAGGATTTGTGTTTAATGAACTTTGTAATAAAGATTACTTTGCATTTTTATATTGTCATTTACCACTGCATTTTTATATAGATATAATTCAGTCTGTTCTTAAACTTAAAAGAAGGAGCATTAAATCTTTATATAAAATTGTCCGATCTTTTTCGATATATATATATATATATATATATATATATATATATATATATATATATATATATATATATATATATATATATATATATATATATATATATATATATATATATATATGATATTCGATATTTATTGGTTGACTTTTGACGCAATCAGGTACTGCTACTTGGATAGTAGTAGTAGTAGTTTTTCTTAGGATGACACCTTTTACGTCTTGTCTTGGAATGACGATTGTACCTGACATTTTTTTTACTGACAATCTGACTGGTGTAATTGTTTGAGGCTCTAGCTGGACTGTATAAAATTGGGCTTTGTTTGTGATATAGTAAATAATATGAAGAATAAAATGCTCTATAGTAAGAGTAGCTTAAGTAAAATCTACATTTGCTTTCAGAAGTTTAAGATTATCAAGGCATATAAGACCATCAAATGTCTTGTGAAATTTAAAAAGATAAAATTTTAAGCTAATATCTGAGTTAAATTCGGTAAAAATTGGAATTTCTACACAATAATCTTGTGAATTATTCTGAAAAATTGTTGTAACGATAAATGGTTCGTACTTAATATTTCATTGTAGAATTTATTGGCTGTATCAAGATTAAGGAAAGATTTAGTGGCTCCTGTATCAATAAGAAGTTTAAGAGGGAAATTCTGAATTTTAATTTTAATTTTTAATTTTAATGCAAAGAAGCTCTTTTCTTTTGTCTGTATAGGAATGCAATTTTACTACGTTGCTTATTTTTCTTCTTAAATTTTTTGATAATTTACATCTTCTTCCCCTTATTCTTGGCTTTCTTGTTGATAGTAAGGGTAATCTGGGTATGTGTCATTGTATATACCTTCATCGTAATTGATTTCCTTTTAAAGGGCTCTTCTATGGTGAATCGGGGTCTGGTTACTTGTTGAAAGCGAAAGTTTGTTTGAGATTGCGATCTAATAAAGCCGGTTTGGCGTGTGGATACGCTCATAGGTGTTGGCTTATATTATTGAGATAGAACTGGTTCATAAAAATTGGGTTGATTGCCCTAGAATTTTGTACATATGGAGTGATTTGTTGATTTTTTGGAATCTAGGAGGTTAAAATATTCCTCTTGGACTATTGTTGGCATTTGATTTGGCCTAAAGAATGGCTGTGGCCGTTGAGGCTTGGGCACCTCAGGCTGTCATCGTGTAGGAGCGGGTAAATAAGTTAAATTGTGTCTCTGCGTTTGTGAAGTGGCAGATGGTTTGTTAGAAATTAGATGATAAGGGAATATTTATGAGATTTTTAAAAATATCTAATATTATTTTCTTCCTGAATATATTAAGTACCAAGAGCGAGATTCGGTGGTCTCATGAATCGAATTGTTTATCCTGGGGGTGGTCTTAGACATGATTGACTAAATCTCTAGTTAATGTGTTTTCGTTATGTTGGTTTGTTTTGGAGAACAACTGATTTTGTTGACGGCTAGTCTTTATAGTTGTATACAGAAATGATTTCTCTGGTTCTTCCTTTAGTTTTGTTTATAATTCCTCGGGCAAGCATATGATTTTGAAAATTTTTGGGATTAATATATTTCCAGAAATGGTTTAGAAGCATGGAAATAACATCAATAAAATTGTGAAGTTCATTTGGATTACTCTAGTATGATAAAAAGATCTTTATTAACATTAAAAATTGGAGCCACATTATAGTTATTAGAACTGGATGCTGGTGGTGGAAAGAAAACTAAATGCATGATCATGACTAAATCTTCCCATGCAAATATCCAATTGACTATTGAAAATACTGCAATTGAGAGTGTTAATAACTGTAAATACTTAGGAACATGGATAACATCAGATGTAGACTAAACCAAAGAAGTTAGGCCACGCATTGAAATAGCACGTGCGTCATTCATTAAACTTAAAAAGTTTCTTTGTTGTCGGGATATAAGGTTAAAACTACGCCTGAGAATGCTTCGATGTTACGTGTTATCTGTATGCTTCTTTATGGTTTGGAAGCGTAGCCTTTGAATTTTGGTGTTACAGAAGAATCCTACGAATATCATGGATTCAAAGAATGTCAAACGTGGAAGTAACTAGAAGAATAGGAAATGAGGAGGAAATAATATTAACTATCAAAAGAAGAAAACTTGAGTACTTCGGACATGTGACGGGAGGACAAAAATATGCATTATTACAACCTATTATGCAAGGCAAAATCCGAGGAAAGCGAAATGTGGGAAGACGAAGAATATCCTGGCTTAAGAACTTAATAGAATGGTTTGAATGCAGTAGTGCAGAACTTTTTAGAGCGGCAGTCAACAGAGTCCGCATAACCATGATGATTTCCAACCTTCAATAGAAGATGGAACTTAAAGAAGAAGAAGCTGGTGTAATAATTACAGAAGGTATTTCAAACGAATTTGTGGACTTTGGATAAATTTGTGATTTGGCTCTTATTGAACGATATTAGCACCCTTACTTTGAAAATTTGTTTCGATATAATTGGTATGATAAATAATAAGACAGGTATCGAGAACCTTTTGCCGAATAAGATGTTTGCCGTATTATACATAATTCACAAATTTAATATACTGATCAATTGACAATTAGGCGATAATTTTTCTGACAAAAAAGTATTTAAGGCTTTGTTAACTTAGTTTTGATCTAAAAAAAAACCAAAAATTTTACTAATTTATCTAAACATCCACTGATCAAAATGATTTAAATAATTGAATAAAATATTCTATATTTTCAGTTTTGCTGTATGGCGGTTCTATTGGTGGTACCCAAGACATAATAAGGTTACGTATTGGTTGCCTCTACCATTACCTCTTCCAGTACTTTGACAGTTTCTCAGATTTATCATTAACACGTAGACCTAAATTTCTTTTGATAGGCGCACATGACCTAACGGTCTTACCGCTGCTAAAATCAATGGATGCGTTTACGAAACTGGTCAAGTTTGGAGAAGCTATTATTTGGGAACTTAGGCAACAAACTGATGGCAGCTTATTTATTAACGTATTTTATAGAAAACAAGATGATTTACAGCAGTTGGATATTTTAGAGTGTGGCTTTAATTGCAATTATTCTGAATACAGGAGAACATTTGAAAAATTTTCTCTAGATCCTATGGATTGGGAAATTGAATGTAATAGTTAGCAATATGACATAGTGTCTATTGATGTAATAAAAAACATTTTGTCAGTTAAAAATTTATTTATTTAATAATTTAATTTTGATGTATGTGTTGTACTCAATCACCAAATTTGGCCATTGACCGAAATTTATACCCAAAAGACGTTGTTAATTGCGTTTATTTCTCACATCGTGTTTCGGGTACTTTTGACGTGCACAGAACGCGTTGTAAATAAAATGTAAAGACCCACAACGCGAAACTACGAAGACCGTCGGATACACACGACGATTTTTCGTGTTATGGACAATAGAAATACTTACAAAAAGTCAATAAAAATACGTTAATAAAAATGATGGCTATAAAAGATGTAAATGATGCTAAATGATGTAAATAAAAATACAAATACCAACATAACAAAACTTCTAATTTTATTTAAAAAATGCATATAAAAATAAGTTTTAAACACAAAAATTTTTCGAACAAAATTTCTTCATTTATTTTTGCATATCAGCGATCCATGACACTTTGAATAAAATTGTTTGTTCCTTTGTTTACAGAAACATTTATTGTCGCCACAAAACCTTTTACAGTTGCACCTGAAAAAACCTTTGTGGGTCATTGTAATTTATCCACAACACGTTCTATGCACGTCAAAAATACCCGAAACGCGATGTGAGACATATTGAGAAATTGACAACTCGTTGTGGGTATAAATTTCGGTCAGAAGCCAAATTCGGATATTGAGCACAACATGACTTTTTTCTTAACGGTATAAACAGCTTTTTAACAAATTCTTATGTTCTATTACGCACTAATAGTAGAATTTTAATTTTATATTTGTGAAATCCCTTTAAAGTTAAAGTGTTACTAGATTCTGAAAACCAAAAATTTCATGACAAAAAATATTTTAAGCAAAATTAATTATGAAAATTTCAGCAGAGAATTAAAAAAGCAATTTTCTTATTGTAAAAGTGGTTTTTCAGTTCAACTGGCTAAAACTTTGCAGATAGGTAGCCGTTGGCATACTTATCAAAAGTTGTCGTAGCGCCAAGACTCAGAAATCAATTACTTCTGAGTTACAGAGCTTCAAATTGTAGGTTTTTAGTCCTTCTGAATAATAGATATTTAAATAATAAAATATACCGAGTTTTGGTAAATACGTGCAACTAACATAAGGGAATGACTATGCATAAAAATAATGGCAGTTTGCTATATAAGCTTAAGCGTATGCCCGCAAAAGCTTTCTTTTTCGAAATACTGGGTGCTTAAATTTTAAACAAATTAACGATTTATTTATTACCCTAAAACGGGATGAGCTAGGCAAATTAAATTTGGTGGTTTTTAAGAATTGGTTATTGTGCATTTTTGACATAAAATTATACATTTTATATTTATCAATAGCGAGCATACGGGTAAGGGTCTCAATTATTTTTAAGAAAAAAATGATTTTTCAAATTAAAAATCATTTTAAAATTTTTCGTTTAATTTAAGATAAAAAATATTTTTTTTTAATATGAGGCTCCATTTTTATAAAAAAAAAATAAAATAAAACATCTTCAAGCATATTTTATATGCTTAAATACATTCTCAAAAATCATCTAATATAATAACATTAAATCAGAACAATAATAGACAGTACGACTAATAAAATTTTAAATAGGCGAAAAGCTCCAAAAATGTTCAAAAAGATCTTTCTAAAACGTCACACAGGATGCAACTCTTAGCCTTATTGGTTTGTCGTAGTCGTGCAAATATTCCTGGTATACTTATTTACTTATATAAAAGTAGTTTTAGCTAAATTGACTGAAACTTTGCAGAGTGGTAGCTTCAGTCATGCTAATCAAAAGTTCTTAAAAATCAATTGTTTTTGAGTTATAGAGCTTCAAAATATCGGTTTTTGTCCATTTTCCAAAATAATGAATTTGATCACCTAAGTACCGGGATATCTACGCAGATTCCTACCCAGGACATTAAACCTTTTTTTGACAGGAAAACAATAAGAAAACTTATTTTGATATAATATGAGTGTTAATTGAGATTCAGATGCCGTATATTGATGTGTGAGACGGTACGTTTCCAAATTCATACTTTTGAATAATAGACTAAAGACTGATATTTTAAAGCTATGTAACTCAGAAACAATTAATTTCTGAGTGTTAGGGAGCAAGAAACTTTTGATCCTCATGACTAAAACTACCTGTTTGCAAATTTTCAGCCAATTTAACTGTAACATTTTAATATAAGTAAATAAGGAAACACCAATTAGGCTAAGAGCTGCAACTTGTGTGACGTTTTAGGGAAGTAATTGGGTCCCGGAAAATTGCCTGAAAACAGTTTCCCGAAAGCAATTCCCAGAATGGACAATTCCCCGAATGGACAATTCCCCAAATGAACAATTCACCTAATAGACAATTGCCCGAATAGAATTACTCGAAACGAGAATTGACTAAAAAATATATTTAAATAGTTATTGCTTTATATGTATTTTATATGTACTAGTAACTTACATGCTATTTAAACAGTTGTTACTGCTTATAGTCCAGTTACTGTGGCATTTTCCCTTTAAATTTTTTATAACTGCGCCGATTTATCTGAAATTTTTACAGTGGGTAGTAAATTACTCAAAAAACATAAGTTATATGGTGCCGATGTGTGCTTCTACCCCTGGGGTGGTTGGCACCCCATCTAGGAGGTTGAACTTTTTACACTCAAAATAACCCCGGGAATTGATATAGAATTAAATTTTAAACAAAAAATGTCATATAAATTTTTTTCGCTAAATTAATACTTTTTGAGTTATACGCACTTGAAAAAGTAAACTTTTCGCAAAAAAGAACATGTTTTCCAATGATTTTGTACGAATAACTCAAAAACAAAGCGTTTTATTGAAAAATCTATAATGAGAAAAAATAAAGCTTATAAAAAAACAAAGAGATTGTTTTTTTATTAAGTTTTATAAGTACAATACTAAGCGATTTATAATTGTTTGAAGATGACTTTTTATTTTTGGGATACTATACTCGATGCATTTAACATCAAATATCGGAAAATGGACATCTGTTTTGATAAAAACTCATACATTACTTTTTAAAGAGCTAGAAAAGACCTTAAAAATGAGCTATGTTAAAAGCTATTTCGATTAAAACAAAGTGAAATACGAAGGAAAGAATTTGAATTACTCTAGCCTTTAAAAAAAAAACGAGCAGTATAAGTAACACTATTTCTATCAGAATTGAAATTAAACGTATATCTTCTACAATTTATTTAATATTAGTGTTATTTATAAGTTTTAAAAGTTTAGCGTGTTTAAAATGCGTATTTTTTGAAAAAATCATGTTTAAATTAAAAAATCTTTTTTTTTTAATTATCCAAAAATTTATATTTTTTTAAAATAAATCTAAAACTATAAGAGATACGTGAAAAATGGTACTATACCAAAATGTAGTTTTTTTCTTAGCAAAAATTTTAATTTTTTTATTTTTGTTGTAGCTCGAAAAATAATAGAGATATAGCCAATTGAAGTTTGAGATACAGCGGCTGACACACCTGTAATCAGCACTTTGGCCATTTACTATCTAAAAATAAAGAATTTTAACATATTTTAATCTACTTAGTCTTGTAGCTTTTGAAATTACCTTCAAAATATTTTTTTAATGGACACTGTAGCTTAAAAATTAACGGATTAACGGAGTTATTCTAAAAAGAATTTGGAGCATGTTATTTATATTTTGGAGCCTCAACTTATTTTCTGTATATATAAATGCTTTATTCAAGTATATTTGAAAAACTGGTAACAGACACACTAACACTCACACAAATATGTATATAATACATATATATATATATATATATATATATATATATATATATATATATATATATATATATATATATATATATATATATGTTATGTATATAATATAGGCACCTCTAAACTGAACATTTGCTTCAGAGAACTAACGAACACAGAGAAGCGACACTCCTTTGAAGTTGCGTGGGCAAGCCGCCAATGAGTGCCAATGACAGGAGTACTTCAGATCTCGAAGACATTTTAGAAGCTGGGAGATACTGTACAATTTTGCTGTATGGCCTTGCCAAAGACACCCACATGAACAAAATGAATAAGGTCGAAGATTATTCATCATTACTTGAACAAATGCGATACGAATCATTTATTAAAGCCACAACTAAAAATAGTGCAGTTCAATTATCATCTCTTGTACCAACTGTAGGTAAGTGCCCTGAATGAGCATATCAAAAGAGTTTATTTACAAACTCAGATATGGCTTGGAAACAAAGAGATTGATATAACGGATTGGGGATGGTTCAAGAGTGATGATATTTTACAACCAATAAAAATGAAAAGTTCAGCTGCACCAGAAGAACTATTGAAACCGATTTTTTGCAATTGCAAAAAGGGTTGCGGCTCAGCGTGTGGCTGTCGTAGACTAGGTCTGTTTTGCAATGCTACGTGTGGAACATGCTCTGGCGACAATTGTCAAAACTGTCCTGCAATAGACGAAGAGGTGGAGTTATAAACGACGAGAATGACGCTTCAGACAATGAATAATTTGATATATTATAAATAATTTTTATTTTTGTAAATATATTTTGTATACTTTCTAATGTAAAGTATTTTCATGCATAATTTTTTACAATAAAAACATCATCAGTATACTTAATTTTTTTATTTAGACATTTACCAAAGGGGAATTTGTTTCGTGAGCATAGAGGTGGTTTTTAAGGGTTGAAAATAAGCAACCAATCAAAAAATATTTTATTGATAAGAAAGGAATTTTTGAATATAAATGTACATTAAAAACGTTTGAAGTTGTTTAAAAAGATTTTTTTATATACTTTGACATAGGGGTAGTTTTTAAGGGTTGAAGTGTTGCAATCAACCAAAATTATTTTATATAAGCAGAGAATTACATTGTAGATGATATAAATACACTACAAAAGCGTTTGAACCTGTTAAACGATTTTTTACAATTATTTTTATTAAAAGGGGTGGTTTTTAAGATTATTTAAGGGTTGAGAATGTACACAATATCCATTAATATAATTGACAATATTTCAATTACCTAATTTAATACGATTTAAATCCATAAAATGCTTTAATATAAATTTTTTTCATTATTTTCAATAAGTGGTGATTTCACCCCTTAAAAATAAAAAGCTCACCTATCGCATATATAACTTTTAAAGAGGGAGGTAAGATAAACCTAATTCCAAATTATTAGCAAAATCGATTCAGTTATAAAAAATTTAGAGGTATTGACCTCTTTTCCTCCACAGTGACTGGAGTATTAGATTGTGTTCGACCTAGCTATCTCGTTAATTAATTTATTATTATTATATATATTTTTTATTATATGTTCCTTTCACACTTTATACAGACTTAGGACTTGCAGCGTATCGCAGGCATGTTTAGAACTTGGAATAAACATCCAATTTGTTATTTTTTTGAGATTTTTTATTTTTTTGAATGTTTTTAGTTTATTTCAGTTTTTATTAATTTTATTAAATTTTAAATTTTTTTTTATTTTTTTTTTTTACAGTTTATTTTAGTTTTTATTATTTTTTTAAATTTATGTATGCATATGATCTTTATATGTATTTCCTATATACTAATACAATAAATTATAAGCTATTCCCCGCAAGAAGTGTTCGCAGGGTCGTAATTATTTACCAGACTTGCAATCCGCTCCGCACAATCTCTGTATTTTTTACGTGAGGAGGGCCTTACAAGCCTCCTATATACTGTTCAATTTATAGTCCATGTAAGCTCTGCTCCAGCTAAATGCCTCTAATAAATCTCCAAATGTTTGAATGATCTGCAAAAAACTGTTGTTCAAACCCTCGATGCTATCCTTCTATGGAATCCCATCATAACAATTTCACAGATCATCTGAAAATAAGGGCGAAAAATCAAAGTTGTGGACGCCCAATCCAGGTATCTTCAAAATAATCAATTACTGACTGGGCTTTTGCTGGCAATACATCTTGTTAGCAAATTGTTTCAAATGCCTCTACTACGTCTGCAGTAGGAACGAATCTTCTTTTTAAACTGTGTGACTGGATTCTTCTAAAGAGACATTGAGTGAAATGAAAAAAGCACCCACGAAGTCTTGAGTCGGGATATTCTTGTCTTATAGCACTTATCATACCGCTTTCAAAATCTGTTAATATGGTTGCAGGCGAGGCTCCAGGCAAAAGTTCTTTTAATTTTGAAACTAGCCAAACATAAGTTTCTTCTGTGTTGTTAGGTAGTAAAGTGTATACCAAAGGAATCGCAGTATTCTTCTCTAATCCGTGGATTGTATATAGTTGATAAAAAAGTGAGGTACGGTTTTGAAAGTTCCGTCGGCAAACCAATGTTGTGACCTTGCTAGAAGAAGCAGATTTTGTCTTATTAAAAAAATTAACAACAAATCATCGTGTGGGCCTGAATCAAATAGTAAAAAAATTTTTGTTTTTTTTACTTGTCTTGCATCCGCCATATGGTTGCGTGTTCCATTTCTTTTTACTACTGCATCTTCTAAGGTTATAACATGAGCTTCACACTTGAATATCTTGTAGTAATCACATTTCCAATAAATGTTTTGCTTTTCTTTATCTTTCTGGTAAAGATAACCGTCGATCAATAATTTACTCTTACTCTTTTTACTAAGTACACACTCCTAAGCCATTTTGCGTCGTGACTCTAGCTCAGAGTTTTAACAATAACGCAATAGAAAACTTTAGTTCAAATATTTATATGAAATTTAGTTGTTTTGGTTAGTATTAAGACTAATGGCACATATTGTAATCTCTGATAATTAGGTGTACTTATAAAGAATTTAATAGTGGGATTTTTTATCTTTATGTAAACAGGTAAAATATAATTTATTTTAAGATATTATCAAAAAGAACAGGAAATAAATACTAGAATATTTAGAAAGCTAGTTAGCAGTTTAATCACTTTAATAAAGAAAACATTAAAATGCAATTAGCAAGAGATTATGGTCCTCGATTCTTGCTGGGAAGAGGACCTAATTTATCCTATTAGTATTAGTATCTAGGAAATACATATAAAGATCAAATGGGTATTATAATAATAAATTAATTAACGAGATAGCTAGGTCAAACAAAATCTAAGCAGTAATAACTATTTAAATGTAAATCAATAACTATTTAAATATATTTTTCGGTCAATTCTGTTTTTGGGCAATTGTTTTTCTGCCAATGTCCATTCGGACCATTCGTGTTTCGGGGAATTGTACATTCGTGTAATTGTCCATTTGCGGAATTGCTTTCGGGGATTTGTCTTTCGGGAAACTGTTTTCGGGCAATTGTCCTAGATCCAAGTAACTGTGCCTGTTTAAATCTATATTAGTGGTACTTTCTGTTATTGTTCTGGATAAGTGTTATTGTACCAGATAGTTCTTGAGAATATATTAAAGGAATAAATAGTACGCGTTAAGATATTTTATTTCTTTTGCATAAAAACGAAAAAAGGAAGACCAATTTGTTGACAAAAATTAATTAAATTCAAAAATGATTTATAATTTGAAAAATATCAGTATATTCAGTCAAAATTAGTCCATTAAATTGTAATCTCACACTAATCCTAATTTCTCAATTTGTATAATTTTACCGTGTAAAATTGTGAAACATATCGATTAGTTGCTTAATTACAGTTTGTAAACCATTGCCAAATTTCCTGCAAACCATTGCCAAATATTTTATTGAGGAAATGCCTGTAATCATTTCCTCGGTTTAAATTATATTTGCTAGCTCTCAAAAGTCAAAAGTTTTGTTCTATGCAGAAGGTAATACCCTTACTTCATGAATCGTAGCATTTTAGTGAGATTACAAATATATCTTCGAGACTAGTTTGGGATGCAATCTATTATAAATTTTTACCTCAACAACAACTATAGTGTAATAATTCAGTAGCTGTCAATAAAACTATATTTTACTCCACGACTTCAACATTTTATTTTATTATCGTCGATCGAGAAGAATCGAACAAAGGGAATTTAGAAACAATTCGAACTTATAATTACATTCGAAATTGTCCACAGTGTTACCATTTTTTTCTATAAAGAAATTGAAACCATTACCCGTATTCGCGCCAATGATCAATACGTATCTCGGAAAAGAATGAATTTGCGGGTGTTCGTTTATATAGCAAACTGTCATTATTTTTTATGCAGAATCACCCCCTGAAGTTAGGTGCACGTTTACTAAAACTCGGTATAATTTACAAATATCGAATATTCAAAGAACTAAAAACCGACACTTTGAACCCTCTCTCTCATTGACATCTACCCACAAGTTATCAAGTAAGTGCAAAATCTAGTCAAACTTACAATTAACCTAAAATATTGTAAGATATTAAGATCTACCAACGTTAAAAAATAATTTAATTTAAATATTACAGGAACAGAAATTTTCTATTTTTTACACTGCTGAATTAGATACATTATGCATAATTCTTAATGAGTTTTAATCCTGAGAATCTCACTTCAGCGGAGGCTGTACTAAGTTGTATTGTTAATAATATTCTAATAACGATGTAAATGTTTGGATATATTTCTTTTAAGTTATTATCTGTAATGTATTGAAGCAACTGTGTCACGTCTGTTATAAAGTTAGGTAAATTAGGGATCATTATTTGTAATTCTTCATATAATTCATAAGGTTGAAAGTCACTGCTCTCCCCCACTCGTAGGACTCGTAAATCTTGACAATTTTTTAGTATTTGTTCGTGTGGAATATTTTTTAATTTACTTATATCATCATACAGAAAACTCAAATTTTCAGATGTTGATTTAAAGCCATAAATCTCAAATCCATATTGGTAATAATTGAATCACGCATAGTGTTATAAAAATTTACGCATTAGACAATCATTTTTCAAATCCAGTTTGCCGATATTCTTTGGTCCACAAAATGTATGCAAATGTTTAAAGGCAAATACTGAATCACAATCAGTGAAAGCGTCTAATTGATTCGCTTGATTTTTCAAACTTATGCTTCCTTCAGCATCATCAAATTGAAATAGTATGGACACAGCAGCCTCGATTCTGCTTTCCCATCTCGTGTAAGATAAAGGCTTTATGGTAAGTTTTAATTTATCTTTGACCAATTCCCAGCGTTTGCTGGAATCTGAAAACAACAAATAAATTTTTTTAATAAAACCAAAAAATGTTTTTGTTGTCACCGAAGAATTAGCGGCGTATACCAATAGCAGATACCAACAGCTATGACAACCGCAAGGTGTGAAAAATACCCTAGGATTTATATTTAATATTCGAGTTTTGACTCCACTATTTATGCCTACCATATTTCAATCCAAGACTATACGCTTTGCTTTGACGACAAACAGCATGAAAACAAAATCGTGAAAAAGTTGCGGTGTACGAAGGGAGGCTGTTGTTTGACGAATAGGGAATACCTTATTTTGTTTTGGGCGGCGCCGTGCAGCCGAAATTCTTCGCTAGCGATAGGAACGCAATTTCAGGGAAATACCCTTTTTTAGTCCAGCGGTGACGTGCATTGCAGCGGGGATTTCTCACGAGCGATAGCGACACAAGCACTTTTTTCGGAGCGTGTATGGCTTAGGTTTAAGTAATACATGTAGCCCAGTCTGGTTATACAAAAATCATCGATTTCACGGCAAAATGTTTCGCAGATATCTGAAGCTTTTAAGACATAGGTGGAGGTTACTAGATGACGAATAGATAAAAAGATACTCCTCTTTTTACCTTGCGTTTTTTTTAAACAATAATTTATGGTCAGAATTTGATTTTTTATCTATAAGTTTTTTCCCTTATAATTTAAATAAACAATATTTATACCATTTTTTTATATCAAGAATATCTTTATTTTCCCGTTTTTTCAATTCAAATTGATAAATAATTTACGGAGATATTTGCAAAAAAGCAGTTTTTTTGCCCTAATTTATAAATTTAATTAATTTTTTTATTAACAAAATAAAATGTTATTAATACATTTCAACAATGAGGAATTACCGTCCTTTAAATTTGTGCGCAATTTCCCCGTGATCGCTCAAATAGTTTAAAAGTTATTAAATTTGTTTATCCCTGGGACTAATTATTTAAACCATTGAACTTGCCCTATGAATGATGCTAGACACATTTAACAAATTTCATAGAATTTTTTAAGGCTTATACTCTCTCAGAAGTTAAATAAATATTGAGTTTTCATCGAAATTATTTACAAAATAAACGTTTGAAAAAGGGGTATGTTTTTTACTTATAAACAATTGTAATAACTTCTATATTTTTCAAGCTACAGACTTGTACGTACAACCATTAAATAGCTGGTAAAAGAACTCACATTTAACAAAAAAATAAACCTTCTATGAACAATAGGAACGAAGTTAGCGTCAATTTTTTTGTTAATTATATCTTCATTGTTTATAAACATTAAGAAGTAAAATTTGCACAAATTTTTAATAAAAATCTAAACTTTATATTAAATTTTATGGCTATAAAATTCATCCAATTTTTCGAAACTTTAAACCTTTCGAAACGAAGTTACATTCGAAAGATCGACATAGGAATGTGGAGGGGAAACTGTTTTAGCTCCTCGCTGCAAAATTTAATATTATGGTTACGGATTTATCATTCAAAAGCTTCAACAGTTCTGTAGGAATTTAATCAGGTCCATTTGCTTTTCAATTTTTAGCGTTTTTTATTGCGTATTCTACTTCTTCTTTCAATATGTCTGGCCCAGTTGCATTGATTATCTAAGTTAAGTTGTTTCTATCGTCTTCAAATAATTCATTCAGGTATTCTGTCCATCTTTTTATTTTATTCTCTAGGTCTACAATAAGATTTCCATCTTTGTCTTTAAGTTTACCTATTTGGCATTTCTTTATGCTTCCTGTTATCTCTTTTACTTTTTTGTACACATTGAACGCATCGTACTTTTTCTCATAGGTTTCCATTTCTTTACATTGTTCTTTAATCCACTCTTCTTTGGCTTCTTTTATTCTCTTTTTTTATGTGTTTATTTATTTCTTTGTATTTGTCTGGATAATTATTCATCTTTCTTCTTTGTTCCGTCAAGTCTAGTATATCTTGTGTCATCCACCCCTTATTCTTTGTTGTTGTTTTTGTAAGATGTTTCTTTCCTGCTGTTTGTATAGCTGTATTTATGTACTTTAATTTTTGGTTAACGTTGTTTGTATCGTTAATTTGTTGCTGCACTGAACGGAGGCTTTCATTTATTTCTTCTCCTGTTTCTTGTCGTATATTTTTGTTTCTAAGTTTATTTAAATATAGTGCCTTTCTGTGTGGTCTTCTAATCTTTTTTGGTCTCGCCTTTATCTCAGTAACTACCGAGTTATGATCTGAGCCTATATCAGCTCCTGGGTACGTCTTAGTACATTTAACAGCATTATGGTACCTCCTTGCTATCATAATGTAGTCTATTTGATTTCTCACTATTTTTGCTTTGGTATGTTGTGGAGATGTCCATGTATATAACCGTCGATGAGGTAATTTAAAAAAGGTATTTGTTATTACGAAGTCCTCACTTTGACAAAATTGAATCAATCGATCTCCTCTGTCATTTCTGTTTCCAAGCCCATATTTTCCTACTTGTTCTCCTACCTTACCTTGACCCACCTTGGCATTAAGATCGCCCATTAATATGTTAATGTATGGAAAGACTAACTTAATAAGTGAAGACAAACAACCTGCAACAAAAAGCCTTCACCTGACAGTGAAGTCGAATAAATGAACCAAATTTTAACTTTTAAACCAATGTATATCAAAAAAACGTTCAATAAACATTACAAAATTTAATAACGCAAGTGATGAAAAAATCGACTTATTTTATCAAAGCAGTAAGGTAGATTAGATTAATATTGTATATCATATTTGTAAGAAAAATAGAATAAAATCAATATTGTTAATTATAAAAATACAAACAATTATAATTAATATAAGGAATATAATAATATAATGTGTAAAAAATTATCTGAAATTTAATTTATAAAATATATAAGTATTATTACATCATTGATATAAAATGAAAAAACATATGCTGATTTTCTGGGATTTTCCGAGATTTATGGGGGGTGAAAATTATGTCATAATTATTAATACTGCGACAGACTATTCGAGCAAATTAAAAAAAAAGTAAGTATTTAGGGTGAATTTCAAATGGACTCAATTTTTTCGAGTTTTCCCATATTTTCCGGCCAGTGAAAACTATGTAGTTATTCATATTTCGACGAGCTACCCCAGAATAAAACAAGAGGCTTGCAGCTGCAAAGGAAGCCGAGATAATGTAAATTTTTCCTACGTGTTGCAATTTGAAGTTCCGATGCCGAAAAAAAAATGGAGCTGAAACAGATTTCCTCTCCACTTTCCTATGTCGATCTTTCGAAAGTACCGTCGTTTCGAAAAATTAGATAAATCTTATAGCTATAAGTTTCAATATAAAGTTTAGATTTTCATTCAAAATTTGTGCAAATTTTACTTCTTAATGTTTATAAACAATGGAGATATGATTTTTTTTTAAATAGTCACTAACTTCGTTCCTTTTGGTCATAGAAGGTTTTTTATTTTTTAATGTGAGCTTTTTTACCAGCTATCCAATGGTTGTACGTACAAGTCTGTAGCTTGAAAAATATAGAAGTTATTACAATTGTTTATAAGTGAAAAACATACCCCTTTTTCAAACGTTTATTTTGTAAATAATTTCGATGAAAACTCAATATGCATTTAACTTCTGAGATAGTCTTAAAGAATGCTATGAAATTTGCTGAATGTGTCTAGCATCATGCATAGGGCAAGCTAAATAGTTTAAATAATTAGCCTCAGGGATAAACAAATTAAATTACTTATAAAATATTTGACTGATCGGGGGGAAATTTCGCACAAATCTAAAAGATGGTAATTCCTTGATGTTTAAATGTATTATTACCATTTTATTTTGTTAATAAAAAAATTAATAAAATTTATAAATTAGTGCAAAAAAACTGCTTTTTTGCAAATATCTCTGTAAATTATTTATCAATTTTAATTAAAAAAACGGGAAAATAAAGATATTCTTGACATAAAAAAAATGACATAAATATTGTTTATTTAAAATATAAGGGAAAAAATTTATAGACAAAAAATCAAATTGTGACCATAAATTATTGCTTAAAAAAAACGCAAGGTAAAACTAGGAGTATCTTTTTCTATCTATTCATCATCTAGTATCCCCCACCTATGTCTTAAAAGCTTCAGATATCTGCGAAACATTTTTCCACCTTTTTTTTACCCAGACTGGGCTAATGAATCTACATGGTGCGAGGCCGTGGGCTGTGGCCACGTCGCCCACGCCTTACGCCGCCTCTGTTCATGCCACTAAGCTATAGAACTAATAGGCATATAATTTCGTCCTGATAATTAATTTGTAGTCACAGTAAGTTTTATTGTACCCAGACTAATTTCTGAAAATTTACTTTTTAACCGGATAATATATGATCTGTCACGTGCAAAATAGAGTCTTCCAGAAAAGTAACTCATAAGATCTTTTAAATTTTATGCAATTGCTTGGAGGTTGTAAATTTTAATATTGTAATTTATTATTATACATATTAATTTTTTGTTAAAAATAAGATTTAATATTTAAAATATGCCTTATCATAATGATACATCGTACAAAAGATTGTAAAATTCGTAAAAATAGCCCAGAGACAATATTTTTATAAATGCATTATTATTTTTGCGGCTGTGCTAAATGATTGTAAATAAATCAAATATAAAATAAGACTCATGACATATCTTTGGAGAATTATAGAATATTTGTCAAATACGTTATTTACATTGAATTACAAAAATGTGCAACGTTATGTAATCTCTTCTACTAGCTCAGTTATTAAAAGCAATTTTATTCTTCTCCCCTAAACGTTTAATACGCCAATTTTAATAAAGTAAAAACTAAAGTAGATAAAACTAAAACGGTTTACAAAAACTTTGCTTAAGTGCGTTGATGAAATTCTGCATATATCTTAATGGATATTAAATTGGGATTAAAATTCCTGATTAAATTGGGATAAAAATTCCATCCGATTAGATAAATTATTGCTATATTGGTTGATATGTTATAGTTTAGTTTAAGTTATTTGAAAGTAAATAAATGACAAGGTTTTTTTTTTCTTCTTTTTGTGTAAACATGACGCTGACTTTCTGTTTTTCAATGTTACTTCAGTAAGTTGTCGTTCCATCGTTTTTGTGGTCTTCTTACTGAACGTCTTTACGTCTTTACAGCTCTATTTATTGTCATTCTGATTATATGATCGTTTCATTCTACTCTTCTCTTTCTTACTCAGTCCTTGACCTTCTTCACTTTACATCTCCGTCGTGTACATGTACTTCTATCTCTGTCCCATAGTGTCTTACCATCGATTTTTTTAAAGGTTTTTCATCTCTGCTGTTTCTAGCATTATTTTTGTCTTCTCTGGGTCACGTCGTGTTTAAGCCGTGTATCTCATTATTTCTAATGACTGTTTTGTAAATTCTGCATTTCATTGCTTTTCTGATATTTGTATTTCTTCATATTGTTTTATTCGGGAAACCTGCTTTACTCCATTGACTTGATCTTCCACTTCTGTTTCGAGCTTTCCGTAGTTAGATAGTGTGATGTCTAGATATATAAACTTCATTACTTGTTATAATAATATGTATTAATAATACTATTGTTTTTATAATATTATATCAATTATAATATCAATAATATTATACATATTATGTTTAAAAGAAAGAAAAAGTTACACAGTAGGAGCTACACCCAATAGTGATTTTACCAATTTACCTATATTTAGTTTACATTATGGTCGAAAAAAACTTTCATGGATGCGTAATATTAGACAATGTTGTGGTACCACAAGAGAAGAATTATTTCGCACAGTAGCCGATAGAGAACGGGTCCAAAATCGGTTCGGAGAAAGGTCGTAAATCTTAAAACTACAGTCTCCAAAAAGGTTCAAGAACAAAGACTACTATAGTTTGGTCAAGTGAGACGTAGAAATGAGAACTATGTGGGACGAAGGATAGAGCTGTTAGAAGTTGAGGAAGAGAGAGGTAGACGAAAACCAAGAAGAAGATAGAAGGACTGTGTGACAGAAAACTTGGGAAATGGAAAAGAAATGTTTAAATAAAGACACGATAGGCAGAAACAAGTGGCGAAGAGAATAAGGACCAGCAGCCTCTGAAAAGGGAAACGCTAAGAAAAAAAAGAGATATTTGGAAAGCTATATTTGGAATAAACTGTAGTTAGGGAAGTTTTAAGTACAAGTTTTTACTGAAAGAGCAGAGAGAGATGTGGTTTTGTTTGATATGTAAGCGCTTTGAGCTTTCCAAGGAGCTATAACTGAGCTGAAAGTGAATTTGTCGAGAAAAGAACCATTTTTGGAAACATTATAAATAGTTGTGTGAGTAACTTTGTTTGAATTATCTTGTGGACAGCGGGGAGATAAAAAAGTATCAGTGATTGAGCAAGTTAGTCTGATATTGTTTTGATCTGAACAAACGTTTCAGAATACTGCAGGTAAATTTTAGAAAATAGTGTTAATTCCTACTAGTTTTTTGAACAAAAAATATGTATAAGAATATCGGCTATACCTTTCAATGTGAATTTAAGTGTAACTAATGTGATTTCTACCACGCTTGGTCCGTCTCGTATGTACAGGGATGAGTGCCTTAAGAACCGGCAAAATAACGCAAAAGATAGAAAACATAATACGTTGTGAAATAAAAAGAGATGCAAGTAGTAGAGGTGAGAAATTATCGATATTAACCTATAATTTACTTTACATCACATTAGAATTATCGAAAATTTACCACCTTTAGACGTTAGCTTATGAGCTGGTTGACTTCAGTCATAGTAAAACGTATCACGTAATGTAAGTAAAAACAGTTTAAGTAGGAGTATTTTTTTATCCAAAATTAAAGTATTGATCAATAATAAACTATGATTTGAGACGTCGCATACACTCTTCTCAATACAGAATTATCAAAGCTTGTTATTCTGTATTCGTCAACACACAATTAATTATCAAATTACTACTAATTAAACTGTTTATTTACATTTGCTTTATTGCCTTCAATCAGTTTTTACTTTATGCGAAATTTAAAAAATGTAAATATTCGACGTCATACTTGTAATATTATGACTGAAGTCAACTAGCTCATAAGCTAACGTCTAAAGGTGGGAAACTATCGATAGTCCTGATGTAATTTAATGTAAATTAGAGGTTTCTATCGATAATTTCCCACCTCTACTAGTTTCATCTCTTTTTATTTCACAGTGTTATGTTTTCTATCTTTTGCGTTATTTTGCCGGTTCTTAAGGCACTCATCACTGTATAATTTTTCATATCCTTTTATAAGGGATATTTATATTCACTGTAAAAGTTTCTATACATACATTTTACAAATGCCTAGGAAATATAGAACTCCAATGATTTTTTTTACTTTTACAGTTGTACTCTTTAGAATTCTGTATCAATACAATGAAATAACTTATACTAACAATAATTGTGCAGACATTTATAAACCTAATGTCATTTTAATATATTTTTTAAACAAAAACAAAAAAGTCACAAAAGCTGATAAATATACGATAAAGTTTAACACAAACTCGGATTTAAGGTCAGCAAATACGCAGAGACCAAAATATTAAAAATTAGCCAGTACTGCCAGTCAAAGATTATCACTCGTTATTCAAAAACATAATAATAACTTGGTTTTATCAGTCCATTTTTCTTTAAGTAATGAAATAAACCTAATCAGAACAAAAACGTGGTGTTTTTAAAAGAATGTGACACATTATAGTACAGTGGGTATTTAATAATTATTAGTGAAAGAGACCAGATTGTTATTATCAATACAAATAAGTTAAATAAGGTATTATTGTTTCATTGCATACGCAATATGGTTTACATATTATTTAGTAAAATAAATGTATTAGTATTATTATTGGTACATTTGGGATACAGTGTTCCTATCGAAAATAGCGACGACGAACTAGTAGCTGTGGTCGCAGTAAGTAAACAATATATTCATTTCTTCAATGGTTTAATGGTTTACACACACACACACACACACACACACACACACACTCACACACCACTGTTATATCTAAACTCCTAGATACTTTCTAGACATACCTCCTTAAATGTTAAGCACACGCTGTTTTACCTCACAAGTTACCATTAACAATTCAGTAGTGATGTTTGACCACAAATAATATATAATGTATAATACAAAGGGGTCAATGCAAAAAGTGACTTAGTCACAAATAGGTAATTGTGAGATATTAAGGTTTGAAAGTTTATTTTTGATTTTGAAATATTACTGAAGATGTTATAATCAAAACGTGTGTTGATATTTATTATTTTTGTAAAGATTTTTCAATTTTCATGAATAAACAAAACATAAAAGCTTTGCTATTTTCTAAAAAAAATTAAATATTTTGTGACTTAGGCACATTTTGTTTGGCAATTTGATATTTCGTCGAATATTAAAGATATATCATAGAAAAAATTAGCGTTTATACTAAAATAATATTATTTGTGTAACGCCGTAAGAACATACAAAATGTAAGTAAAAATGTAAGAACATAAACATTGTATGAATTACAAATAATGCTTCCAGAAAAGATTAGAACATAATAGGCAAGAAAGCTATTCATAAACTGCATCAGCCTCTTGCACCTGATAAAGTTCTTCACTCACAAGGTTATTTTGTTGGATTATACTCCCATTTTCAGACATTCTTCGAGTAAAGAATTCAGTGTCCAGTGATTATGTGTTTGACAGGCTGTTTTACGTTGTCAAATTTCAACTCTTTAATTTGAAGGTATTCATTCGCATAGGCCAGCGTGGGTTGGTCACAAAGTTTACGGTTATGACCTACTTTGTAAAGTTTAATTGGTTCCATTGGCCCAGAATAGGTTGCATTGAGCTGTGGTTGCTCATTACGCGAGCAAAAATTTGATTCGTCTAGCTTTCGAAATTCCCGGCACAGTTTTTTTTATATGGGAGTCTAACCATAATTTATAGTGTTTGACTTTTATACTACGATCGCCTTCTTCCAGACTTCCATTTCACCTCAACGAATGCTGTACAAATACGACATCAAATGTGTTTTTCTTTCTGCAGACTTTTATCAGATTAACAAACATAAACTTCAGGGTTGTCAACTTTGTCGTACTTCAATTTTTGTTTTTCAATCACAGCAAAATCTCGATCGACTGGCATCATACTGTGACCGGGTATTGGATACCAGATTTCTATAACTTATATTATTGGAACAAAACTCATTCAAAAAAACAAATATCTATTTTTATTTTGGCTGAAGCAGATGTCGCAAAAAATAACGTTGTTCTGGCTTCTGATTTTGCGTAATATTGTCATAACCATGTTTGGTCCTTTTTGAGCGTAGTGTTCGGAATACATATACATATTGGCTTTTCCTGTCGTTAAGCAACGTATTCCCAAATTATGAATCCACAACCGCCAGTAGTATTCGTCCGTAATATTCGTTACAAGAACAGGCAAATTTTTTTGATAATCTAAGCAAATTGATAAAACCGAGGGATCATTAGCTTTTGCTTCTTCCGAAATTTTCTTTTGAAACACTTCAGCTTTTCTTAGGTGCAGCTCCCTGTTAGCTTGAGGGTTTGTGTCGATGTCTTATCATGTGTCACTTTAGCTTGTTGTAAACGTGTCAGAAATAGAGCGCATTCTTTACAGATGTCTTTTCTTGTGAATCCAAATTATATATTATATTCTTCTGTAAAAATTTTTCTGAACATCTCATATGACGCTTTTTTATCTTGATTCTTTTCAAGAAGTTTCGGAGAAGTTTAACACAAGATAAATAGGAATCCAAATACTTACGAAGTTTATTATTAAATCTGCTGTAATGAGACTCTCGAGCTGGCAGTTCTTCTATAAATTTTCTAACTGCGGCTAAAGTATCAATTTTTGTTCTATTTCCCCTACTGTAATGAAGACCTTTAGAATCCTTAGGATCTGCATTATTTATTTAAATCTTTTTGCTCAGTTTAGAGCGTTTTATTGCATGTACTACTAAAAATGCCGACTGATATAGTTTTCCGTCAATCTTTATTTTATATACAAAGCTTCGACCCCTATGTCATGGATCGATAGATTTTCTTGATCTGTGCCGTTTGATATCCGTAGGACGTACACAACCTTCAAGATTTAAATTTTGTTGTGTAGATGGTGATAAACTGTGATAGGCCTTGAAAATTTGGTTGTGTTGTGCTTCGCTTAATTTTAAGGAGCATTTCATTAACAGCGACAGTTTGTTATTTGTCTTATTTGTTATTTTTGAGAAAACGACTCCTTACTTTTGATGGTTCTTTTCCATGCATCCTTATCAATCTTTCTCTACTTGCCCTTCTTCACTTCTGGATGCTGGAATTAATTAACTTCATATACCACGTTTTGGGTAATAATATGTGTACTGCTTTGTGTGACGGATCCAAGGATGTCCTTATTTTCTAGACCATATCCCATCGTAGCACAGGAACTAGAGGTTTTACCCTCCTTTGGGGATTTATTGGTTCTCAGGTTGCATGTGCTTGAAGCAGGGTCATCGACTTCGGAACTATCTTCGTTTTCGCTATTTGGTTCATTATCACTGCATGATGCCAAATAATCTGGCCATTCACCATCATCTGAAGTAAAATAATAGTTGTTAAAATATGCGAGGTTAGAATGTAGTTAAAATAATGCATAACTACAAAAAAAAAATCTTATATCCCTTGTGAAAACGATCAGTATTCACCCGATCGTACCTGCATTAACAAAAGATATTTACTCCATTTTCCTTACCTGCCATGTTAATTTTTTAATGATAAATACACACAGGATTCACAGAGACGTAATAAACACACGGTACATAACCTTGTAATTACGTGACTAAGGCACAATTTGCACTGCATATTTGTCAAGTTAGTGGCTTAGGTACATTTTGCATTGAAAACAAGGGAGACTCCTATCAGAGAAAATGTAAAATAAGGTACTTAGGTACGGATTTCTACAACTCTGAAACTACTATCTAAAAGCTTATAAAAAATGCCACTAGATGGTGGCACTAACCCAATTCCGTAAAAAAGTGACTTATTCACATTTTGCATTGACCCCTTACATATTTGTAAAAAATCTAAAGACCAAGAAGTTAAGAAGTTAAGTTAAATTAAGTTAATTAAGTTTTAAACAAAGAAAGTTAATTAAGTTTTTTTGCTGTTAGCTAAGTCAAGGAGTTTCCTGAACATCTAGTTTTTTTTATTTTTAAGCTTAGGACTACATAGGGTAGCATTTTAATTGGTTTAACTAATTTTATACTACTACACTAATGTGCAAGTTAATATTATTTATGGAAATATATATTATAATATTCTTATTATTTGATAACATTATAAACAAATTTTTTTAATCAAAAAATTAATAATGAGTGTCTCTTTCTTCATTTTCTATACACTAAGTTACTCTATGGGACATTGATCAAATTAAGTGGTCTATATCATTTTACGGAATACTCATTTAGATTCTTCTTATGGCATTCCACAGGTCTTCTAAGTTTGCTGGAGGACATGGCAATCGATCTAATTTCGACCTATTCTATTCCACACATGTTCGATGGGTGACAAATCAGCTGATCTTGATGGCCATTTCAAGTCTCTATAGCAGATTTTTGTATGAACTGTATGGCTTCAAGGGCAATATAAGGTCTTGCGTTATCCTGTTAAAAACTCATTTGGAAAGAGTTCTAAGTAGGGATGTAAAACCGGCTTCAGTACTTAACCAATATATCGTTGAGCTGTCAGAGTGCCGTTAATAAGAATCAGAGGTAATCTGCTTCCCAAACATATAGCACCCCATACCATAATGTTTGGTTGTCTGGCTGTACGACGTTTAAGAGCCAAGTATATATCTCATCTCTTACTTTGAAAATGTCTTATTCTCATACGTCCATTAGAGCCACCCAAACAAAACCTAGATTCACCACTGAAGCAGACACAATTCCATTGGCCATTCCAGTTTTACCGAGCTCTGTAATATTTTAAACGTTGAGCCTTATGCTGTGGTGGAAAAGGTAACAACAAAAGCGGACGGTAAGCACTCAGTCCCATTACAATAGCAATATTTGATTAACTGTTCGTCTTGAGGCTAACCTTCCTGTAGCTACAACTAAATCATCTCTTACTTGATGTATACTGTCCCGTCCATTTTTTAGAGCAAGAAGTCAAAGATAGTGTAAATCACGGCCTTGCAATATTCTAAGAATCCAGACCACCGACGACCCCGATAATTCTTATCATTGGACCTCCTGCTTAAAAACTTTTAACATCATTGATGGATTAGCTTCAACTCTTCGTGAAATTTCTCGTTAACCAAAACCTCTTGCCTGCAATGCGTCCTTTTCTGAAGTCGCTTAAATGACAAAATTGCCGACGACCGCGACCTCTTGACATTTTGATATATATATATATATATATATATATATATATATATATATATATATATATATATATATATATACAGGGTGAGTCATGAGGAACTTTACATACTTCTACCATATGTAGAGTCCCTCAGGGAGCATATCATGTGGCCACTAAAAAATGTCAACTCCTCTTCTTTATTAATTATTAACAGGGTGATTTGTGTAATTGATCATTTATTTCATTTTACTGTAGTGTTTATACGGCTTATTTGATTTTTTTAATTTTTGCATGATACAGCATCTACTATCAAGCATTCGACTGGTATTAGCTAAACTAAAAAATTCCAGGACTGGCTTTGGAAAAATTAATTTAGGGATTCGTATTAAATATTACACCCTGTATATATATATATATATATATATATATATATATTTTTTAAATGCAATAAGTGATTTTCAGACTACATAAATAGCCAATGAAAAACGACATATGCGACAATGTTGTCGCGCTTTTAATAAATTTTTAGTGAACGATCAAATCTTACCAAAAATAGAACAACCATAATGAAGTATCAAATTATAAGGTAATTAATTTAAACAAATGTTATAAATTTCAAACATTTTAATTGAAATGATAAACTGAGTCACTGCACAACAAAAAACAGTAACTACTAACAATAACGAAGAACAATTTAAAAAAAAAAAAACTAAAAATATGTACTTAGTTATGATAAACCCATAAATTAGAACTGGAAAGATACAATAATGGTAACAAAATAAAAATAATTCAAAATAGATTTTCGAAATGGAACTCTGCAGCCTGTACACATTTTTGTTGCCGAATTGTTAATTGACGTATTGAATTACGGATACTCTGGGGATCGTTTCTAATAGTATTACAACAATGTATAATTCTATCAATTAATTGTTGTCGGTTATTAATATTCACTGCGTAAACTAGTTGCTTCAATCGTCCCCAAATATGGTAATCAACGGGATTGAAATCAGGGGATCTTGAAGGCCACGAAATAGGACCTGCACGTCCTATCCACCTGTTGCCATAAACATTATTGAGATGTTGTCTCACTGCCAGTAAAAAGTGTGGGGGTGCCCCATCATGCTGAAAATACATCCCTCGGATAGCAACGTTCGCGTTGGCAAGCAAATTCGGCAAAATATTTTGTAGAAAGTTCAAATAGACCTGCCCTGTTAAAGGACCATCAAAAAAGTGAGGACATACTAATTGGTTATTTATGACACCAATCCACACGTTAACCGAAAACCTTAACTGAGAACGACGTTCTCGAATAGCATGGGGATTTCCTTCTGCCCACACATGTGAATTTCGTGAATTATTTATCCCGTCTTTGGTAAATTGGGCTTCATCTGTAAATAGTGTCCTGTATAGCGTTGGTCGATTATTGTTAATCCATCTACAAAATTCCAACCTATCGATCTCATCTCCAGCATGTAGTCGCTGAACCATTTAAATGTGATATGGGTATAGATTATTTTTTTGTAAGACTCTACTTACTTTTGATTGAGTAACATTGAGTTCTCGACTTACTTGTCTAGTGCTTATTGTAGAGTTCATAGTAACGGCGTCCATAATGTCATCTTCCTGCGCTTCATCTACATGTCGCTCTGTTGTTCCACTAGGAAAAGTGCCATTTTCTCGCAAATAATTAAAAACTGACCCAAATGTTGGATGACTGGGAGCTCGACGATTAGGAAATCTCCTGCGATATTCTCTACTAGCAGCCCTACCATTCCCATTACAGAATCCATAAACAAATATTATGTCTGCATATTCTGTGGTCGAAAACTGATGTCGCATTTTGAACGAAAGTAACAAAAGCTCTACCAAAACTAACACAATGTACTTAACGTAGATATGACAGAAGAAATATGTATTCTTGTTCACATAAATAACAATTGATAATGACAATAATGACAATGGGTATAAAATATCAAGAAACGTCAAACGGTCAACGCAAACCTTCATTTTAAACTTTTTTAGATTTATTTTTATTTAGTACAGTTGATGCAATGTATTATTATTTGACATAAAATTTTAATCATTTACAATCAACAAAAACTAACACATACAACAGGTTTGACTTTTTAATCAATTAATTTAATTTATTATTTATCGAAAATAATGCCCCAATACGATCTATGAGTAAAAATTTAAAATTGAAAAACAATTGATTCTATCGTAGAGATAATACAAAGTGACAGTAAAGATGTTAATTTTCTACGTATTAGATTATGTTGTAGGAACTCATTTTAATTAAAATGTTTGAAATTTATAACATTTGTTTAAATTATTACCTTATAAATTGATATTTCATTATGGTTGTTCTATTTTTGGTAAGATTTGATCGTTCACTAAAAATTTAATAAAAGTGCGACAACATTGTCGCATATGTCGTTTTCATTGGCTATTTATGTAGTTTGAAAATCACTTATTGCATTTTAAAAAAAAATTATACAGGGTGTAATATTTAATACGAATCCCTAAATTAATTTTTCCAAAGCCAGTCCTGGAATTTTTTAGTTTAGCTAATACCAGTCGAATGCTTGATAGTAGTGTACTGTATCATACAAAAATTAAAAAAATCAAATGAGCTGTATAAACACTACAGTAAAATGAAATAAATGGTCAATTACACAAATCACCCTGTTAATTAATAAAGAAGAGGAGTTGACATTTTTTAGTGGCCACATGATATGCTCCCTGAGGGACTCTACATATGGTAGAAGTATGTAAAGTTCCTGATGACTCACCCTGTATATATTTATATATATATATTATTTATATAATATATATATATATCTATATAATATATATATATATATATATTCATATATATATATATATATATATATATATATTCATATATATATATATATATATATATATATATATATATATATATATATATATACAAGAAATACAGAATATTAGTGACTGTCGATATAAACAAACAACCAGTTTATTAGGGCTGCAGTCAGAAGGTTGGCCTAGATGTTAGAGACTTTGACTTTTTGTCTAGCTTTCGGAATTGTTTTATTCACTTTTCAGTACACTGCAATATAGATGAAACATATATATATATATATATATATATATATATATATATATATATATATATATATATATATATATATATACATATATATTGAAATGATATAGAATATAGGAGAAGGAAAAATAGTGATTAAAAATAATTTATAAGTTACACACTAGATAATGTTATATATAAAAAGTATTTGGTTATTTTAATAAGTTATATACTAGGGAATATTATAAAAATTATTTATGTGAGGGCATTTTTAAGAAATTAGCATGTAATAAGTGTAAATGGTTTTTTTTTTAATAATTATAATATTGTAAATGTATTTAAGTGAGCCATGTGCATAGGCAACCAGATATACATACTCTGAAAGTGACAGACATTTAAATAATAATTACGAATATAAAGTGGGGTTATTTGTTATTTAAAATGTTTAGTTTACATATAGTTACGGATTTGAGGTAGTGTAGTTTATTAATTTAGGTTGTTTTAATTAAATATAAGTTTATATTCTGATCTGAAAAGCCTAAATGTCAACAAAATTCTCGATAGAAAAGAAAAGAATTCTCTAGAACACGAGAGTTAACCCTGTTTGCGAGATAGACTATTTCAGAAAATTCAGATATTTACTAAATAGAACAATTCGAATATGATTTCTTGTCAGATGATTCTGGAACAATGAAAAGATATAAATACTCGGTGATTTGGATTCAGTTCAGTCAGCCGGTCCAGTCAGTCAGTGAGTTAAGATGAAGTCAGTATAAAGATGGTCAGACAATTAGTTATTAAGAAGACAGACAGTTAGTTACAGCTAGTGAAGTCAATTGTTCAGTAAGTTCAAGATTAGTTAGTCAGAATTAGAAAGAAAGTATAAAGTATGCAATAATCAGTGATTTAGTATTAAAATTTGATAGTATTGGAAAGTATATTAGAAGAATATTGGTTGGATATTGGAAGAAATTAAAAATTATATTATGATTGGAGATTAGTATAAATCAACTTATAAGAATTATATGGTGATTGGATATTGGTGTATTAAAAAGAAAAATAAATATAAATGCTATTAAGAAGAAAAATATCTTAAATTGGTAGAAGCTGATAATTGGAAAAAGTAATTTCACAAAAACAAGGATAACCGAGGCTGAGAACGAAGACATTGAGTGGTAATTAAAATCTTTATTTTGGAGAACAGTTTCATTTAGGCATTCAGTGACAGAAAGGTACAAAATTTTGTTAATATAATTTAGTTAGTGTCATAACAATTTCAATTTTAAAGATAGTTTGTTTAAAATTTACATTGTCTATATAATTTAATTAGTTTCATAGGAATTTCAATTTAAAGATAGTTTATTTTAAATTTACATTGGCTATGTTAAATATGTATGTGTGTTTCATAATAGATATAATAAAGATAATTTAAAGATAGTGCTTACAAACTAATTCTTTGAGAACCGCGATAAAAACCCTATATATATATATATATATATATATATATATATATATATATATATATATATATATATATATATATATATATATATATATATATATATAAGAAAAAAGAAGTACTTGTGACTCGTTTGGAACAAATATATAACTGTTTTGAATGGGTTGGAGTCAATAAAAGGGCTATTGGTTAACTATTTTTTTAATCTCGAGCTTTCAACTATGTTTACAATTATTATCAAGAGCTAAAAAAGACAAAATATCTTACAAGGTTGAACTAAAAAGAAAAAACAATTTTTTGTTAACTTACCAAATAAAAATTAGTTTAGTAAGTAAAAATTACTGCTAATAAATTTTCAAAATAATTAATATAAAAATGCTTTAATCTAACAAATGTTTCTCTGAAAATTTTTATAATTTTAAAAACATTTTTTTAATACAAAAATAATTGAATTTATAAATAAGTTAAAATAGCAACCAATTTTACAAATAAGCCTTTTTGTCATTGATTTACACCACATTTAATCACCACAATTTAAGAACTTTAAGAGGATTTATTGGAATAATTAATTATTATAAAAGGATGATACCAGATCTAATATAAAAGAAATTCCATTACTTGAACTGCTGAGGAAAGGTGTAAAATGGAGATGGGATCAGAGAAGAGAACTAGCATTCCAAGATATCAAAAACATTTTTCTGTCAAATTTAAAAATATATCACCCTGGCTACACAAAGCCATTCATATTAAGAACAGATGCATCAATAGAGAGATTTTCAGGGGTATTATTACAAATACATGATGAGGTCGAATACCCAATACAATTCATTTCAAGAATTACAAAGCCACATGAAAAGGGTTACTCAGTTTCAGAATTAGAACTAGCAAGTATCATACACTGTGTCACAAAATTAAGATTTTATTTGTTGGGTAATGAATTTACTATAGAAACAGATCACCAAGCTTTAACATCTATATTAAATAACAAATATGGAAACAGTAGAATACATCGGTGGAGTCTAATACTGAGTGAATATAGCTTTGAAATCAAATACATTTCTGGAAAATCCAACATAGTGGCAGATGCTTTATCAAGGTTAGAAAATACATCACAAAAAGGGCAGCGAACAATAATTATTGGATTAAATCAGTTAGTAGAAAGCACTGGATTATATTCTAAAGAAGAAATTATAAGAGATTAGATCAATTTGAGTGAAAAACAAAAAGTCCTTAGGAAAGATGAGGTTTATTATAAAATAATAAATGGCATAGAAGTATATGTAATAAGTAGAATTTTGGCAAGGAAATTATTGAAAAATTTACATAACAATTACATGCATATTGGTTCAAGGAAGCTATGGATGCTATTTATGGACAATTATTTTGCAAAGAATAACATAATTATAGCAAAAGGAATTACTACCCAATGCCAAATATGTCAAATAAACAAAGAAAAGAATTTAAAAAACCAGAACACATATAGATCTAATGTTGTATATGAAAAACTAAGTACAGTTTCCATGGATTTCATTTCAAATTTAGTTCCAAGTCCAACAGGAAAAAAGTATATACTAGTGATAGTTGATTTATCTACAAAATTTATTAAACTATATCCCTGCTCCAGAACAAATGTTAAAACATTGAAATTATATATTAATCAATTTTTCGAAAAAATAGGACCATTTAGAAATTGCATAATAGATAACGCTACATATTTTAACAACCAAAAATTTCGGGCATTTTGTAAGAAAAAGGAAATCAACATTCATTTTACAAGTATCAGACATCCTCAGACAAATCCTACAGAAAGATATATTAAGGAAGTTATAAAATATTTAAGGATAGTATGTCAGGATCAACATGAAATATGGCAGCAACATATACCACAAGTATTTTATTATTTTTATTATTACCACAAACATTTTAAAAAGTGTTAATTCGTTCACTTAGAAAGAGTAATGTTAGAGAAAACCGTTGTAAGAAATTACAACCAATGTTTGAAGGTCCATACAGAATTGAAAATCAGAATGGACTAAATAGTTATGTGTTAATAGATGCAGATAATAGACCTAGAGGAATTTTTCATATCAATGACATTTTTAAATATTATGAAGAGATTGAATAATGTTTTCTATACCTTTAACACTAATATAAAAACACTAACAGTTCACTGATATATCCATTTTATTCAATAGACTTGATTTGTTAAATAGATGGTAGATTTCATTGTTGTGAATCAATTTTCAAAATCATATTTATTGTCTTATCCATATGGAAATTGTTGGTACCCTAAAAATCATAATTTGGGGTTAGAGACAAAATTGATTCTATAAATGTCTTTCTAATATGATAAAGTGTAAAACTTACCAATTCATATGAATGAAAGCCTTTTAAATGGAAATAATTCCTAGATTTTGTCTATAAATAAACATAACACAATATATACACTTAGATTATCTTTATTCATTGTAAAATGTAAACACAAAAACTTCCATTTGACATGACAGTTTGACATAGACAGACAACAGGGATGTATTTAATAGAACAATTAAAAAAAAATAAGAAATTAAATTAGTTAATTTATTATATTTACTAAGGTATGTGGATAAGAAAGTTAATATTGAAAAAAATAATAAGTAAATTATTTATTTTAAAATTAATTTTTGGGCTATTGAAATGATATAGAATATAGGAGAAAGAAAAATAGTGATTAAAAATAATTTATAAGTTACACACTAGATAATGTTATATATAAAAAGTATTTGGTTATTTTAATAAGTTATATACTAGGGAATATTATAAAAATCATTTATGTGAGGGCATTTTTAAGAAATTAGCATGTAATAAGTGTAAAGGTTTTTTTTTAATAATTATAATATTGTAAATGTATTTAAGTGAGCCATGTGGATAGGCAACCAGATATACATACTCTGAAAGTGACAGACATTTAAATAATAATTACGAATATAAAGTGGGGTTATTTGTTATTTAAAATGTTTAGTTTACATATAGTTACGGATTTGAGGTAGTGTAGTTTATTAATTTAGGTTGTTTTAATTAAATATAAGTTTATATTCTGATCTGAAAAGCAAGTTAATATGCTCCTTTTCTAACTTGGCTGCACCGTACTGAAGAAGACCAACAGTCAGAAATACGTATATACGGTTGCCTTCCATCGATATGCCATTTTTGGTTTTCTGTTTTGCGAGACATGCCATTACTTTTTACTTATATGTATATATATATATATATATATATATATATATATATATATATATTTAACGTGATTATTTCGACCAAAAAACAATTTATAAATATGTTGGAAATATCGGGTATGTGGTCTATTAAATAAAAAATCTTTGTTTTTTCTAAATCTCAATATTTCGCCATTTATTTGATGGCTTCATCGGGAGTAACTGTAAAAACAAACATTTCAAAACACTGACGTACACTTAGATTTACAATACTTACAGAAAGTGAAAGATTATACACATAAATAAAATTAATAAATAAACATAAATATATACAATATATATATATATATATATATATATATATATATATATATATATATATATATATATATATATATATATATATATATATAATATATAAAACATAAATAATTAAAATTATTTATTAAAATTATTATCTCGGCGCCATATTACATCGGTCATTTTAATACTAAATGTCATTATGTATTTTTTTACTTTTATTTCCTTATTCATTTATCTTTCAGTTTTTTTTTTTGTTATTTTTTTTATTTATTTTTTTTATTTTTGTATTTTCTATATTTTGTTTATGCTCGGTTTACTTTTTTTTTCTTTATTTATTTTTTTTCTTTCATTGATATTTTTTATGTTAACATTAGTTGAGATTTGAGATCGACAGAGACACTAAATACGCTTATGGGTCAGTATAAGCGATTGATACGCACAAAAGGACCGCGGAAAGACATGGCTCCGTCTGTTTTTCAATGTGCCTCCCGTAAGTTGTCATTCCATCGTTTGCGTGGTCTTCGTACTGATTGTCTTCCTATTGGGGAGCCGTCTCTTGCCGTCTTTACTACTCTATTTGTGGTCATTCGGCTTATGTGATCGTTCCATTCTACTCTCTATTTCTCACCCAGTTTTTGATGTTCTCCACCTTGCACCTATGTCGTATATATGTACTTCTAGCTCTGTCCCATAGTGTCTTACCATCAATTTTTCTAAGTGTTTTCATCTCTGCTGTTTCTAACATCCTTTTTGTTGGGATGATTATGAATATATGGGATGAAAACAAAGATGCCTTACCTTAGAATTTACAATAAATTTTTTTAACCTAAAATTAGGTTAATTTTAGAGTACAAAGCTTTGGGTTTCTAAGAACTCTAGCGATGTCTTTTCTAGCTATTTCTAAATCTTTGGATAGTAAATTGGAGATGATTTCTTAAGTTTGACAGATGATTGTCTCAATTGGAATGTGACTTTCGGTAACACTTTAGTTGAGCCTTTTGCTAAAGCTTGAGTGGAAGTGGTGTGGAAATAGGGGTATTATAACAGTTGTAAACCACTGTGGTGTTTTTCAAGAATGTAGGTTTTGGAATTTTTTCGGCAACTATATGCGTTAATTTGCACTTCTGAGTTTTAGTCTTAGATTCTTAGTTTTTTAGGTGTGTGTGTGTTTTTACGGTCGAAAATATCCCATATTATAGAATGTATATTTAAATAATAAATAGGAGACCAGATATTAAGAATATTAGTATTTGTGAAATCTAGTTTTCGTCTAGTGAAATGAACAGCTTAACGGAGAAGCGCAACTGGTTTTTTCAAGAATTTGTAAGATAGAAAAAGAGAAGTATGGTGTTTGGGATTTAGAAATTTCGGAATGACTTTATTGTCACGGTAGGCTTTAAGGAATGTTTACAAAGAAGACGATTCTTAGTTAGCAGTAGTTTGCTATATGGTTTAGTAAGCTGGTAAAGGTTTTCGCGGTTAGTACAATTAAACCTAAAAGTAAGATCGGTATAATTATAAAAATTAATTCTAAACTCACCAGGCTTCAGGGTTGACCTGCGTCAGTTATTACTGCGTAAGCTTTGCCTTGTCCTTCTACTGAGGACAGCGCAAGGAACGTTTGGCCTTTGGCATTTTTTTCCATCTTCATAGTTTCTTGAATAATTCTTGGTTTATATAGGTGGATGAAGGCTATAATTCTGAAGTTTGCAAAATTAATTTTGTGACCTATATGAACATGATGTTGACCTAGAGCTAAAATTAAATCGGAATGTACATAAATGCTTTGAATTGTACCATTTGTTTGGCCTGCATAAGATCAGGGGCAGACGGCACAACGAATTTTATAAACTCCGTGTTGTTCATTTGGGATTTTTTTTATTGACCGGGCAATAGATAAAAGCTTTTTTGTGGTATAAATGTTTTCTTTATTCGTCTTAATGTAAGGATCTTGTCGATTTTGTCAGTGACACCTTTGATGTAAGAAAGAAAAGCTTTTGTATGATTAGGAGTTGAGTCTCTTCATTTATATTGAATTGGAAATTGATGCCTGTAGATACTCTTATTAATGTAATTTTTAAGTTAATCATTTTTGATGAGAACTTGTTTGAAAGTAAAGAGCTCAGCGGGTATTTGGACAGATCCTTTATAGCGTCGATGAAGTAGTTTTGATAGGGGTTGGTGCGAAGATTTTTGATGTCCAGATTTTGATTGGAAGGTGGACCGGACGATACTTTTTTATAAGAGGTTTCTATGTCGAAGGTAACTTTTAAATATATATATATATATATATATATATATATATATATATATATATATATATATATATATATATATATATATATATATATATATATATATTGTGACAATTGGGGTTTATAGAAAATAATTTATAAGTTATATACTACATAATATTAGATATAAAAAAGTATTTGATTATTTTAAATAAGTTATATACTAGAGAATTTAATAAAAATATATTTATGTGAGGGCAATTTTAAGAAATTAGCATATAATAATTGTAAAAAGTTGTATTTTAGTAATTATAATGTGGTAGATATATGTAAGTGAGCCATGTGACTAGGCAACCAACTATACAGTGAGTGATAGACAGATATTTATACTCTGAAGTGACGTTTAAGAATATTTACGAATATAAAGTGGGGTTATAATAATATATTGTTTGAAATGTGTACTTTATTAAATTAGAGTGTTAGTTACTAATTTGAATGTTTATTCTGATCTGAAAAGCCTAAATGTCAACAAAATTATCAATGGAACATTAACGAATTCTCCAGAGTCAGTCAAGAGTGTGACCATTGTTTACGGTCGAACATTCTGGAATAATGATTATGTCGGTGGATAGAACAGATATTTTTTTCGAGAACATCGATATCGAAGAAATAGAACAAATTGGAACATGATCTCTTACCAGATGGTTCTGGAATATCCAAAAGGATATAAATACCCGTGATTTGGATTCAAGATGGGAGTTTTTAGTCAGAAGTCAAGCAGTTTATTATTAAAGTTAGTAGATTAGTTAGTGAAGTCAATTGTTCACAGTTTTAGTAAGTCAGTCAAGCAGTTTAATAAGAAATATGAAAGTTAGTTGGAGATAGTCCAATTGTTTAATATAGTGAGTTAAATGAAGATTAAAAATTATGCATATATTTAATGCACATTTATAATTATACACAAATAATTATTGAAGATTATAAAAGTATATTAGAAGAATATTGGATGGACATTGGAAGGAATTAAAATTATATTATGATTGGAGATTAGTATAAATCAACTTATAATAATTGGATATTGGTATATTGAAAGGAAGAATAAATATAAATGGTGTTTGCTGGTGGTGTATAAATGCTGGTGAAGAAAACTATATCTTAAATTGGTAGAAGCTGATAATTGGAAAAAGTAATTTCACAAAAACAAGGATAACCGAAGTACGAAGACATTCAGTGGTGATTAGAATCTATATAGTGGAAAACAGTTCATTTAGGCATTCAGTGAAAGAAAGGTACAAAATTTTGTTAATATAATTTAGTTAATGTCATAACAATTTCAATTTTGAAGATAGTTTGTTTAAATTTTACATTGTCTATAGAATTTAATTAGTTTTATAAGAGTATCAATTTAAAGATAGTTTATTTTAAATTTACATTGGCTAGGTTAGATATATATGTGTGTTTCATAATAGTTATAATAAAGATAATTTAAAAAAGTACTTACAAACTAATTCTTTGAGAACCGCGATAAAAACCCTATATTATTATTAAAATACTCATTGCTCATCATTCAAACAAAAAACAACACATCATAACAATTTGGCACCCAACGCGGTGGCTCTCTATTTAAAAGAATTAGTTTGGGAAGATAAGTGCTCTCATATAATTAAATTAATTATCAGTAGAAAGAAAAAGTATAGATTTTAATTTTAATTATATTTGAACAAGTAAAGTCTCAAAATGTCTCAAGGAAAGAAAGGTACAAGAAGCAAAAAGAATGAAGAAGATGTGGAAGTAGAAACACAACCTATACAAGAGGAGAGTTTAGTTCAAGTTCCACAAGATACTGCAGAAATCAATCCAGAAAGAGAGGAAAATGTCAATATGGCAGCTTTGATGTCATTAATGATGCAGATGAACAAGACAATAGAAGAGAATTCAAAAGAAATCAAAGAAGACATAAAAAAATTGGAAGAGAATTCAAAAGAAGTCAAAGAAGACATGAAAAAAATGGAACAGAAATTGGAAGAGAATTATAGAAAATTAGAAAAGAAAATAGAAGATAATAATAATAAAATTGTAAAACAAATGGAAAAACAAATGGATAAAAAACTTGAAGCTGCAGAGAAAAAAGTTGCAAATGAAATAAAAAGTATACGGAATGACTACAAGAAAAGGATAGACAATGAGAGGACAGAAGTAAAGAGGATTATTCAAGATAATAAAATAGATATAGAACAGAAAATAGAGTTACAGAAATGTAACTTAGAAGTAAAAATTAACGAAGACAGGAGAAACACAGAAGAAAAATTAGACGATATACAACAAAATATCCAAATAAATAGTAATCAAATAAGAAATGTGGAACAGAGAATAGATGATATTTCACAAATGAGAGACATAGGGAGACCTTACTTAAATTTAACAAATGAGACTGGGATTAAATTCTCTGGTAATATAAAAAATTTGCATCCTAGAGTATACATAAATAGTTTAAAACATAAATTAAGATTTGTGAATAATATTAATGATATTAAAGATTATATTAGAATGACATTAAATGACAATGCAGCAACTTGGTTTGCTAGTATTGAAAATGATTTAGATAACTTTCAAACATTTGAAAATAAATTTTTAAATTATTATTGGGGTGAATTAGAGCAAGCAAAGTTTAGAGAAATTCTATATTTTGGAAAGTATAATCAAAATTTAAAATCAAATATGGTAGATTATGCATTGAAATTGATAACAGTTGCAAAATATTTAGAACCACCACTTAGAGAGGATGAAACAGTCTTAAATGTATCTAGACATTTTGATGCTGATGTTGTGCAAACCGTAACTGTACAAAATATTCAAACAATAGATAGTTTTATTAATTTTATTCAAAGAATACAAAGAGGCAATATGACAAGTAATACTAACAACAGAAAAAACAATAATAACTTTCAATATAATAAAAATGATAATCAACAATATAGACAATCATATAACAATAATACTAGGTATGGTAATAATTTACAAAATTTTAATAATAATAACAGTAATCAAATTAGACAAAATTGTAATAACAATACTAGTTATAATAGACAACATTTTAATAACAATACTAATAATAATAGAAAAGATTTTAACAATAGAAGAAATACAGAGCGACCTAGCTATAACAGACAGGTAAATTGTGTTCAAAGGAATAGAAGCTGCGAAGACAGGGAACGAAATAGTACAAGGCAAGAAAATGTGAGTAGAAGTCATAGTAGGGAAAGACATAGGACATCAGATCCAAGTGGTCAGATACAATCTGACAATTCTAATAATCAAAATTTTGTGCAGTAAACTTTCTGAATTACAAGTTAGGCCATTGCTATTATGAAAAACCTTCTGAATTTATTTCTTTAGATGAAGAGAAAATTATTGAATCTATTAATTTAATTTATATAAATGCTTTGGCCAAAAATAAAATGATTAAAATTATGATAGATACTGGTTCAGAAAGTACTTTAGTCTCGGAGAATTTTATTTTTAATACATTAAAACTATCAGATATAATAAAGATTCCAAAAATTAAAATTATTGGTGCAAATAATAAGAAGTTGGGTGAAATTGATAAACTAGCCAATTTTAAAATTAATATTCTTAAGAAAGAAATTAATATGCAAGGATTTATTGTCAAGGATTTATGTGTTGATATATTAATGGGAAATGATGAATTGGAAAAGAAGAAAGTAAAGATAGATTTTGAAGAAAAAATGGTAACTTTGGAAGGGCAAATAATTAAATTTATGCAGAAAGATGAGGTGGAAGAAGGAATAAAAGTTGATAGGATATTATTAAAAGAAAATAATGATGTTTATGAAGAAGAAATGTATTTTGATGATAGGGAAATGTCCCAAAAGAATGTAAAGAATAATTATTGTAGTGAATATTTAAGGAATGGAAATTTTAAGCAGATGGATGCCTACGAGGCGGAGTGCGTAAAATTGGAAGCAAGGAATAATGAGTACATAATGAAGAATAATTTTATTTTTAAAGAAGAAGATATGATGAAAGTTTTAAATTGCCCTGAAGAATATAAATCAATAGTCATTTCCATATTGCAGCAACACAAGGGACTTGTCAATAAAGAAAACAGAATTGCACAAAATTTTATCCATAGTATAAAAGTTAAAGAAGAAAAAGATTTTAAAACAAAATCATACCCAATACCATATAAATACAGAGAAGAAGTAAACAAAACAATTAATAATATGTTAGAAGATGGAATCATTGAGAAAGCAGATACATGTTTTATTAACCCCATAGTAGTAGTACGAAAAAGATCAGGTGAAATCAGGTTATGTTTGGATGCAAGGAATATTAACAAGATTACTGAAAAGCAATTTGAAGCACCAATGAGTATAGATGGAATATTAGGAAGAATTACAGGAATGTCATTTTTCACTAAAATCGATTTACAGCATAGTTTCTGGTTAATACCTCTAGAAAAAAAAAGTAGACAGTATACAGGATTTCAGATAGATGGAGTAGTATATCAATTCAAAGTAGTACCATTTGGACTTCAATCATCTTGCAGTGCTCTATGTAAATGTCTTCATGATATTTTGGATCAATATGAACATTTTGTAATTCACTACATTGGTGATATATTAATTGTTTCTAAAACTGCTGAAGATCATGAGAAACACCTAAAAATTATAATAAATAGATTAGACAAAGTTGGACTAAAAATAAATCAAGAAAAATGTACAATTTTTCAAAAAGTAATGATATATCTAGGTTATAAACTTAACACTAACATCTTACTGATATATCCATTTTATTCAATAGACTTGATTTGTTAAATAGATGGTAGATTTCATTATTTTGAATCAATTTGACATCATACTTGTTGAATTTTATACATATGGAAATTGTTTGTGCCCTAAAAATCATAATTTTGGGGTTAGATACAGAATTGATTGTGTAAATGTCTTTCTAATATGATAAAGTGGAAAAACTTACCAATTCATATTGATGAAAGTTATTTTGAATGGAAATAATTCCTAGATTTTGTTTATAAATAAACAGAACACAATATCCATTATATTTTAATTAAGGTTATATTTTATTCTCTCTATTTGACATGACAGTTTGACCATAGAATAGCCGAACTGTGATCCGTTGTTCTCTGCTTTGATATAGACAGCGAACAGGGATGTATTTAACACATTTAAAAAAAAAAAAATTTTTGATTTATTAAATTTAATAAGGTATGAGAAAATTAATATTTATAAAAATAATAAGTAAATTATTTATTTTAAATATTATTTTTGGGGTATTGTAACAATTGGGGTTTATATAAAATAATTTATAAGTTATATACTACATAATATTAGATATAAAAAAGTATTTGATTATTTTAAATAAGTTATATACTAGAGAATTTAATAAAAATATATTTATGTGAGGGCAATTTTAAGAAATTAGCATATAATAATTGTAAAAAGTTGTATTTTAGTAATTATAATGTGGTAGATATATGTAAGTGAGCCATGTGACTAGGCAACCAACTATACAGTGAGTGATAGACAGATATTTATACTCTGAAGTGACGTTTAAGAATATTTACGAATATAAAGTGGGGTTATAATAATATATTGTTTGAAATGTGTATTTTATTAAATTAGAGTGTTAGTTACTAATTTGAATGTTTATTCTGATCTGAAAAGCCTAAATTACAACAAAATTATCAATGGAACATTAACGAATTCTCCAGAGTCAAGAGTGTGACCATTGTTTACGGTCGAACATTCTGGAATAATGATTATGTCGGTGGATAGAATAGATATTTTTTTCGAGAACATCGATATCGAAGAAATAGAACAAATTGGAACATGATCTCTTACCAGATGGTTCTGGAATATCCAAAAGGATATAAATACCCGTGATTTGGATTCAAGATGGGAGTTTTTAGTCAGAAGTCAAGCAGTTTATTATTAAAGTTAGTAGATTAGTTAGTGAAGTCAATTGTTCACAGTTTTAGTAAGTCAGTCAAGCAGTTTAATAAGAAATATGAAAGTTAGTTGGAGATAGTCCAATTGTTTAATATAGTGAGTTAAATGAAGATTAAAAATTATGCATATATTTAATGCACATTTATAATTATACACAAATAATTATTGAAGATTATAAAAGTATATTAGAAGAATATTGGATGGACATTGGAAGGAATTAAAATTATATTATGATTGGAGATTAGTATAAATCAACTTATAATAATTGGATATTGGTATATTGAAAGGAAGAATAAATATAAATGGTGTTTGCTGGTGGTGTATAAATGCTGGTGAAGAAAACTATATCTTAAATTGGTAGAAGCTGATAATTGGAAAAAGTAATTTCACAAAAACAAAGATAACCGAAGTACGAAGACATTCAGTGGTGATTAGAATCTATATAGTGGAAAACAGTTCATTTAGGCATTCAGTGAAAGAAAGGTACAAAATTTTGTTAATATAATTTAGTTAATGTCATAACAATTTCAATTTTGAAGATAGTTTGTTTAAATTTTACATTGTCTATAGAATTTAATTAGTTTTATAAGAGTATCAATTTAAAGATAGTTTATTTTAAATTTACATTGGCTAGGTTAGATATATATGTGTGTTTCATAATAGTTATAATAAAGATAATTTAAAAAAGTACTTACAAACTAATTCTTTGAGAACCGCGATAAAAACCCTATATTATTATTAAAATACTCATTGCTCATCATTCAAACAAAAAACAACACATAACAATATATATATATATATATTTATATTTATATATAGTATATATATATATATATATATATACTATATATAAATATAAATATATATATATATATATTTATATTTATATATAGTATATATATATATATATATATATATATATATATATATATATATATATATATATATTACAATAACTGTTTGTTCTTAATCTTGTACATTTTAGAATCTTGACAAAGGCAAGGGTTGCCGAAACGTTGATTTCTATGGAAAATAAAATCTAGTTCCACATGTAATATAATTTATTAAACCTAAACCAAAGAAAAACTAATTTCATATTATTTATATATATAATATAATATATATACCTATATATATATATATATATATATATATATATATATATATATATATATATATATATATATATATATATATATATATATATATATATATATATATATATATATATATATATATATATTGTTATGATGTATTGTTTGTGAATGATGAGCAATGAGTATTTTTAATAATAATATATAGGGTTTTTGTCACGGTTCTCAAAGAATTAGTTTGTAAGTACTTTTTTAAATTATCTTTATTATATCTATTATGAAACACACATATATATCTAACCTAGCCAATGTAAATTTAAAATAAACTATCTTTAAATTGAAATTCTTATGAAACTAATTAAATTCTATAGACAATGTAAAATTTAAACTAACTATCTTCAAAATTGAAATTGTTATGACACTAACTAAATTATATTAACAAATTTTTGTACCTTTCTGTCACTGAATGCCTAAATGAACTGTTTTCCACTGTATAAATTATAATCACCACTCAATGTCTTCTTCGCAGCTTCGGTTATCCTTGTTTTTGTGAAATTACTTTTTCCAATTATCAGCTTCCACCAATTTAAGATATTTTTCTTCACCAGCATTTATAAACCACCAAGCAAACCAGCAAACAGCATTTATATTTCTTCTTCTGTTCAGTATACCAATATCCAATTACCAAATATATTATATAAATTTAATTTTCAAATAATACTTCTTGCATTATCCATTACCATTTATACATAACATAATTCTTAATCTTCAATAATATTTTCTTTATACTGTTTCTTAATCTTGATTTAACTCATAACTGATTGACTAACTGAATGCCTTTCTTACTAAAACTGGCCATCATAGTAACTGTAACTCATAACTGATAACTAACTGAATGGACTGAATGGACTTTCTTACTAAACTGCCATCTTGAATCCAAATCACGGGTATTTATATCTTTTTGGATGTTCCAGAATCATCTGGTAAGAAATCATGTTCCATTTGTTCTATTAAATACATGTCTGAATTTTCTGGAACAAACCATTTCGCAAACAAGGCCATCTCCGGTGATCTAGAGAATTCCATACTTTTCTATTAATAATTTTGTTGACATTTAGGGTTTTCAGATCAGAATAAACACTTAAATCAGTAAATATATATAAATTAAACATTTTAAACTAACATTATTATTATAACCCCACTTTATATTCCTAATTATTTTAAATGTCACTTGGAGAGTATGTATATCTGTCTGTCATTTACATGTATAGTTGGTTGCCTAGTCACATGGCTCCCTTAAATATATCTACCACATTATAATTACTAAAATACAACTTTTTACAATTATTATATCCTAATTTTTTAAAAATGCCCTCACATAAATATATTTTGATAAAATTCTCTAGTATATAACTTATTCTCTAGTATATATAGCCAAATACTCTTTATATCTAATATTATCTAGTAGTGTAACTTATAAATTATTTTCTATAAACACCAATCATATCAATATATATATATATATATATATATATATATATATATATATATATATATATATATATATATATATATATATATATATATATATATATATATATATATATATATATATATATATATATATATATCTACGGCATAAAGTGGACTCCGCCCATGTTAAAATTCAGGTTCAAGTGAGCTCCGTGGTCAAGTCGACACCGATATACGGAGCTCACTTGACCATTCCATAATATTGGCTCTGTCGATTCGTCAAAATGTATAGTTTCATAATTTTTAAAAATTTTGTGGAGCCCTTAAGTACCCCTGTATCATGAATGTATATAGCTTAGTTCACGTGTATATCTTATAGGGGTCGTTCAGATCTTTTTCATTGTATATTGGAACCATAGGTATATCGGTTTAAGTAAGCTCTGATAGTTTGGCAACTCTGCCATTAAGCTGTATACTTCTCGCGTATAGTCTGAACGGTTTATATGGACTCCTTATTTTTGTTATCATTCAAACGCATTACATTGTGTAACAGATATGAATACTATTAACTACCTGTTTTTGGTAGGTACGTGCTTTTCTAAAAATAGCTTTATAGATACAAAAGGATTGAACAGTGTAGTTAAGCCGACTCTGTACGCGGCATCTACGCGCCGACTCGTGGCAAGGTGTCATGTCAACGCAGGGGGACAGAATCAAGATGGCGAACAAGAACTGACAGACTTTACGTTTTTTAGTTTTACATTATAAGTTTTAAGTTGTAATATGTATTTTTAAAATAATAAAAACCAAATTATACAGTCCACTTAAGTCGTACGGATTTATCATACCCAACTACGGCTATCCACACAAAACATGGTCTTCGAGACGAATTAAATGGATTTTTACACACAATTGGCGCCATTTTCCGGCAAAAACACATTGTAGAAGTTATAAAGGAAATATATTATCACACATTGGGAATCGAAGGAAGTCGATATTCACACATACACAATTATAGAAGTAAAAGCAAAATTCATGATTTAGGGCAAAGGTAACCAGAAACCAACATACATACATAAAAACACCACGTGAGTACACAGTATCCTTTTTTAAACAAATCGTATCCATACCTATTATTAAAACAAATTTACATGATCAGTCTGTGTCAGTTTCTTATTCCTTTATTATTAAGTTATTAAAACATCTCTGGGTCATATACTACTTGTAATAGATAGTATAAAAAGGTAATAAATTCAATAACAACCATGGCAGAACTCACAAATTTAAAAAAAAAGAGGAGCACAATTAAAGCTCAAATGACACGATTTCAAACATTTTTAAATAATTATTCAGATGCTAGTGCATCACAGCTACCAAGTAGAATTGAAAAATGTAGAGAGTGGTGGAGAGATTTTGATATTGTACAAGAAAACATTGAAAAATTTGCATCTGGTGAGGGCATTGATATTGACTCAGATTTTGATTCACAGGTAAATGAAAGATTAGATTTTCAGGATTTATATTTTGAATTAATTGGCATAGCAGAAGGGTTTTTGAATAAAACTGACTCTGTTTCAAACCAATCAGATACACAATCTGATACAATGAAAGCCTCATCAAAAAATGTAAAACTACCTCCTTTAGAGGTACCAACATTTAACGGTTCATTTCATAGTTGGTTAGAGTTTAGGGATGGGTTTACAAGTTTAATAATCAATAATTCAGAATTAACTGATGTAGACAAACTACACTATTTGAAAAAATCATTAGTTGATAGGGCAGTTGGGGCATTGGATGAGTTACCAACTACAAACACAAATTTTCATTTTGCATGGCATTTATTAGGTGAAACATATGAACGCAAAAAGTTAATAGCACGCAGTCACATTGATAAGTTAAATGAATATCCACATATAAATAATGAAACCTCATTCGAATTAAAAAAATTCTCTACTTCAATTAAAAAAGACTTAAAGGCATTAAAGACATTGGGTTATTCAGTAGAACAATGGGATGTTATTTTAATTTGTATATTAGAAAAAAAATTGGATAAAAACACAAAAAGGGAGTGGCAAAAAATAGGGCCCCTTAATGAGTTTCTGACAATCACAGATTTTTTATCATTCTTAGATCAAAAAATACACAGCCTAGAAAACTCAGAAGATGATAAAGATAAACCCAAGTCATCCTCTGAGACCAAACGTAAGTATGAAAGGGCTCCTTTTTCAAAAACATTTTTAGCATCACACAAACAGTGTCATCTTTGTGGACAGTCACATTATCTTTATGGGTGCAAATCATTTCACAAATTATCTATCTCATTAAGACGAGCGGAAGTTGACAAAGTCAAGGGTTGTTGGAATTGTTTACGGGAAGGTCATACAGCTCAAAATTGTACAATGCGGGGTTGCAAAATTTGTGGTAGAAAACATAGTACACTTCTACATTTAGATTCACATTCATCAGGGTACAATGAACACAACTGGGAACGAAATACACATGGCAAAGATAGAATACATCCACAGGGTCAAAATTCATCACATTCATCAGGGCACAATGAACACAACTGGGAACTAAATACACAAGGCAAAGATAGAATACATCCACAGGGTCAACATTCATCACATTCATCAGGGCACAATGAACACAATTGGGAACGAAATACACAAGGTAAAGATAGAACACATCCACATGGTCAAAATTCAGTTCAACTTCAAGGTTCACAACCACTAATACCATGGACACCTAATCAAACTCAGGGTATACATTCACAGGGACAATTTACACATTCTCGAACACTAGAGCCAAATAAGCAAGGGCAAGTTACACATATTCAGGCACATGAGGTACACTTACAGGGACAAAACACAAATTTTAAGGGGCAACATGATTTAGGTGATGGGGTACCTCACTCAGTGTATTTGGGACAGGTTAAGACTAAGGACTATAGCACTATAGAAGATAGGGTACAAGTTAGCAAATGCAATCATACCAACTCAATTCATACAAAAACAGAGATTCTGCTTTCAACAGCATTAGTTTACATGCAAGACAATTTTGGAAACTTTCATGAATGCAGAGCCTTGTTAGATTGTGGGTCTCAATCAAACTTTATTTGCAAATCATTGTTAGAAAAACTCAATATCCCAACGGAAAAGGTAGACATTCCAGTGGCAGGTATCAATCAAGGTATTACAAAAATTACACGGGCCATGAAAGGTATAATACAATCTAAAACATGTAGTTATAAAGTAAGTGCATTTATGTTAGTTATAGATAAGATATCTGACAATTTACCAGCTTTTAATCTTAATTTAGAAATGATTGACATACCAAAAAACATTATGTTAGCTGATAGCTCTTTTGGAGTTTCAAAACCTGTTGAATTATTGTTAGGTTCATCTATATTTTGGCAATTACTATGTGTAGGGCAAATAAGACTGGGAAAAGACAAACCTATACTTCAGAAAACCAAATTGGGATGGGTGGTATCAGGGCCTGTGAGAACAATTGACAAAGGGGTACATTTTTCGGGTATGGTTTCATGTGACTTTTCTGCACTCAGCTTGAATGAACAGATGGAACAATTTTGGAAAATTGAAGAATTGGATATACATAAAAAATCCTTATCAGTAGAGGATAAATATTGTCAGGAACTGTTCAACTCAACCACAACTAAGGATTTACATGGACGTTATATAGTACAATTACCACTTAGAGAAGATATTACAAAACTGGGGGATTCTTACAGCACAGCAATGAAGAGATTTCAAAACTTGGAGAAGAAACTGAGCAACAATTTGAGTTTGCGAGAGCAGTATCACAAATTCATGGAAGAATATTTTGGCATTAGGACACATGACAAAAATAGATGACTGGGAGCTACAGATACAAGGAGATATACCAAAATATTATATACCACATCATGGGATACTAAAGACATCATCTACTACTACCAAGCTTAGGGTAGTCTTCGATGGGTCTGCTAAAACAGACAATAATTTGTCATTGAATGATGTATTAATGGTGGGACCAAGGCTTCAGGAAGATTTATTACACATCTTGCTACGGTTTAGAAAACATAAAGTTGTCATTGCTTCTGATATTGAAAAGATGTATCGGCAAGTTCTTATTTCTTCAAAACAAAGGGATTTACAAAGAATTTTTTGGAGATTTTCATCGGACCAACCTATAAGCACATACAAATTAAACACAATAACTTATGGTTTAGCATCATCAGCCTTTCTCGCAATAAGATGTATACAACAAGCAGCATATGAACATATGTCAAATTTACAAGAAGCTTGTCAAACTATTTTGAGGGATTTTTATGCAGATGATCTATTATCAGGAGGGGACACAATTGAAGAGGTTAGGAAGTTAAAACAGGACATCAGTTTCATTTTGAGCTCAGCAGGATTTCAGCTCAGAAAATGGGTCTCAAATAAACCAGAAGTATTTGAAGGGGATTTACAAAATAATCAACAAGTTGAGCATTATTTGTCTGAAGACATCACTAGTAAAACTTTGGGGTTGTACTGGAATACTCAATTGGACATCTTGCAGTACAATATTAATTTTAATATACAATCTCAGACAACCAAAAGGTCAGTATTATCAATGATTTCTCAAATATTTGACCCTCTGGGTCTTGTGGGACCAGTCATAATCACGGCTAAGGTAATTATGCAATCATTATGGAACCTCAAATTGGATTGGAATGAGTCATTACCTCAGGATCTTCACACCGCTTGGAACAAATTTAAGGAAACAATTTCAGATTTACACCAAACACAAATTCCAAGACACGTGTTATGCTTACAACCAAAGGACATTGAACTTCACTGCTTCAGTGATGCATCGGAAATTGCATATGGGGTAGCAATTTATGTACGGTCAATAAGTCATGATGGGTTATATCATGTGCATCTACTATGTGCTAAATCAAGAGTAGCTCCGTTAAAGACAATCTCATTACCAAGGTTAGAGTTATGTGGGGCGTTACTCAGCGCAAAACTTGCCAGGGAAGTTATACATACAATGGACATAAGATTTAATAAAGTGCATTTTTGGACAGATTCGACAATTACATTACATTGGATAAAGGGCGAGGCTTCAAAATGGAAAACATTTGTGTCACATCGGGTTTCGGAGATTCAAAATTTGACTAAAACATATGAGTGGCATCACATCCACTCCAAAGAAAATCCAGCCGACATCATATCCAGGGGGATGGAACCAAAATTACTTAAAGATTCTTCACTTTGGTGGAATGGTCCAAAATGGCTAATGGAAGATAAGGAGAAATGGCCTTATTTTAATATAAATGACTTAAGTACTTTGGAAGTGCCAGATAAAAGGCCAGTTAAATTTTCATTGATTGTTACAACATTGCATACAATTTGGGATAGATTTTCAAGTCTTAACAAGTTACAAAAAACCACAGCTTATATTCTGCGATTTATAAATAATTGTAGATTGCCGATAGGTGAACGTAAATGGGGTATACTTACTGTTGATGAAAGGGAGGGCGCACTAAGAATTCTAATCAAAATGGCTCAATTGGAAATATTTGGGTCAGACATTTTGTCAATAAAAAGATTGGGCTCACTATGTAAGACAAGCAGTCTCATCTCATTAAACCCTTTTTTAGATTCAGAAGGTATTTTAAGAGTTGGTGGACGTTTACAAAATTCAGATTTACCATTTTCACAAAAACATCCAATTATCTTACCAAAAAATCATGTGCTCACACGGCTTATCGTTACTTCATATCATCTTAAACATTTACATATGGGACAACAAACTTTATTATCTATTTTACGGCTAAAATTTTGGATTCTTTCAGGGCGTAATACAATCAGACATATTCTGCACAAGTGCATAACATGTTTTAGGGCAAGGCCAGTTACGATAAATAATCTAATGGGTCAATTACCTAGATCACGAGTAGTAGCATCCATACCTTTCCTTAATTGCGGTATTGATTATGGTGGTCCCTTTCAGTTAAAAACAAGCAACCTAAGAAACTGTAAAATTGTTAAGAGTTACATTTGTATATTCACTTGCTTTACTACTAGGGCAACTCATATTGAATTGGTTTATGAGTTAACTACCGAGTCATTCTTAAACTGTTTTAAACGTTTTGTTGCTAGAAGGGGTCTCTGTCAAAACTTGTACTCTGACAATGCTACAAATTTTGTGGGGGCAAACAATCATTTGAAGGAACTGTACTCATTTATAAGTGATACAAATATCAAGTCAAAGTTTCTCCAGCATTTTGCTGATCACCAAATCAATTGGAAATTCATACCTCCCCACTCTCCTCATTTTGGCGGGGTATGGGAGTCAACTATTAAGTCTGTAAAATATCATTTAAAAAGGGTATTGGGGGAAAACAAATACACATATGATGAGATGTATACTCTCCTGACACAGGTTGAATCATGTTTAAACTCACGACCTCTCTTACCATTATCCAATGATCCACTTGACCTTGGTGTACTCACGCCAGGACATTTTTTAATTGGAGATTCCTTAATGGCTGTACCACAAGAGGATCTCACAGATGTCCATACAAACAAACTCAAGCGATATTATCATCTTACGCAAGTTATTCAACATTTTTGGGCTAGATGGACTCGAGAATATTTGTCATCTCTTCAGCAACGTACAAAATGGAAAGCAGCAAGTCCTAATATCCAAAGGGGCTCGATGGTTATTCTCAAAGATGACAAACTTCCTCCAATGAAATGGGCACTAGGAAGAGTAGTCGATGTGTATCCGGGCAGCGATGGGATAGTGCGCGTTGTGTGTGTTCGTACTGCTCACGGTACATTCAAAAGAGCATGCGCGAAACTATGTGTTTTACCGATTAGTGACAATTAGCTCGCCCGGTTATATAGTTGTTGACTATTTCGGTCTGTTGAAAGGCATGTGTTACTTCAGCCTTTCAAGGGGGGCGGCATGAACAGTGTAGTTAAGCCGACTCTGTACGCGGCATCTACGCGCCGACTCGTGGCAAGGTGTCATAACAACGCAGGGGGACAGAATCAAGATGGCGAACAAGAACTGACAGACTTTACGTTTTTTAGTTTTACATTATAAGTTTTAAGTTGTAATATGTATTTTTAAAATAATAAAAACCAAATTATACAGTCCACTTAAGTCGTACGGATTTATCATACCCAACTACGGCTATCCACACAAAACAAGGATTTTGTTACCAAATTGGATTTTTTTCACATGCGGAAATTTCCTAATGTATTTTGTTAACGTGAGTATGTCTACATAAGTTTTATTTAAGAATTCGATAGATAAGAACTTCTTTTATTTTATCCATTGTTTTATGATATCTTTTATACAGTTTTTTTATTATTTTATTTCTTGTTTTATCTGTGTACTACAGATAGTAGTGCACAAAAAAAGAAGAATGCTTAATTTATCTAACAACAATTATACCACTTCACCCATATTACATACTTACACCCATATTACATACTGAATGTTTTATCTCCTATTTAGGGGTAATATGTAGTCAATATAAGTGTAGTTAGTGTCAAATTTGCAATGATCAATATAAGTAATAGCTTACTGACTGTACTTTACATGTTTAGTTCAAATAAATAAACCTTGTCCCTTCAGAAAAGAGCGATTGGAATGGCAAAGTCAACTAAGAAAGTGTAATGAATCTTGTATCACCCCAGATTCACACAGGTTAACCGGTGTTTGAAGGCAAGAGTCCTCATTGCAGATTTAAGGAAGATAACTACCATAAGGAAGTTCCTTTCGAGAGTTCAGATGGCGAGAAGCAGCTTATTTTTTTTGTATGTCTTGCAGATATGTTGGTCTAGCTAGTTATTCCTCGATTCTAGTCATAAAATGGGTTGTTATTCGTGGAGTGGATGTTACGAATCTAGACTTTGTTTCATTTGTTCTCTAGCTACTTATCTTCGGATATTATGTGGATTGATAACTACGATATTGTAGAGCTTATGTATGGATGTGAGTCTTAATATCCGCTGAATTTGGCTGACTAATTTATAGCTAAATCTACGTGTTAAGTATGTATTGATATCACCCATACAAGCAAGGTATATTCAGCAGCAGAAGCATAGAGTTCAAGCGTCTACGTTTTAAGAGTGGAAGGATGTGCTTCCCATTTTTAGCTGACAAGTTCGCGAAGAATATTATTTTTCTGGTTCTAGTTTTCCATTTAGTTTTAAACAAAGTTCTGTGAATTACAAAGTGTGTTTAAGGATTTCATGACACTATTGGTTCAGGTATATGTTCAAATTTGTGAAAGCGTCTCTGTTAGGGACATTGAAGGAGCCCGCCTGACTTTTTCCAGGGTTTGGCTTAAAATTAATTTATAATCTATTTTTATTGTGTTTAAGATATGATATTTAGATTTTTCTCCACTTCAGCAACAAAATTTTTTCGTTGTGCAACAATAGATGTATCGTCTACAAAATAAAAGTCCTAGTATTTACTGGTATGGGTTGTGTAAATATTATACAGTGTAGGTGCCATTACGGTACCCCAAAGGAGACCGTTCTACTACGTTCTCCATCTTCATCTTCTATTCTTATCATTGAGTGATACGGAAAATCTTCTGTTGTGTAGGCATACGCGGATAATACAAGTGAGTTTATTACCTAAGGGGATATCACATAGATTTTGGAGAAATGTGCTTTAATTTAAGGTGTCGTAAGCAGAATTTAGATTGACAAATACCACTCCTCATGTCTGATATTTTTCATATACGACTTTGCTGTGTTGGGCAAGATTTAGTATGTGTAACGAACATGATCTATCCTGTCATATATAGCCACTTTTATCTTTTAATTGAAGTTTTTCTTCTAATATCGGTTTATATTAAGGATCATATGCAGAAGTATTTTGTATAGCTGAAAAAATAAATAGATATATTGGCCGATAGCTTTTGTGGTCGTTGGGGTTTTTGTCAGGTTTAAGCAAGGCCACAACTTTGTCTTTGCTTTGCTTGTCTACACACTTTGTATATTAGCCATTGTTGTATTTTTTTGTCCAAATTTTATAATTAGTTTTGTGCTTAGATCCTCAGTCAGGAGCCGTAACATTGTTCATAATATACGTGGATAGTGGATCCAAATTCAACATCGTTGAAAGGTTTCCTCAGCTGACTTGTTTGTCCTCTCTCATTTTATGTTTTTCTTTGCCGGCATTTATTATGTTTATTTCGTTATTTTCAGCGATCAGCTTAATACCAAATACCCTAGGTTTAGCCCTCTATTTGCTTCCTGCAGTAGAAATACGTCACATTTGTGTTAAGCACATATGTCTCATAAGCTTAAGTAAAGTAGAGTGTCTTTATCTGTAGATATGTCCTTAATATTTATAGACATAATTAGAATAGTTGGTCCTAAAAAGGACCGAATTGATAAAAATCATATTGAACGGGTGATTGAAGAATTAACCGATTTAACAATTATTCATTACCCAGAGTACGCTCAATTGCGGTGGTCTTATTGTTACTTCAAATTTTGTGAAGGCTTCCACGATGAACTTCATAAAATGACTAATCTTTTACTTTTCAATAAAAATTTAAATTTTACATACTGTTACTTTTAGACGATATTTCGAGTCAGATTTGTTTAGTAATAACTGTACTTAATATATAGTATCTTTGTGAAATGAGCTTGTAATATCGGTTTACAACACATATATGGATAATAAGAAAATAAACAGGTTAAAATGTGACAACAAACTGCTATATAACAGTACGAGACAATATTCATAAGCTATCAGCTGTAAAAGTCATTGCCTTTTTTCCTGTCGTATCATATTTTAGCATATCATATTTAGAGTGAAATTGATCCTAAATTCGTCTAATAATATTAAGTTTTTAAAACAGCTGTGTTTTTATGCTCATTCATTCACCTTTTGTAAAGCAGTCTGTGTAAATATAAGGGATTTATATAATCTTTTCATTTCGTACTCTTTTCGTTTCATAATTATAGTTTTCTTGCTTTTATTTTCTATGGTAATACATATACATACCCAATTCAAAAGGGTAAAAATCAGCGAGTTCTAAATTGAACATAAACATTATTCTCTCTTTCTCCCTATACCTTATATAAAGATCATCGTCATCGTATAGTCCGAACGCAACAAGATTCTATTGCCTTTTCTTGTTTTTTTTTCTCCTCATTCCTATTGAAAATAAAGCCACGTAAATTCCGTTTATAAAAGTTATGTCAATATTTCTGAAGTGCCTTTCCTAGGATAATTATTTAAGCCTAGTTCGTTTGATTACATGCAATTGATTTGATATTCTTTGAATGCTAAGGGCATTTTTTCTCTTGAGGCATCCTCCCAATTTAACTTGGCAATGCAGTAATTATAGAGTCTTTGGATAAAGCCAGCGCAACTTTAGCATTGAGATTTAGTTTCTTTTACGACGTTGCTATCTTTATATATGTGTTTGACCTTGTAAGTCGGAAAATACCTCTGCTGGCTTTTCCAGCAATCCTGGTCTAAGTAATACGTTCTCGTCACGTATCCACACATTAGCACTGGCTTGATCACTATTTTATATAAAATATCCTGATTTTAGAGATTCGAATTACACTTCTGGATTTAAATTGCCAAACTTAAATGGAACTTCGCGGGGTCAGACTGCTAGACAAAAAGACCAACGTTGGAATACTACAATACAACATTGGAGACCTTACGAACGTAAACGACCAAGAGGAAGACCACAGATGAGATGGGTTGATGATATTAAAAGAATAGCTGGAACAAATTGGAAATATGTTGCTCAGGATAGAGACCGATGAAAGGAGTTAAGAGAGGCCTATGTCCAAACGTGAACGACACAAGGCTAAGAAGAAGAAGAAAATGCTTTTTAGCAAGTTGGTACTTGCTCTTATTTCTAAATTGACAGATCAGCTGTTTAACTGCCTGTACTGAACTTTCTTCTTTATTTTGCAAATATATATATGAAAACTAATAAAACTCTGGCATGCCGTTGATTAAAATATTGGATACCCTATACTATTGAATCAACGGAAATACTAAGATCACACGGGGAGAATATTATGGGTTATTTCTGGTTTCGTCATAATTTACACTGAAATTACTAACAAGAGAGTGCTCTCACTTCCACATGTCCAAATTGTTATATAGTACCAACAGATGCTAGTTATATACCATCAGTAATATTAAAATGGAAACTATCAAATTAATGTCAATTTCTTTGAATAATCAAAACAATCGAAAATATATACCAAAACAACACAATAAAAGTAAAAGTAGAAGAAGAACTAACCGACCCTATTGAAGCTGGCAATATTTAGCTTCAACTAGCAATTTAAATTAAAGGACCAATTTGACAAAAATCATATTAAAGGGGTGACTGAAGAATTAGCCGATTAATTAATTAATCATTACCCTGGATATGCCCGATTGTGGTGGTCTTCTTAGTACTTAAATTTTCGTAAAGGCTCGTTCTTTCAACCCCATAAGTAATGCCTAATGTTTTACTTTTTATTCAAAATTTAAATTTTACATGCCGTGTATTACTTTTTGACGATATTTCGAATTAGATTTGTATAGTAATAATTTAAGGTATTAAAGAGCCTCTTTGTGGAAAATAAATAAGTTTGTGATATGGTTCGCAACTCATAGGTATATAGATAATAAAAAAATAAACAGTTAAAATAAGTGTAAAAAATTTCAACTCTATACATCGGCGCCATTGTTCAGGTGATGGGTTTATCACAGATATCAAAGGTTACATTTTAATTCAAGGTTCTATTTGCGTATTTTCAATATTAAAAGAGTAGGAAAAGACATGTTTATGCTTTTATTATTTTTTTAAATCTATTCTATTTCCTTTCTAGAGTTCCTTTTTTTTGTGAACGACCTGTGTTCTTTTTTCAATTGGGCACTTGTCCAAGGCTATGACAAATACTCTCTCCTCTGCTATTCTACATTAATATGACTGATTCATTATTTTCTCTAAACACTCTGTCCTCTGCTATTCTACAATAATATGACTGATTCATTTTCTCTTTCTTGCAGCTATTTTAATGTTTATCCTGTGTATCTTTTTCTTCTTCTTCTTCTTCTTTTTATATAGACATGACTCTATCTGTTTTTCAATGTGCCTCCAGTAAGTTGCCGTTCCATGGTTTTCGTGGTCTTCCTACTGATCGTCTTCCTATTGGGTAACCTTCTCTTGCCGTCTCTAATACTCTATTTGTTGTCATTCGACTTATATGATCGTTTCATTCTACTCTTCTATTTCTTAACCAGTTCTTGATGTTCTCCACCTTGCATCTACGTCGTATATCTGTACTTCTAGCTCTGTCCCATGGTGTCTTACCATCAATTTTTCTAAGTGTTTTATCTCTGCTGCTTCTATGTGTTCTATGACCTGTGTCAGGTCTTGTTTCTGCTGCGTATGTCATTATTGGTCTGATAACTGTTTTGTAAATTCTGCCTTTGGTTTCTTTCCCGATATTTTTATTTCTTCATATTTTTCATTTAGGCAGCCCGCGTCTCTGTTTGCTCTATTCAGTGGATCTTCCACATCAGTTTCGAGCTTTCCGTAGCTAGATAATGTGATACCTAGATATTTAAACTCCATCACTTGTTCTATTAGCTGACCTTTCAGCTCCAATTAAGATCTTAGTAAACTTGCTGTTATAACCATGCATGTTGTCTCTTTTGGAGAAATTAACATGTTAAATTTTCTGGCGATTATATGAAATTGGTGTAGCATACGTTGTAAATCATTTTCACTTTGAAAGAATAGTATTGCGTCGTCTGCATAGCAGATTATTTTAATTTGTTTTTCTCCCATTTGGTATCCTCTTTTATTTCTTACTTTTTTATTATTTCATCCATAATTTGGTTGAACAATAGCGGACTCAGGGAATCTCCCTGTCTTATCTCATTGCCAGCTTCAATAGGGTCGGTTAGTTCTTCTTCTTCTTTTACTTTTATTGTGTTGTTTTGGTATATATTTTCGATTGTTTTGATTATTCAATAAAATTGACATTAATTTGATAGTTTCTATTTTATTAGTACTGATGGTATATAACTAGCATATGTTGGTACTATATATCAATTTGAACATATGGAAGTGAGAGCACTCTCTTGTTAGTAATTTCAGTGTAAATTATTACGAAATCAGAAATAACCCATAATATTCTCCCCGTGTGATCTTAGTATTTCCGTTGATTCAATAGTATAGGATATCCAATATTTTAATCAACGGTAAGCCAGAGTTTTATTAGTTTTCATATATATATTTGCAAAATGAAGAAGAAAGTTCAGTACAGGCAGTTAAACAGCTGCTCTGTCAATTTAGAAGTAAGAGCAAGTACCAACTTGCTGAAAAGCATCTTCTTCTACTTAGCCTTGTGTCGTCCACGTTTGGACATAGGCCTCTCCCAACTCCTTCCATCGGTCTCTATCCTGAGCAACATATTTCCAATTTGTTCCGGCTATTCTTTTAATATCATCAACCCATCTCATCTGTGGTCTTCCTCTTGGTCGTTTACTTTCGTAAGGTCTCCAATGCTGTATTGTAGTATTCCAACGTTGTTCTTTTTGTCTAGCAGTCTGGCCCGCGAAGCTCCATTTAAGTTTGGCAATTTTTGTTGCTATGTTCTCAACTTTTGTTTTTGATCTTACCCAGTCGCTCCTCTTTTTATCTGACAGTCGTATAACTAACATTGCTCTTTCCATTGTTCTTTCTGTTGTGGCTAGTTTATTCATGTTTGCCTTGGTTAGGGTCTAGGTTTGCATTCCATATGTCATGATAGGAAGGATGTATTGGTTGAGCACTTTGCTCCTCAAGTATTGGGGTATTTTGCGGTTCTTAAGCATCCAACTAAGTTTTCCAAATCCTGCCCATGCTAGTCTTGCTCTTCTAGTAATTTCCGCACTTTGGTTCTCTTTGTCAAGTCTCAGGATTTGGCCTAGGTAGATTTACCTTTTGGCCTGAAAAGCATACCAAACACAAAAGGGATAATAAAATGTACTGCACAAACTATTGCGATATAAGATATATATATATATATATATATATATATATATATATATATATATATATATATATATATATATAAGCTATATATCTGTTAATTATTAGGATATACAGTATTTTTTCTAATACACCTGGAACGATTGAGTGAATAGGTGAACTATCAAATAGGAGGCTATTAGTGTAGAATTAGAAAAACTAATAAATCGTTGATCAATTATTTACTATTAGGCAGTTAAAAAACATTAAACTAGTTATTTATAGATTTTAAACAAACACATGATATAATCATAAGAATAAAACTATGAAATACCATTGCAGAACTAGGCTTACCTAAGAAACTAATTAATTTAACAAGGAGTAATCTCCAAGTAAAGACTTCAAGGAAAACTGTCGACTTATTTTCAAATGTACTGCAAAGTGCTTTAAAAAATTTAAACGAATTAGCGTAACATCTGTTTTGAAAACTAAATATTATGAGACGAATTGGGGATATTATATTACACAAACTAAACCGCTTGCCTACAAAAAATATCAGGAAAATATGATACGACGAAAACGACTTATGACTTTACAGCTAATTGCCACATAAGTATCAATGTAACTATAGCTCACAAAATGGGTTCAATTACATTGCAATTTTTAAACTTTTCGTGATAAAATGAAGTGATTGATTGTTGTTTTGAAAAGGTAAGTTGTTTTTTATTTTTGTATTCCTATCATCTGATATTGTAATATCAACAACATTTTTCATAATATATTCTGAAATGCGCTTTCTATTACTGATAACGAACAAAAGTTTTTTTAACTTCTCGTTAATATAATTATGTAGGAATTTAGATTTTTATCTTGTTCTTACTATAGTGCTAAAGCACAAATGAATTTATAGTCTACCGTATTTTTTCCTAGTAGTTATAGTTTTTAATTGTAGTATAGCTTATGTGTTTATAATAACTAGCACATAGAAAATAATAAAATTTTGTAGCCTGTGCTTTATGTTTATTATCCTTTATTGTATTGGAACATCTAGAAGTATAGTAATACATTTTAATTGTTGAACAAAAGAGAAAATAAAATCACTTTTTGTGGTGTGCCACTTAACCATACACAAAATCGTACACAAATAGTCAAATGGTAGTAAAAGTTTCCGATATAGGCCGCCAGACGGCAAAGGCATCGCCGTGCTCGATGTCTATACTATGAAATGTTTTTCATATAGTCTTCGGATCAGATTTTTTCAAAACATTAAATTACTCCTTTTTGTCTTTCTTTATTTAGGCTAACCGCTACTGTTTTTTTCTTCAGCGTTTCTTCTTAATCTACATTAATGTTATATTTACAATTCTTTCTGGAACGAGCTATAATTTTTCTCAAATAACCATTTTGTGTGGTTTAGTCGCCTTACGGTTTAGCGTGCTTTGGCTCTTTAAAGTCCCTTTTAATATTAATATCGTTTGAGAAATTTTTCCCAGATGACTAAATAAATTTCTTTAACATACAAGAGAGAGGACGTAGAGTAGGGCATAACGTAACTTAGATGTTGAATGAAAACTGCAAATTGCTGCTTAGATTGATAAATACCACTCCTCATACCTAATATCTTTTGTACCCATCTTTGCTGTGTTGGGCAAGATTTAGTATTGGTGACGTACATGATCTTTCCTGTCTATAGCAACTTTTGTCTTTTAATTTGAGTTTTTCTTCTGTTTTACCTCTTGAGCAGTATTTTGTAAAGCTGACAAAATAAATATATTGACCGATAGCTTTTGTGGTAGTTGGAGTTTTTGCCAGGTTTAAGCAAGGCAACAACTTTGTCTTTGCTTTGTTTGTCTGAAGACTTTGGATATCAGTAACTGTTGTATTTTTGGTCCAAATTTTATAATAAGCTTTGTGCTCAGATCTTCAGTCAGTGCCGTACTATTCTTCATTAAATACGTAGATAGTGGATCCAAGCTCAACATCGTTAAACGGTTCCTTCAGCTGACTGGTTTTGTCCTCTCTCATTTTAAGTTTTTCTTTGCTTCTTTGCCGGCAGAGATAGCACTTTTACATTTATTATGTAATTTTCAGCGATCAGCTTAATACCAAATACACTATTTTTTGCCCTCTATGTATTTTCTGCACTAGAAATACGTCACATTTGTGCTAAGCGCATATGTCTGATAAGGTTAAGTAAAGTAAAGTGTCTTTATCTCTAGATATGCCCTTAATATTTATAGACATTATTAGAATAATTGATCCTAAAAAGGACCGATTTGACAAAAATCATATTGACCGGGTGATTCTGATTAGCCGATTAATTAATTATTCATTACCCAGGGTACAACTGATTACGGTGGTCTTATTTGTACTCAAATTTTCGTAAAGGCTTTTCTTTTGAACCCCATAAGAAATGGCTAATTAACTTTTTATTAAAAATAGTTTTACACACTGTTACTTTTAGACGATATTTCGAATCAGATTTGTATAGTAATAAGTATAGTTAATATGGAGTCTCTTTGTGAAAAGTAAATGAGTTTGTAATATCGGTCACAACTCATATATGAATGATAAGGACATAAACGGTTAAAATAAGTGCACAGAATTTTAACTAAATATATCGGCGCCATTGTTTAGGAGATGGATTTATCCCAGAGATTAAAGGTTAAATGTATATTCCAGGTTCTATCTACGTATTTTCATTACTAAAAAAGTATATTTAAAATAAAGGCCTTAAGATATATTTAGATTCTATGGAATCTTTCCTTGATAAGAAACTCTCTCCGCAACCGACATCTTTAACAAAGTGAAGAGAGCACGAAAAATGTTTTACTTAAAATCAACACAATAAAAACCAAATACAAGCGAATCAACAGAAGAAAGCAATTCAATACAGAGCATAATTCACTTAAGACCTATTTTAATACATGAATGCGAATCATGGACAATGACTAAAACAAATAAGGAAGAACTCAGAATATTTGAAAGAAAAATAATAAGAAAACTTTTTTAACCTCATTATCATATTGCTACTAATCCGTATAGAATAAGAACACATACTAAATAAAGAAAGCTCTTATAAATATATTGTTTAGGAAAATAAATCGCTTAAGGTAGATCAGACACATGCATAGACGCCAAGATGTCAAACTTGGTTAAAAAACGTAAACTAATTTTTGAAACCAAATTCAGTATTTTGCTTTAATCTGTGCCTTCTAAGAATTGCAAGGAAAAACAGACGTTGATAAAACTGTTTGTTATTAGAGACATGGGGAATCTAAAAATTGCATTCCACAACATATCTTCTCAACTAAGCAAAAATCCTTAACGAATTGGTTTCTAGTACTCGTACAGAGTATATCGGAATACAAGGAAAAAGACAGTTAAGCAAGAAGAAAAGTGCAAGCATTTACGTTTTAAGGGTGAAAGGATGTGCGCCCCATTTTTAGCTGACAAGCTTGCGGAGCATACAATTTCTGGTCCTTAGTTTGCCTTTTAGTTTTAAACAAGATTCTGTGATTGACAACGTGCGATATAAACTATCTACAAGGTATTTATAGGAAATTCAGAGTTCAAGGATTTCATCACACTATTGGATGTTCAGTTTTGTGAAAGCGCCTGTGTTGGGAAAATTGAAGGAGCGTTCCTAAGATTTTCGGGGTTTGGCTTAAAATTAAATCGTAGTTCATTTTTATTATATGTAAGGCATCTACTAGATTTTTTTCCACTCCAGCAACAAAAGTTTTTGGTTGTGCAATGTATGGTCTACATGAAAATCCTAGTATCTACTGGTATCTGTTGATCATTTGTGTAAATGTAATACAGTGTAGGTGCCATTACGCTACCCCAAGCGAGACCGTTTGTCTGCGTTCTCCATATTACCATTGAATGATACGAAAAATCTTCTGTTCTGTAGATATACGCGGATAAAACGATGTTTACAGTTTGTCATACAGTTTTTGGAGAAATGTCCTCTAATTTAATGTGTCGTAGGCGGCATTTAGATTGACAAATACCACCCCTGATACCTGATATCTTTCGTACCCGTTGTTGCTTTTTGCAACAACGGGTACGTTATTACGTACGTTATAAGTATTACGAATAAAAATAAATAAGCAAGAAGAATATAAGTGAACCATATTTAAAATAAGTGACAGAAAAAAGAATATTATATATACATTTACTTCTAAATTAAAAATAAAATACTCGTATGCCTGATAACGAAAGATACAAAATTTACAAGCGACAAAGTATTTTTTAAAACAACCGAACATATATATAATAATTGTAATAGATATGTTGGCTATAATCAAATTACCATAAAGTCACCGAAATATTTTATCTGAGTAATGACTCACTACTGATTGCTACGTTACGTTATACGATACATTTATAGTTAAAAGCGAAATTAGGTGTTATGCCTCCTTATTATTTTAGTATCTGTTACAAGTTACATACTAAAGTATTATGGTAAGATATTGAATTCCCTACATTTAAAAATTGAAATATTGAAATTAGACAGTAAAAAATTATAATTTTAAGATTGATTTACAAATTATTATAATTTAAATTTTACTACTTTATGAAACAAATATTGTACATCATAAAACGTAGCAATCGAAACATTGGAACGTACATTTATATAATAAATTTTTCAGTGTCAATGCATTAAAAAAATACTAATACATAAAAATTGCCTTTTCCAAGCTTATAACAGACACTAACTTAAGTTTAAAAATAATTAAAGCAAGTAATATAAATTACCACCATAAAATATTTAACTACATTAACCAAGTATTTGTGAAATTTCGGGATGACTAAATTGATTGATATTTAAATAAATTTCAAGTTCCAAAACGTACCTGCTGTAAAATTTAAAAATCTACGACTAATCAAATTATTGGCAACATCGGAGTTTAGTTGTGTACGGGGAAGAATACATACGGATCTCAAAAGTGTTTTACCCTATTACGGAGTTCATTTAATCCAACGTGATGGTCGGAGTCTACATAAAGCGCTACCCAGATAATAATATACACGGTGTATATTCTCCTGGAGTTAGTATAATACCGTTTTAGTACGGGGCCCACATTAACCGCTAGATCTATATATATATATATATATATATATATATATATATATATATATATATATATATATATATATATATATATATATCTACGGCATAAAGTGGACTCCGCCCATGTTAAAATTCAGGTTCAATTGAGCTCCGTGGTCAAGTGGATACCGATATACGGAGCTCACTTGACCATTCCATAATATTGGTTCTGTCGATTCATCAACATGTATAGTTTAATAATTTATAAAAATTTTTTGGAGCCCGTAAATACCCCTGTATCATAAATGTATATCGTTTAGTTCACGTGTATATATTATAGGGGTCGTACAGATCTTCTTCAATGTATACTTGAACCATACGTTTATCGGTTTAAGTAAGCTCTAAGAGTTTGGCAACTGTGTGATTAAACCGTATATTTTCAACACATACCCTGAACGGTTCATATGGGCTCTTTATTTTTATCTACTGTTCGTAGACAGTGCAATCTAATACGCATTACACTGAGTAACAGAGGATATCTTTTTACCTGGTATAACTACGTACTAAAAGGGAACTGGTTCTTTAAAAACAGGTATATAGATACAAAAGGATTTGGGCTTATTATTTAATGAAATATTCGCTTGCATAGGAAATTTTATTTTTCTGCATTTTTAAAAATGTTGTTCTTTTATTTAATATAATTTTATTAGTTCAATGCCGAACTCGATGTTTTTTTTTTTTAATTACAGAAATTTCCTAATATATTTTGTTTACGTGAGTATGTCTATGTACGTTTTATGTAAGCATCCGATTAATAAAAAGTAATTTCATTTCATCCAATCTTCTGCGATATCTTGTATAAAGCTTTTTTATTATTTTAGTTCTGGTCTTATTTGTGTACTACATATGATATCTCGATAAAAGGTTATCTCAAAATAAATATGGTTAAGAGCTACAATAGATATTTTTGTGTTAAAATTGGTAGTAGTGTGCACAAAAAGAAAGAATAGTTAATTTGTCTAAAGTGGTATATTCGGCAGCAGATGCATATAGTGCAAGCGTCTATGTTTTAAGGGCGGAAGGATGTGCACCTCATTTTTAGCTAACAAGCTTGCGAACAATATTATTTCTGGTCCTCAATTTACCTTTTAGTTTTAAACAATAATCTGTGACTGACCCCGTGCGATACAAACTATTTTCAAGGAATTTATAGGGAGTCTACGTTCAACAAATTCATGACATTATTGGATGTTCAATTTTGTGAAAGCGTTTATGTTAGGGAAACTGAAGGAGCACACACGAGCTTTTCAGGGGTTTTGGCTGAAAATTGATTCATAGTTTATTTGTATTGTGCAATAATAGCTGTATCGTCTATATAATAGAAGTCCTAGTATCTACCGGTATGGATCGTTCGTTTGTGTAAATGTTATACAGTGTAGGTGTCTTTATGCTACCCCAAGCGAGACCGTTCTTCATCTGCTATTCTTACCATTGAGTGATACAAAAAATATTCTCTTGTGTAGGCATACGCAGACAATATAAGTGAGTTTGTTATCTAAGGGGATACCATATAGTTTTTGAAAAAATATTCTGTAAGTTAAGGTGTTGTAAGCGGCATTTAGATTGAAAAATACCACCACTGATACCCGATATTATTCGTACCCATCTTTGATTTAGTATTTGTGATGTACATCACTTTGAATAGCTGACAAAATAAAGATATTGGCCAATAGTTTTTGTGGTCGTTGGAGTTTTTGCCAGGTTTAAGCAAGGTAACAACTTTGGCTTGTCTCTAGACTTTGGGTATCTCCTAATTTGAATACAGTTGTTCATCATCTGGATAAGCCATTGTAGTGTTTTTGGTCCAGATTTCGTAATAAGCTTTGTGCTCAGATGCTCAATGTCGGTATTTGTATTATTTTTCATTAAATATGTAGATGGTAGATCCAAGCTCAAAGCTTTTTCCGATAGAAATAGTATGTCTATATCTATAATGTGGTTTTCAGCGATCAGCTATATACCAAATATTCTAGGTTAGGCCCTATATGTGTTTCCTATACTAGAAATTAGTTAGATTCGTGTTTAGCTCATATGTCTGATAAGTTTAAGTAAAGTAAAGTTTCTTGATTTTTAGATATACCCTTAACAGTTATAGACATATGTTATTAGAATAGTTGGTCCTAAAAAGGACCAATTTGACAAAATCATATTAAAGGGGTGACTGAAGAATTAGCCGATTAATTAATTAATCATTACCCGGGGTATGCCCGATTGCGGTGGTCTTATTAGTACTTCAATCTTCCTAAAGGCTCGCTTTTTAAACCCCATAAGTAATGCGTAATCTTTTACTTTTTATTAAAAATTTAAATTTTACATGCCGTGTATTACTTTTTGAAGATATGTCAAATCAGATTTGTATAGTAATAATTTTAGGTTCTAAAGAGCCTCTTTGTGGAAAATAAATAAGTTTGTGATATCTGTCACAACTCATATATAGATAATAAAAAAAAACAGTTAAAATAAGTGTAAACAATCTTAACTACATACATCGTCGCCACTGTTCAGGTGAGGGTTTATCACAGATATCAAAGGTTACATTTTAATTCAATGTTCTATTTACGTATCTTCAATATTAAAAAAGTAGAAAAACACATGTTTATGCTTTTATTTTTTTTAATCTATTCTATTTTCTTTCTAGAGTTCCGTCTTTTTTGAACGACCTGTGTTCTTTTTTCAATTGGGCACTTGTCCAAAGCTATGACAAATACTCCTCTGCTATTTTACATTAATATGACATTCATTATTTTCTCTAAACACTCTGTCCTCTGCTATTCTACATTAATATGACTGATTTATTTTATCTTTCTTGCAACTATTTTAATGTTTATCCTGTGTATCTTCTTCTTCTTCTACTATTTCTTTTTATATAGACATAACTCTGTCTGTTTTTCAATGTGCCTCCAGTAAGTTGCCTTTCCATCGTTTTCGTGGTCGTCCTACTGATCGTCTTCCTATGGGTTAACCGTCTCTTGCCGTCTTTATTGTTTTATTTGTTGTCATTCGGCATATACGATCGTTTCATTCTACTCTTCTATTTCTTAACCAGTTCTTGATGTTCTTCACCTTGCATCTACGTCGTATATCTGTACTTCTAGCTCTATCCCATAGTGTCTTACCATCAATTTTTCCAAGTGTTTTCATCTCTGCTGTGTCATATCCTTTTTGTCCTCTCTGTGTCAGATCTTGTTCCTGCCGCGTATGCCATTATTCGTCTGATGACTGTTTTGTAAATTCTGCCTTTCGTTTCTTTTCCGATATTTTTAGTTCCTCATAATGTTTCATTTAGGCAGCCTGTGGCTCTGCTTGCTCTATTTACTGGGTCTTGCATTTTAGTTTCGAGCTTTCCGTAGCTAGATAATGTGATGCCTAGATATTTAAGCTCTAACACTTCTTCTATTATAATGACCTTCCAGCTCCAATTAACATCTTAGTAAATTTGCTGTTGTAACCATGCATTTTGTCTCTTTTGGGGAAATTAACATGTTAAATTTTCTGGCGATTATATGAAATTGGTGCAGCATACGTTGTAAATCATTTTCACTTTGAAAGAGTAGTATTGCGTCGTCTGTACAGCAGATTATTTTTAGTTCTTATTTTTTATTATTTCATCCATAATCAGGTTGAATAATAGAGGACTCAGGTAATATCCCTATTTTATTTCATTGTCACCTTCAATAGGGTCGGTTAGTTCTTCTTCTACTTTTACTTTTATTGTGTTGTTTTGGTATATATTTTCGATCGTTTTGATTTTTCCTAGAGGTATCTCTCTTGCGTACAATAAGGGGATAACGTTTTTTTAATTTGTGTATCTTCTGTATATCATTATTTCTCTTGTGTATTAAAAATTAAATTTTGGTTATTATTTCTTAATATTCTCTTAACGTGTTTATTAATTGTCTTGTTATATGTGTATCAAGATATGTGTGTCATAATAGATTGTAATGCATATTTCATTTAATGTAATTAAAGTGCTCTTTGCGTTTGCCAATTAATTTCTCACTTCCTCAGCGATAGGTCTTTTTTTCCTCATCAATAACCTTATCCTCGCTCGATACAGCTATTTTTACCCTCTATAGCCCCGTGTGTACTTAAGGCAACAAAAGAGTTTTTGATGCAGAAAACTTTTTTAAAACAATTTCCGACTCTAGTATGCCCTCTGTTAATTTCAGATAACATTTGGTTATAAATTTTAATACACTTTGTGAACCTATGATGAAACCTATATGGAAATGTTTAACAATATGTCAAATGGACATGACTGCCTTATTAGTTTGTATTTTCGATCGTGATTTATTGTTATAAATTGTGTACAATTTATATAAAAATACATACAGAGGCATTATATCAGCATTTAGATATTGATTACCGTTGACATTTGTTTATTTTATTGTGTTGTTTCAGTACTGTGATAAAAACAGGTATGTTGCTTTGAATCCACGCTGGACCATATTATTTTAAATTATTTCTTTAAGATGGATACAAAGACGTTCTACGGGAAAAGCAGTAAATATCCGAGGAATACAAAGACTCTGGCTTTGATAGTGATAATAAGAAAGTAATAATGAATTTTCCAGGTACTCAGATATCAATCGATCCAGGATCAAATAAAATGGAAAATGAAGACGATTTGTACGAAGCAAATTTAGACCAGGATACCCATTTAGATTTAGACCAAGATGAAGATGAGGGCGATACCGATAAAACAGAAAAACACACTGAACAAAATGTGCTCAAAAGGTCAAAAATGATCGTAAAAAACATTCAGTGGAAGAGTGGTTCCCGAACAGTATTTCCAATTCCAGAATGGAAAGGTAATTTACCAACATGCAAATTATTAGAACCGGAATCCCCTCTACATTATTTTAAAAAGATGATATCTACCAATATGCTGGAAAACATAATAGAACAAAGTAATTTGTATGCACTGCAAAAGAATATAAATAAACCATTGAATATGACAGTAACAGAATTAAACCAATTTATTGGATCTGTTCTACTGATGTCAATATATGGCATGCCAAGGACAAGATCATTTTGGCAGAAGGAAACACGTGTTGCTCAAATAGTCGATACTATATCTAGGAATCGCTGGGAAGAAATAAAAACTAAAATGCATTTCAGTAATAACGAAAATATGGTCAACAATAATGATAAGTTATACAAAATTAAATCGTTCATCAACGGTTTAGTTTAAAATTTTCAAAGTATTCCAATGAGTGAAAAATTGTGTATTGATGAACCAATGATACCATTCAAAGAGGCACATTCTTTAAAACAATATATGAAGAACAAACCCAAAAAATGGGGATACAAGGCATTTGTTTTGTGTGATAGCAATGGTATTGTTTATAACTGGGAATTATATACAGGAACTGTTAAACATCCTCTTCATTTACCTAATGTAGACACCAGCGGTAATGTAGTAATAAGAATGTGTGAGATAGTCAAACCAAACAAATACTATAAAGTATATTTTGACAACTGGTTCAATAGCATTCAGTTGCAGATTGAAATGGAAAAACGTGGACTGCAATGTTTGGGAACTGTTCTTCCAAACAGATTGCCTTATTGCCATTTTTCTGATGACAAGAATATGAAGAAACAGGGCAGAGGTACTGTAGAAGAAAAGCACGCTACAGTAAATGGCATAAGACAAACAGCGTTAAAGTGGTACGATAATAAACCGGTTAATTTGCTTAGTACATTTGTTGGTTCTGAGCCTACTTCGTTAGTCAAGAGGTGGGATAAAAAACAAAAATCAAGAATTATTGTATGCTGTCCAAATTCAGTGCAATTTTATAATACATTTATTGGAGGTGTCGATCTTATGGATTCACTAATTGCTCTTTACCGAACAGACATAAGATCTAAAAAGTGGTATCTAAAAATATTTTTTCACCTTCTGGATTTAGCTGTTGTTAACAGCTGGTTGTTGCATCCTCGTGATTGCGATTACTTTGAAATTAAAAAGAAAAACCAGTTGCCTTTGTTACAGTTTAAGTCCCACTTATGTAGCGTACTGTTAGTAAGAACTGACCAGATCAAAAACAAAGGACGTCCCAGGCTCAGTGAAATTGAGAACGAAATTGTAAAAAAACAGAGGAGAGGATCTACTGCTATTGTACTACCAAAGGAAGTTAGGCTTGACCAAAGGCCAGTAATTTCTGAAAAAAAGGGAAGATGCAAAAAACCAGGATGCTGTAATACTTCTAAAGTAATGTGCGATAAATGTAAAGTTGCTTTATGTTTTACAACTACAAATATTTGTTTTTTTGAATGGCATAATAAATAAGTATATAACTTGTTTCGTTAGTTTTTGCTAAACACTCCCAAAACACTTCCCAAACGAAATTTAAAAAATCTAAAAAAATTACTAGTTGCTGTAAATGGATATTTGAGCACATATACAAATTAAAACATTTTATAAACAAACAAGTTTACAAAAAAGTAGGGGCAATAGAGGGCCAAGATATTTATATTTCACTATATGCTCTATGAGTTGGTTTTCAATTCAAATTTGCACCTATGACGAAATTTATAATATCTAAGATCTGGTGCTTTCATATGAAACTGGAATAAAACACTTGTTAGATAATATTTATTTGTTTTGAGTACATTTTTTTTTAAAACCTAGTATATAAAAAAATAAATATTTGTCTGTCAACAAATTTAAAATTTATATAAAATTTATATAAATTTATATAAAAGTACGAGGCACTATTATTCTTATGCTGTGAGCTTTGCTGCTCTGTTACTTTTATAACGCTTAAGCTATTTTTAATTTATTGTAAATATTTTTGAGGTGTGTTTAGTTAAATGATCATTTTTAAGGTTAGTACATTTGATTAAATGAAATTGACATTAATTTGATAGTTTCCATTTTATTAGTGTTGATGGTATATGACTAGCATCTGTTGGTACTATATATCAATTTCAACATGTGGAAGTGAGAGCACTTTCTTGTTAGTAATTTCAGTTTAAATTTTGACGAAACCAGAAATAACCCATAATATTCTTTCCGTGTGATCTTAGTATTTCCGTTGATTAAATAGTATAGGGTATCCAATATTTCAATCATCGGTATGTCAGAGTGATTTTTATGAATTTTATATATATTTGCAAAATGAAAAAGAAAGTTTAGTACAGGCAGTTAAACAGCTGATCTGTCAATTTAGAAGTAAGAGCAAGTACCAACTTGCTGAAAAGTATACCCATACACAAAAGGAATAATAAAATGTACTGCACAAACTATAGCGCTATAAGCTATATATAAGCTATATCTCTATTAATAATTAGGATATACAGTATTTTTTCTAATACACCTGGAACGATTGAGTAAATAGGTGAACTATAAAGTAGGTGAATATTAGTGTGGAATTAGAAAAACTTAATAAATCGTTGATCAATTATTCACTATTAGGCAGTTAATGAGAAATGTTGGGAATACATACAAAAAAAATCATTAAACTAGTTATTTATAGATTTTAAACAAAGACTGATATAATCATAAGAATAAAACTATGAAATACCATTACAGAAAAGAATACTGTCGACTTATTTTCAAATGTACATTGATTTCAAACAGGAAGATTCCATTCCAAACTCTATTTAAAAAGTAAAATCAATAAACAGATAATTATATACATAAAGATTATACAAATCGCAAATATTGGAAAACCTAAATATGCGTGGTCAAAATATTAAAAATCAAAGTGCTTTAAAAAGTGAATGAACTCGCCTAACAGCTGTTTTGAAAACAATATATTATGAAACGAATTGGGGATATTATATTACACAAACTAAACCGCTTGTCTACAAAAAAATCAAGAAAATATGACACGACAGGAAAGACTAATGACTTTACAGCTAATTGCCACATAAATATCAATGTAAAGCAAAAATACTTATTTAGATAAACGTATAATGTTTCACTAAACGGTAACGAAAAATGTTACAAATAAAGGTTAAAATATGCTTTTCAATTCGCGGTAAAAGATTTATTAAAGTTCAGCACACAGTATAAATTCGTAACAAAATTCATATACCAGTAAACGGTACTCGATACAGCAGCAAAGTAATTTTGGCAACAAATATGTAGGTTGTACTTTACCCCATTGGAATCATAGTACCCGCTATGGAAAATGGTGTCTTCTTTGACATCCAGCAACCACAAATGTGAAATTAGGAAAGATTAATGCGAAATTAGGAAAATTCAATGAACCGTTGATCAAATATTCACTATTATATACTTAATGAAAAATGTTGGGAATAAAAAAAAACATTAAGCTAGTTATTTATAGATTTTCAACAAACATATGATATAATTATAAGATTGTAACTAAAATGCTATGGAAGAACTAGGCATACATAAGAAAAGTAACTGCCAACTTACTTTCAAATGTCCAGTGACCTCAAACAGGAAGATGCCCTGTCTCCAATCGTGTTTACCATCGTTTTGGAGAGCATCTCCCGGAAAGCAAATACAGAAAATCTCACAGTTTAATAATTAAGGTCCTCATATTATACGGACCTTCGACGATAAGTTTAATATAGTAGCGAAAATAATTATTGGTAAGCAAAAAACATTAATACATTAAATAGAAAAAAGCGCAAAAAAGGGTCCTCCAAATCAACGATAATAAAAAAATATATGGCTATCACTTTGAAATGTTTCATCGGTCTAAATATTTGGAATTTAAAAGCACTTTTAACAAAAACACTACAAAAGAGAATAACAACAGAATACAAGCTGGCAATTGCTACGTTTTAAGCAAAAAAATTAAATCCAAAAATACATCCCGCAGTAAAAAAAAATAAGAATCTACGTACGTAAGTAAAACACAAACAATGAAAAAATAAAATAAGAGCCGATTGAGCGTCGTAGAAAGAAATAGATAATTATGTTATGAATAAGATCACAAATCAAGACAAAGTGCAAAACAATAACTTTAGCGTTGAGATTTAATTTCTTGTACGACGGTGCAATTTTTATATACCTGTTTGACCTTAGCATTAGTTCCCAGTCGTAAAACACTTCTGAGGGCTTTTCTAGCAATCCTGATGTCAGCAATACCTGAGTTTTACTTACATTATTTTATATATCCTGATTTTAGTAGTTCGCATTACACTTCTGGATTTAAAAGTGTTATGAGGTGATACATATATCAGTTTGCTACCTGAATTTTCCCTTTTATCTCTTATGTGACAACGTTATCTGCGATATCTAAAACGCCCCAATTTTTCAAAATTTTATGGGTCTATTGTTGCGTTATATGCTCTATTCTACATCATCTCTTTTGTCTGTTAATAAATATTTATTTGGTTTTATCGTTACTATTATACCGTTTTTTTTTGCTGGTAATAGCATTATTCTATAGTATTTTAATATTTAATCTATGGATTAAATTCGGATAGCGGATAGTGATATTCTTTACTTTCTCGGAGAATTTATAGTGTAACACACAAAAACCGTATTAAATTGCCAAAAACTTCCTTGCATATTCTATTTATTTATGAGGGGCAGCAGCAATATCAGTACCTACCATAATAATGCATATAGTCCTGGACTGGCTAATCGTTGGATAATAGGAAACATGGATGTAGCAGTTTTAATGGTTTGGTGACTGCTTACTGAAATCGGGGAGCAGAGATATCAGTACCAAGTTAATGACTATAGGAGTTGCGGATACATTTTCTGATAATTTAGTTCCTCCCTTTTTTTTTAAATATACTATAGAAGTCTCAAGTACAGGTCTCATTGGTACAGGTAATTGTGAAAGATGCATAAGGTATTTAGACATCGTTTTTTGTAAATTGAATGTTTTAGATTTTCAGATGTATAAACTTGCCGTGAATTAATTTGGACTCGTTTAGTTTAGGCTCTAATAGGTATACTATTTGTAGGTTAAACTCCCATGCTATACTTTAGCAAAGGCCTAAGCAATGTCAAAAAAGACTAGCACAATTTTTTTTTCTAAAACGTATTTCTCAACAAGTTTCTCACTTAGTTATATCGATAATTCTGTATATTCAATTAATCATGAGATACTTTTTATCTTTGAATAAAAATTATCGGTTTGGAATCAGCTCCTTTTTTTATTATTGGTTTCATTAACTTATATAAATAAATATAACCTGATTTAAAGTAAAGCTGAAGTTGGTTTTTAAATGCACACTATAATACTCTGTTTTTGTTTGCCTTATTTTTAGACCTTTTGCTCAAGCGCCCATCTCCATTGTCTCAATCATTAATTCAATTATCTCTCCTTATCTCTTACTAACACCACATCGTTAGCATACATCAGGCACCAAGGAATATCTCCTTGACATGTTTTCGTTAATTTTTCCAACACTAATTAGAAGAGATAAGGGATTAGCACTGACCACTGATGCAATACTATTCTCAAATGAAATTTATCAGTCTTACCCTCACTTGGTCTAACATTAGTTTTCCATTACTTGCCTTATGATAAAAATTGCATCCGTTGTTGATTTGCCTTGCATGAATTTAAACTGAATATTTCTGTTTCTTCCTGTATCCTACTATCAATTATTCTCTCCCATAGTTTCATGGTGTTACAGAGTAGTTTTAGGGCTCTATAGTTTGTACAGAGTTTACCATCCTTTGTTTTTGTATACAGGTACTAAAATGCTACTTCTCCATTCATCCGGTATTCGCCTTACTTTCAAAATTCTATTAAATAGTCCTGTTAGCCAACTTGTTCCTGATTTTCCTAATGCTGATCATATATATCCAGGGATGCCATCAGGACCTATGCCTTTTCTTTTTTCATCTTATGTAGCTCTTAAATTACTTCCGCGGTCGTCATTTTCGGCACCATTGCTATTACTGTCTCTGTTGCCTCTATAGATGCTTTCTCAAACTCTTAGTTTAATTGGTCGTTAAAGAACTCCTTGTAGCTATTTTTTACATCCTTTCCTTGCATAAATAGTTTAATGTATTTATTTCGTATACATTTAATCTGATTAAAATCTTTGGTTTTCTTTGCTCCACTTTTAGCAATTTTGTATATGTTTTTTTCTTAGTACTCAGTTCATTGTACAGCTTTTCATGCGCTGCTACCTTAGATTGTGCTACCGCACATTTGCTTCCTCTTTATCTATTTGATACTTTTGATAATCTTATTCTGATATTTTTTCTTGTCCCTCCTTATATAATCTTCTCTTGTCTTTTATATTGTCTTAAACATCGTCTGACTATCTATATTTACCAATTTTTAAGTCAATTTTCTGAGATTTTTTCAAGTATTTTAGTTACACCCTCTTTAATAATTTTTGACACATTTCTCCAAATTTCATTATGACATTTTTCCATATTCCAACACATTCTTTTTTATTTCTGTTCTAAATTGAACTACTTTGTCGCTTGTTAACGTCAATTAATTGTTTTTGTGACTCTTCTCGATATTTTGGTTTTATTTCATATTTTACTTGTATATCTAGTACCAGCACTTTATGCAGTTGGCTTACAGTTTCACTAATTATTACTTTAGAGTCTTTACATAAGGGATTGGCTTACGATCCATATTTGGAATTGATTTTGTCTGCTTTTAAATTGGATAAGTTGGCTTTCTCTTTTCTAAAAGCATGTACTAACAGTGGACTAGGTATGGCCACTGTTAGTACATGCTACTGCTAATTCCAGCATATTATCTGCCATATTATTTGCTGCTAATAGCATTCTAATATTTCATCTATAGATTAAATCCGTATAACAAATAGATATTTTTCACTTTCTCGGAGTAATAATATTCTAACATAAAAAATCCTATTAAATTGCCAAAACCTTCCTTGCATATTTTATTCACTTATAAGGGACAGCAGCAATATTAGTACCATAATAAGGGTATAGTCCTGGACTGGCTAATCGTTGGATAATAGGAAGCATGAGTGTAGCAGTTTTAATGTTTTCGGGACTGCTACCTGGTATGGGGGAGCAGAGATATCAGTACCAAGTTATTGCATATATGAATTGTTGCTTGAACTTTATTATTATTAAACAGCACTATATAAACAGCACTATATTCTATAACACAAGAAACACTGTTATAAAACAGTCGAATAATATACAGATTCTCAATTCAAATATTCAAAAAATTAAAGAACAGCTTACTAAAATAGAAATCGCCTATTTAAAATGCAATCCATTAATGGCCCAAAGTACCAAGCACTTGTAGCATATGGTAATGATATTGATCTCATAAGAAACTCTCTCCCGTCTGCGACATCTTCAACAAAGTGAAGAGAACACGAAAAATGTTTTACTTAAAATCAACAAAATGAAAAACAAATACAAGCGAATCAACAGAAGAGAGCAATTCAATCTAGATTGTGAATAAAACAAGTGATGTTTTTATCTAAGGGGACGTCATAGAATTTTTGGAGAAATTTTATCTAATTTAATATGTCGTAAGCGGCATTTCGATTGACAAATACTACCCCTAATACCTGATATCTTTCGTACCCGTTGTTGATTTTTGCACCAACGGGTACGTTATTACATACTTTATAAGTATTACGAATAAAAATAAATAAGCAAGAAGAATGTAAGTGTACTATATTTAAACCAAGTGACAGAAAAAAGAATATTATACATACATGTACTTCTAAATTAAAAATTATATGCCTGACAACGCAAGATACAAAAAACAATGATTTAACATTGAAAACAATGATAGCTTGCACAAGCGACAAAGTATTTAAAACGATAAGGCCGAACATATTATATGTAATTGTAATAGATATGTTGGCTAAAATTATACCATAAGACACCGAAATATTATATCTATGTGTTTATGTGTATCTAAAGTATAGTAGTATATTGAATTCCCTACATTAAAAAATCGAAATATTTAAATTAGACAGTAAAAAATTATAATTTTAAGATTGATTTATAAATTATTATAATTTAAATTTTACTGCTTGATGAAACAAATATTGTAAGTCATACACTATAGCAATCGAAACATCGGAAAGTACATTTATAATATAATAAATATTTCAGTGCCAATGTATTAAAAAAAATTCTAGTACATAAACATGGACACTTGCCTATTCAAAGTTTATAATAGACACTAATTTCAGTTTATCTATAATTAAAGCAAGTAATATAAATTATAATTATTAAAATATTTAACTACATTAACCAAGTACGTATTTGTGAAATTACTCGATGACTAAATTGATTGATATTTAAATAAATTTGAAGTTCCAAAACGTACCTGCTGTAAAATTTAAAAATCTACGACTAATCAAATTATTGGCAACATCGGAGGAGTTTAGTTGGGTACGCAAAGAAATGTATACGGATCCCAAAAGTGTTTTAACGTATTACAGAGTCCACTTAATCCGACGTGTTGGTCGGAGTCCACATAAAGCGCTACCCAGATAATAATATACACGGTGTATATTCGCCTGGAGTTAGTATAATACCGTTTTAGTACGGAGCTCTCATTAACCGCTAGATCTATATATATATATATATTATATATATATATATATATATATATATATATATATATATATTATATATATATATATATTATATATATATATATATATATATATATATATATATATATATATATATATATATATACATCTAGCGGTTAATGTAAGCTCCGTTCTAAAACGGTATTATACTAACTCCAGGCGAATATACACCGTGTATATTATTATCTGGGTAGCGCTTTATGTGGACTCCGACCAACACGTCGGATTAAGTGGACTCCGTAATAGGTTAAAACACTTTTGGGATCCGTGTACGTTTCTTTGCGTACCCAACTAAACTCCTCCGATGTTGCCAATAATTTGATTAGTCGTAGATTTTTAAATTTTACAGCAGGTACGTTTTGGATCTTCAAATTTATTTAAATATCAATTAATTTAGTCATCGAGAAATTTCACAAATACGTACTTGGTTATTGTAGTTAAATATTTTATGGTGGTAATTTATATTACTTGCTTTAATTATAGATAAACTTAAATTAGTGTCTATTATAAACTTTGAAAAGGCAAGGGTCCATTTTTATGTACTAGTATGTTTTTTAATGCATTGGCACTGAAACATTTATTATATTATAAATGTACGTTCCGATGTTTCGATTGCTACAGTTTATGACGAATAAAATATTTGTTTCATGAAGTAGTAAAATTTGAATTATAACAATTTATAAATCATTCTTAAAATTCCAATTTTTTACTGTCTAATTTCAGTATTTCGATTTTTAAATGTAGGGAATTCAATATCCTATATACTATATTTTAGATACACATAAACACATAGATACACTTATGGCAGATACTAAAAGAAGAAATATTTCGGTACCTTAGTGTAACTTGATTCTCGGCAACATATCTATTACAATTACATATAATATGTTCGGTCTTATTGTTTTAAATGCTTTGTGATTGTACAAGCTATCATTATTTCAACTTTAAATAATTGTGTTTTTGTATCTTTCACTGTCAGGCATATCAAAATTTAATATTTAATTTAGAAGTAAATGTATATATAATATTCTTTTTTTTGTCATTTGGTTTAAATATAGATCACTTATATTCTTTTTGCTTATTTATTTTTATTCGTAATACTTATTAACGTACTTAATAACGTACCCGTTTTTGCAAAAAGCAACAACGGGTACAAAAGATATCGGGTATCAGGGGTGGTATTTGTCAATCTAAATGCCACTTACGACATATTAAATTAGAGGACATTTCTCCAAAACTGTATGACATCGCCTTAGATAAAAACATCACGTGTTTTATTCGCGTATATCTACAGAACAGAAAATTTTTCGTATCATTCAATGGTAAGATGAAGAACGCAGATGAATGGTCTCGCTTGGGGTAGCGTAATGGCACCTACACTGTATTACATTTACACAAATGATTAACCGATACCAGTAGATACTAGGACTTTCATGTAGACGATACATTGCACAACCAAAACTTTTGTTGCTGAAGTGAAAAAAAATCTAAATGATGCCTTAAATATAATAAAAATAAACTACGAATTAATTTTAAGCCAAACCCCGAAAAATCTTAGGAGCGCTCCTTTAATTTGTCTAAGACAGGCGCTTCCACAAAACTGAATATCTAATCTAATATAAATCTAATATAATCTATAATCAAATAAAAATACCTTTTTTTTTAAACGCATCTACCACGCAGAGGCATTAGCGTATTTAATGTTACACTTGATACAAATAGTGTATATATATTAGTTTACAATTAATAATAATAATATGAATGTGTATTACAATGTATGTTTTAAATCTTATGAAGAAGTTGACAGTCTTTAAGATAAGAAATTATTCTTTGGGTATCTGTATTTTCTTCTAGGGCAGTTGGGTATGCTATATTTGAGTCGTTCACTGTTATATTTAGGACACTGTATTAAAAAATGTTTTACCGTTAGAACATGGTGGCACACTTCACAAACTGGTTTATTTTTGCGCTGTAGTAAATAGCCATGAGTAAGTCGTGTCTGGCCGATATGGAGACGGGTGTCATCAGGTGCCACCAATCACGCACCTCGATGTGCATCGCCCTTCCTTCTGGAACTTATAATTAAATTTAATTGGTTGAGAAATGAAAAAGTTTCATATAAAAGTTAATTTATCTTTAAATATGGGACATTTTCGGATCTCAAGTCAGTATGGTTTTACCCGTCTAGGGTAGCTCCCTAGAGCACTTTGCTCGAAGGGCTCTGCGAATTTTCTAAGACTCTGAAGCTGAGTTTTTTTCTTCTTAGAAAACCTGTGTTTTATTTCTACAAAAGTAAATAAACCATAAAGGCATTGTCTTTTTCAAGACAATGCCACAATAAGGGCGTACCGGCTAACTACGCAATATTGCAACATATTGCGCAATAGTTTGAGACATTAATAAACATGGAAACTTGCACCAAGATGCTATCGACTTTTCATACGTTTATTAATTACACCGGAGACGACACGATCACATGCTCTCTTCTGTCTTTTACTTTTGGTTTCCAAAGATATGGATGTTTGTTAACTTCGTATAGCCTTAATGGAGTGTTGTTCCAAGTTTGTTGCCATTTTTGAATTATTTTTTGTTTTAAGTATGGTTTTAAATCGTTTTGTACCATTATGTTACTTTCTTCGGACATCAGGTTAGTTGGTGCGTTTTTAGCTAGTTTGTCTACAACTTCGTTACCTTCAATTCTGACATGAGAAGGCACCCATAAAAAATGAACTTGGATGTTCTTATTTGAAATGTTTTTAAGTTCTTTTTTAATAAGAAGTAGAAGGGGTTGTCTTTTTAGAATTGCGAATAATTCAGCCGAAAAGATGGTTGTAATTGACGACAATTTGAAACTAACTGAGATAGGTTTGTTAGACTGATGTCGATAGCCGGAATAGATATTGTCCGTGGCGCAGGGTTGCGGATTGAGGAGGTATCATAAGTTTTTGGAAATTGAAAATTTAATTTGGATAAGTATGAGCGTATACGAAAGTAAAAAGGATGATCAATTTGATGTGTTTGAAAATTTATTTGTAAATCGATCAGCAAAAACGTTATGCAGAACTGGATTATTTCGGTTTCATGACACCGCTGCTGTATATGTTAGGCTTATCGGAAAATATGAATTTTACTACAACGAAATATAAACAATTTATGAAAATTTGATGATTTGAAGGAAAAAAAATGTCAAATTAGGTTAGAGCAATAACTGAAACAAAAGAATTAATTGGAAATAATGTCGAATTAATTTGAAAAATTATAATACCAACATAAAAACAAAAATAAAAGAGGCTCTTTGAGAAAGAAAAATAGACACACTTTTATAAAGAGGTAAAAGTAAAATGCTAAGAAAAAAAATGCTTATATAAAATGAAGACCTAAAAGTACGCCGGAGGGTTTGAAACAGATGTGAAAGAGGTCAAAAACCAAATCAAAGAATTGATTGAGATTAAGTACATCCCTAGAGAAGAATGAATAACATATCTCAGATAAATAAACGGAACAACAGAAACTGAGTATACACTTGTAACTCCAGAAATATCATTAAATTAATTAACGCAAATCGTATGAACTGAAATACAAGAATTCATCACACAGTTAAAAAATAGAACCCCCACGAAAAAAATACAGTAGAGTATAACTACTTTTGTACTCTAGCATTATGGTAAGAAGTTAAAAATATAAATACCTACATAAGTATATTACCGAAAAGTTAATAAAAACTTCTGTTCGTTAGCGGCAAGAGAAAGCGTATATCAGAATGTATTATGAAAAATTTTGTTAATAATACAGTATGCAATATAATATAATGACAAGAATACTTTTATATCTTTCCTTATGGCATATTTTTAAAACAAAGCTTCTATACTGGCATTGTATGACTTTTTCTCTCTACAGTAAAATGCTGAGGTGAGCGTCACGGAACTAGCGCCACAAGATGGCGTCGTGAAGGGTAGCTTCATAGAATAGCGACTCTTGGCATCGATTCACTACTCTTGATCAATTCGTTTTTAGTCATCATATATTTACTCTAAAAATAACTAACAAAATATAGACATTAAATGAGAAGTAAAAATTAAAAGAATAATATGTCACTAAAAGACTTGATTTGTAACGATTATCAAAATTTAATAAAAGTCATAAATGTCATCCGGTTAATAACAACATTAAATCGTCTGTCAATAAAAAATGTGAAGAACAATTGGACAACACATAGTTTGGATTTAGAGGTGGATTGGGAACAAAAGAGGAATTGTGCGCAATGGTGGTACTATTACAAAAATGAAGAGATTATAATGAAAGCGTATTCTTATCTAATATAGATTTTCAAAAGTATTTGACACAGTTCAACCTGGTAAGCCCATACATGCATTAAAACACATAAACCTAGATACCAAGATATTAATTTAATAAAAAATCTACTAAAATCAAACAGCGGTCATGCGGGTGAAAGATGAGACAAATCAAGCAGAAATTCAAAAAGGAGTCAGCCAGAGATGTTTGTTGTGATGTGAAATGTCACCACAATTATTTAATGTGTACTCCCAACTACTATTTTAGGAGACACTATGGGAAAGAAGTAAGGAATGGAGTGAGCATCATTAATAACAAAAAATTTGCATACTAAAGCCCAATTATGACAGAAAATATAGATGATTTACAAATTCTTATATAAATCATTAACAGATAAAGCAAAAAGATAGGACTAAACTAAACAGATAAAAGTCAATGTTTACAAATAAGAAATTGAGTATGGTTATTAGATTGAGATCGTCGAATGTTATGTATGGTTGCAACTGCTCTATGGGGTAGAAGCTTGGACCCTGAAAGCCAAATCTGTAAACAAATTAAAGGCATTCGAAATGTGGCTATATAGGCGTATTCTTAAAATTCCTTGGACTGTAAAAGTCTCAAACGAATTGTCTATCTGGACATCGTATCTGGGCCACATAATTCCAAACGATAAATACTCTCTTCTACGCGTCATCATGCAAGGAAGAGTAGAGGGAAGAAAAGTCTTGGGAAGAAAGACAAAATCTTTAAATCTCAAAAAGAATATCTAAAGTCAAATTTAACACGATTTGAAGCCTTGTAGTGAAATTTTGTTTCTTATTACAATACCTGATCCTGGAAAATTTTAAATGCATTAAATTAAATCTCTCGTAAATTATAAAGCCTATTCTTAGATTAAAATAACAGACTTCTTAGTATTATGATATGTAGTATTGTGATAATGTATAGGTGTCAGTATTCTTTTAAAAGAGATTTATAGATTGGTATATAAATTTCACGGTCATGTTTCATACGGTTTTATCTTTCATTACAAGCATTAAAAACCTTAAAAAGTTTCATTTTACATACAATTAGCACGTTGGCTCTGAAAATGACCTATAAATATGCATTGTTAAAAATCGTATAGATTTATCAATTTAAAATGTTCTTTGTCGTCTTGATTATTTATCTCAATTCGTTCCTAATTAAGCACATGTTGTCCACAAGGTACCTCTCTCATTTTTTAATTACTACTTTTTTTTACCTTTTTGCTATAGTTTTCCTCATTTTCTTTATTCATATCGATTTCACTCATAACGAATATTGGGTAGTTTATTGTTTCATGAAACTTTCTCCTTATATGTCCGTATCATACAAGTTGTCTAGTTATTATAGCGTATATAATGTCGTATGTTAATTCCATTTTATTTAACAACACAATACTAAAAACTTTGTTTTTAAAACTTTCACCAAATTAATTGTATCTTATCACTACAGCTGTTTCGGCAGAGTGCCTTTCTCAAGTCTCAAGTTTCTCGAATCCATCAATCATCTATTGTATTTCTTATCAAGATTTTGAAGCAGCTGTACTCCATTAGTCCATTTTTGTTGCTTTTTGTCACTGTTTCTTTTTTTTTCTTTATTGTCATCATTACGTAGCGCTACAACACTGAGTGGGTCTTCGCTAACTACAACTTTTTTCCAAGTTGATCGATTTTCCACGAATCTTCAATGAAATGTTAATTTTCTAAGATATGATTGGATGTTTTCTCCCCATTGTATACTGAGACACCCAAGTGGCATTCTTCTGTACTAAGTTTCTTCCATACCAGTTTTACAAGTTTGACATCTTGGCGTCTATGCATGTGTCCGATCTACCTTAAGCGATTTATTTTCCTGAACAATATCGTTATAAGAGCTTTCTTTATTCAGTATATGTTCTTATTCTATACGGATTTGTAGTGATATAATAATGAGGTTAAAAATTTTTAGAAGAATTATGCTCTGTATTTCTTTAGTGACATTATTATTAATCGTGATTATTGATCTAAGATATTTAAAGTATTCCATACTTTCGAAATTGAAGTTGTTGACTTTATTATTTTATCTAGATGTATTGAATTGCTCTCTTCTTTTGATTCGCTTGTATTTGGTTTTCATTTTGTTGATTTTAAGTGAAACATTTTTCGTACTCTCTTCACTTTGTTAATGTCGTTTGCGGACGGGAGAGAGTTTCTTATGAAATCAATATCATTAGCATATGCTAGGAGTGCTTTGTACCTTGGTCCATTAATGGATTGCATCTTAAATATGCGTTATTTCTATTTTAGTAAGCTGTTCATAAATTTTTTGAATATTTAAATCGAGAATCTGTATTTATTCGACTGTTTTATAACACAGTTTCTTGGCGCCTATTTTAATCTCTGTTTTTTTGGTTCGGTTATCATTATTACAAAGATTTTTCGGGATATCGACATAGGGAACTCGATGGTATGTCCTTAACGTTTCCATAACCAACGTTCGAATATTTGTCTTACTGTAAAGTCATGACGATTTTACTAGGAAATATAGTGCTATTTAATAATATTAAAGTTCAAGCAACAATTCCTATATGCCTTAACTTGGTACTGATATCTCTGCTCCCCGATCCCAGGTAGCAGTCAAGAAAACATTAAAACTGCTACACTCATGTTTCCTATTATCCAACGATTAGCCAGTCCAGGACTATACGCCTTATTATAGTACTGATATTGCTTCTGCCCCTCATAAGTGAATCCCCCTCATCCATTGTATTTCTTATACTTTCATTTCAATCCCTTCCAATCAAGATTTTGAAGCAGCTTTGCTCCATTAGTCCATTTTTGTTGCTTTTTGTCACTGTTTCTCCTTTCTCTTTATCATCATTGTTACGTAGCGCTATAACATTGGGTGAGTCTTCGCTAACTTTTCTCCAAGTTAATCGATTTTCCACGAATCTGTAATCAAACGAAATGTTAATTTTTTGAGATATGATTGGAAGTTTTCTCTCCATTGCATACTGAGACGCCCAAGTGGCATTCTTTTGTGCTAACTTCCTTCCATACCAGTTTTACAAGTTTGACATCTTGACGTCTATGCATGTGTCCGATCTACCTTAAGCGATTTATTTTCCTGAACAATATCGGTATAAGAGCTTTCTTCATTCAGTATATGTTCTTATTCTATACGGATTGGTAAGCGATATGATAATGAGGTTAAAACATTTTTTTTATTATTTTTCTTTCATATATTCGTAGTTCTTTTCTATTTTGTCCATGGTTTGCATCCATGTATTAAAATAGGTCTAAAGTTTGAATTATGCTCTGTGATTCTTTAGTGGCATTATTGAAGTTATATTTCTATAGGCACGGTCGGCGTTGGAAATTTGCACGGGAGTGAATCTGTGAAACCATTACATATGTAAGATAATGAGTAAGAGAGAGATATAAGATATATTTTCTCTCTCTTCCTACCTCGGGAATAAAAATGTTCCTTTTGTATATATATTTAATATTATAAATATATTATATTATATTATATAATGTTATATACTTATATAATATAATATATATTAATATTATTATTTATGTGATATGTTTTGTATTATTTATTAAATGTTCATAATTATTTTAGGCTTTTGCATTTCAAAATAATCACTGTATGACAGACAACTGTCAATTTTGAAATCCGTTAGTATCATGTCTAATTGGCAAATCTTTTAGGTGTTTGGTTCATACGCTGGTGTACGTGAGTTCGAATCCCAATATGAATTTCCTTTTTTATTTTTGAAATATTTAAAAACCTCACGTTAATGTTATTAAATATATGTAATATACGCAAAAATGCTAAATTTTAAAATTAAATGAAAATTTACAACATAATCCGAGTTGTTGGTTTTTTATTTTTATCTTCGTAAAGTAAGTTATGTATATTGGCAGTTTTAAATACTTATGAATATTGCATTTTAATTTGTATTGTATTATTATATTGAATTATGTTGCAGTGTATTGTATTGTAATTTTTATATTAACAACAAAATAAACAATGCATTTTACTGCAGAGTATGCGTAAAAAAATTTTTTTGCATTCAACTCCTTTTATACATATATGAAAATAAAAATATATATTTTCATTAAAATATTAATACAATCCTTCATTTACTATACTCCTATTACAGGTCAAATGTTTATATACAGCAAACGATGCACCATATACCTATATACCCAATTATTTTTCTCTTTCTGCTCTCTCTTACCTATAGCATTAAATATGTAATGATTGTGCAGATTGACTCCCATATAAATTTGTAACGGCGAACGCGTGTATAGAAGTATAACTTCTACCGGCAGTCCCACTGCCGTGAATTGGTCTCTTTTGTTGATTCGCTTGTATTTGGTTTTCATTTCGTTGATTTTAAGTGAAACATTTTTCGTGCTGTCTTCACTTTATTGAAGTTTTTGGACGGGAGAGTTTCTTATTAGAGTTATGAGATATATATCATTAGCATATGCTAGGAGTGCTTTGTCCCTTGGGCCGTTAATGGAGTTCTTCTTAAATAGGCGTTATTTCTATTTAAGTAAGCTGTTCATTAATTTTTTGACTATTTGAATTGAGAATCTGTATTTTATTCGACTGTTTTATAACACAGAGTTTCTTGGAGCATATTTTCATCTTTGGTTTCCCGTATCATTATTACAGGGATTTTGCTGGATATCGACATAGTGAACCCGGTGGTATGTACATGATGTTTTCATAACCAACGTTCAAAAATTTTTCTTACTGTAAATTCATGATTATTTTACTAGGGAATATATTGTTATTCAATAATAATAAAGTTCAGGCAATAATTCCTATATTCTCGGTATATAACTCGGTAATGATAATTCTGCTCCCCGATACCAGGTAGCAGTCCCGAAAACATTAAAACTGCTACACTCATGCTTCTCATTATCCAACAATTAGCCAGTCCAGAACTATACGCATTATTATGGTACTGATATTGCTGCTGCTCCTCATAAGTGAATAGAATATGCAAGGAAGGTTTTGACAATTTAATAGGATTTTGTATGTTAGAATATCTGAGAAAGTAAAGAATATCTATTTGCTATCCGGATTTAATCCATAAATTAAATAATAAAATGCTATAAAATAATGCTAGTAGCAGCAAAAAAAGCGGTCTAATAGTCACTAATGAGAAAATCAAATAAATGTTCTTTAACATACAAAAGAGAGGATCTAGATTAGGGCATAACGGAACAATAAAGCCATATAATTTTGAAAGATTGCAGCGTCTTAGATATCGTAGGTAACGTTGTTACATAAGAAATAAAAGGAAATATTCAGGTAGCTAACTGATGTATATGTATATATAACCCTCTTTTAAATCCAGAAGTCTAATTCGAATCCATAAAATTAGGGTATATAAAATAGTGAGCAAACCAGTGCTAATATGTGGAGACGTGACGAGAACGTATTAATTAGACCAGGATTGCTAGAAAAGCCATCCGAGGTATTTTCCGACTTACAGAGGTCCGAGTACTAACCAATACCGAACAGAACTAATTCCAAGATCAAACACATATATAAAGATAGCAACGTCGTACAAGAAACTAAATCTCAATGCTAAAGTTGCGCTGGCTTTATCCAAAGACTATAATAACTGCATTTCCAAGTTAAATTGGGAGGATGCCCCAAGAGAAAAAATGTCCTTAGGACTTCCACAAATGAAAGGGGAGGTAACATATGGTCAGATTTAGGAATAATGAGACTATCTACCGACCCATCATATTTATCAACACCTGCTATCCTACCTACAATCAATACTTATCTGTTGTGGACTATCAAATCAATTACATATAATCAAACGAACTAGGCTTAAAAAAATTATCATAGAAAAGGCACTTCAGAAATATTGACATAAATTTTAAAAACGCCATTTACGTGGCTGTATTTTCAAAAAGGCAATAGAATCTTGTTGCGTTCTGACTATACGATGACGATGATCTTTATATAGAAAATATAGAAAATAAAAGCAAGAGAACTATAATTATGAAACGACAAGATTACGAAATGAAAAGATTATATAAATCCCTTATATTTACACAGACTGGTTTACAAAAGGTAACCGAATGAGCATAAAAACACAGCTGTTTTAAAAACTTAATATTATTAGACGAATTTAGGATCAATTTCACTCAAAATATGATATGCTAAAATATGATATGACAGAAAAAAGGCAATGACTTTTACAGCTGATTGCCACATAAATATCAATGTAAATATGATAATTGAAATATGAAATCCAAATATGATGATTTTGCCACAGCATATGAATATTGTCTCGTACTGTTATATAGCAATTTGTTGTCACATTTTAACCTGTTTATTTCCTTATTATCCATATATGAGTTGTAAACCGATATTACAAGCTCATTTACTTTTCACAAAGAGACTATATAAGTACAGTTATTACTAAACAAATCTGACTCGAAATATCGTCTATAAGTAACAGTATGCAAAATTTAAATTTTTATGGAGTTCAAAGTAAAAGCCTTCACGAAATTTGAAGTTACAATAAGACCACCGCAATCGAGCGTACTCTTACTCTGGATAATGAATAATTATTTAATCGGTTAATTCTTCAATCACCCGTTCAATATGATGTTTGTCAAATCGGTCCTTTTTAGGACCAACTATTCTACTTATGTCTATAAATAGTAAGGACATATCTACAGATACACACACTCTACTTTACTTAAGCTTATCAGACATATACGCTTAACACAAATGTGACGTATTTCTACTGCAGGAAGCAAATAGTGGGCCAAACCTAGGGTATTTGTTATTAAGCTAATCGCTGAAAATAACGAAATAAACATAATAAATGCCGGCAAAGAAGCAAAGAAAAACTTAAAATAAGAGAGGACAAAATCAGTCAGCTGAGGAAACCTTTCAACGATGTTGAGTTTGTATCCACTATCCACGTATATTATGAACAATATTACGGCTCCTGACTGAGGATCTAAACACAAAACTAATTATAAAATTTGGACAAAAAAATATAACAGTGGCTAATATCCAAAGTCTGTAGACAAGCAAAGTAAAGACAAAGTTGTTGCCTTGCTTAAACCTGACAAAAACCCCAACGACCACAAAAGCTATCGGCCAATATATCTATTTATTTTTTCACCTATACACAATACTTCTGCATATGATCCTTAATATAAACCGATAATAGAAGGAAAACTTAAATTTAAAGATAAAAGTGGCTATATATGACAGGGTAGATCATGTTCGTCACACATACTAAATCTTGCCCAACACAACGAAGACGGATATAAAAAATATCAGACATGAGGAGTGGTATTTGTCAATCTGAATTCTGCTTACGACACCTTAAATTAAAGGACATTTCTCCAAAATCTATGTGATATCCCCTTAGGTAATAGAACAACAGAAGATTTTTCGTATCACTCAATGGTAAGAAAAGATGAAGATTGAAAACGTAGAAGAACGGTCTCCTTTGGGGTACCGTAATGGCACCTACACTGTATAACATTTACACAACCCATTCCAGTAAATACTAGGACTTTTATTATGTAGACGATACATCTATTGTTGCAGAACCACAAACTTTTGTTGCTGAAGTGGAGAAAGATCTAAATTATATCTTAAACACAATAAAAATAGATTATAAATTAATTTTAAGCCAAACCCTGGAAAAAGTCAGGTGTGCTCCTTCAATGTCCCTAACAGAGACGCTTTCACAAATTTGAACATATACCTGAACCAATAGTGTCATGAAATCATTAAACACACTTTGTAATTTACAGAACTTTGTTTAAAACTAAATGGCAAACTAGAACCAGAAAAATAGTATTCTCCGCGAACTTGTCAGCTAAAAACGGGAAGCACATCCTTACTCTCTTAAAACGTAGACGCTTAAACTCTATGCTTCTGCTGCCAAATATACCTAGCTTGTATGGGTGACATCAATACATACTTGACACGTAGATTTAGCTATAAATTAGTCAGCCAAATTAAGCGGATATTAAGACTCTCATCCATACATAAGCTCTACAATATCGTAGTTATCAATCCACCTAATATCCGAAGATAAGTAGCTAGAGAACAAAAGAAACAAAGTCTAGATTCGTAACATTCACTCCACGAATAACAACCCATTTTATGACTAGAATCGAGGAAAAACTGGCTAGATCAACACATCTGCAAGATATACAAAAAAAAATAAGCTGCTTCTCACCATCTGAACCCTCAAAAGGAACTTCCTTATGGTAGTTATCTTCCTTAAATCTGCCAGGAAGACTCTTGCCTGCAAACAGCGGTTAACCTGTGTGAATCTGGGGTGATAAAAGATTCATTACACTTTCTTCGTTGACTTTGCCATTCAAATCGCTCTTTTCTGAAGGGACAAGGTTTATTTATTTAAACTCAACATGTAAAGTACAGTCAGTAAGCTATTACTTATAAAGATCATTGCAAATTTAACACTAGCTTCACTTATATTGACTACATATTACCCCTAAATAGGAGATAAAACATTCAGAAGTATCTAATATGGGTGAAGTGGTATAATTCTTGTTAGATAAATTAAGCATTCTTCCCTTTTTTGTGCACTACTATCCATTTTTACACAAAAATATCTATTTAAGCAAATAAATATTTATTTTGAGATAACCTTCTATCCAGAATTATATGTAGTACACAGATAAAACCAGAAATAAAATAATAAAAATCTGTATACAAGATATCATAAAACATTGGAAGAAATAAAAAAAAACAAAATACATTAGGAAATTTCCGCATATGAAAAAAATCCAATTTGGTAACGAAATCCTTTTGTATCTATAAAGCTATTTTTAGAAAAGCACGTACCTACCAAAAACAGGTAGTTAATAGTATACATATCTGTTACACACTGTAATGCGTATGAACGATAACAAAAATAAGGAGTCCATATCAACCGTTCAGACTATACGCGAGAAGTATACAGCTTAATGGCAGAGTTGCCAAACTATCAGAGCTTACTTAAACCGATATACCTATGGTTCCAATATACAGTGAAAAAGATCTGAACGACCCCTATAAGATATACACGTGAACTATGCAATATACATTCATGATACAGGGGTACTTAAGGGCTCCACAAAATTTTTAAAAATTATGAAACTATACATGTTGACGAATCGACAGAGCCAATATTATGGAATGGTCAAGTGAGCTCCGTATATCGGTGTCCAGTTGACCACGGAGCTCACTTGAACCTGAATTTTAACATGGGCGGAGTCCACTTTATGCCGTAGATATATATATATATATATATATATATATATATATATATATATATATATATATATATATATATATATATATATATATATACATATTTTACAATAACTGTTTGTTCTTAATCTTGTACATTTTAGAATCTTGACAAAGGCAAGGGTTGCCGAAACGTTGATTTCTATGGAAAATGAAATCTAGTTCCACATGTAATATAATTTATTAAACCTAAACCAAAGAAAAACTAGATTCATATTATTTATATATATATATATATATATATATATATATATATATATATATACATATATATTCTTCGAAAGGGCTTTATAATAAAACTAGACTAAAAATTATAACAAAAATCTACATTAGGCAATGAAGTTGTTGTACTTCAACAGGCTTATTCTTGTGAGGATTGTACTATATTATAGCAGAATTACTTAACATTTGACAATACATTATTTGATTTTTTTTCTTTCAGTCATAACTTATTTCTATGGTTTCCATGTCTCTTCTATTTGTTATATTCATTTTAGGTTAGTTTGACAGAGGAAGTGTCTTAGTAACATAAACTCTGTTGCTTGTTTAATAAGTGCAAAGGAAACATTTTTACATATCTTGTCAAAATTTGCAATGAAGGTTTGCATAAACATAGACACTTCCTCGGTTAAATTCAAGTAATGTTAAATGTTAAGTAATTCTGCTAATTTTATAGTACAATCATCACAAGGTTGAGCCTGTTGAAGAAGCAACAACTTCATTGTCTAATTTTTTGTTTTAATTTTTAGTATGTTTTGAGAAAGAGTTAAATGAACTCGAAAGCTTAACAAACCTTAAAGAGTTTTACTTAGCCAGTATTTGACTACAAAACGCAAAATATACATATATATATATATATATATATATATATATATATATATATATATATATATATATATATATATATATATATATATATATATATATATGTATATATAATACAGATATATTTTTTTGCATTTAATTTTGATTTAATACAGAAGTATTTGCAATCTATTGAGTGTCAACAATAAACAAAAGTAATGACATTGACTAAAGACAAGATGGATTTTACCCACACGTAAAATCAAAGTACAATTATTATAAGTTATATAGGAAATAGATATACATGTTATAACTACTAAATACTTAGTTTACAAGTTTACTCCAAATGGTAAGTCCAGTTGTTTGAATCACTTTAAGACACGTTATTTCTGGGAATTGCCAAAAAGGTTATGTGCAAACTGGTTTTCATGATATTCCAGATTAGTAACGTATGCAGTGCTGCGCTTTTTAATGACTTCCTGTACCATATCTATTTTAAGGTCACAGTGACTAATTTTGTTGTTGATGTACCACAGCACATTCGAGATTTTTGATTGAAAGCTTTGAATGATTTCGATGTTGGAGTGGCTGGTTGTTCCCCATATTTCCAACCCATATGTTCAGATGGGCGTAAATATTACCTTATAGAGCAGCAATTTGTTATCCAGGGATAACCTTGATGAACGACCCATTCAATAATACATATTTCTTAATTGGCGACCTAGTTGCTTTCTCTTAATCCAAATATGTTTCTTTCATGTAAGACTATTGTCCAAATAAATACCAAGATATTTAACCTTATTGACTGAAGGTAATTGATAATTATTTAAAGTTACAGAGGGGCACGTTCCTCTTTGTGTTGTAAATGTAACATTAATAGATTTTCCTTCGTTAACATATCCTTTCCATTCCATCCCATACCATTTCCGTTGATTTTCCATTCCAAGATCAAATCTTGTTCTATGTTTAGATACGCTTGAATAAGATAGGAAGCATAAATAGGGTCAGCATGTAAAGCTAGAATTGTAGTATCGTCGGCATGTTCCTCTTCGTGTTGTAAATGTAACATAACAAATCGATTTTGCTTCGTTGACTTTAATTTTTCATTCCAACAAATCTTTTATTCTGTTTAGATACTCTTGAAGGAGATGCGAGGCATAAATAGGGTCAGCATGTGAGGCTAGGAATGCAGTATCGTTGGCAAATGTTTTCAGTATCATTTTTTCTGGTACATACTTCAATGTAGCTGATAGAGGGCGCCACATATGCTACATATGTGGCATAAATTTCTGATCTTTTCTAGACCCGAGAACACGTAAATGCGTGAGGTCACAAAAGGTTCCCAAAATTTTAGTATATTCATTATTACCTGTGGATCTAAGAGAGTAATAATAGAGATAAGAATCCCCTGATTACGGAAATACTCCAGTATAGACTACATATACAAGAACTTTACTTTATTATTAATTAGAATAATATTGATTATTACTTTTGTTGTTAAGCATTTGTTGTATTTTATTCAATTTGAAATTCTTACTTTGTTTTAATTTAGTACATACTCTATTTTTCGTAAAGGACGAGTCTACCTCTCGGTTTAAAAACAACCTAAAGCTAGTAAAAGTCAAGATAAATTTTGTTGTGAACGCTATTTTAACCCAATGTGGATTGTAGTTTACACATTGCGTTTCTTCGGTTATAGGTTATCAGTATTAGTCAAGTAGTACCTTAATCTAAATTTTAAATATTTACTTATATTTAACTTTATAGTTTACACTTTTAGGTATCTAGACATGGAGATAGAGCACCATTTACTTCGTTTCCTACAGATAGGTATTATAACCTGACCTATTGGCCTATGGGATTTGGACAAATTACAAAGGTAATAATTATATTACTGTTTATAAAAACATAAATTACTTTTTCCACGAAATACTCCATAATAAAGAATTTTAGTCCTTGTCATCGAAAAACAAAATATTTAAAAAAATATGCACAAAAAAATGCTGATAATCGGAACAAATGAAGTGAGATGAAGTATCAAAATGACTTTATAATATTTTAGGAAACAAAAATATCTTTTAATAGATACGATAACCATTGCCAAAATGCCGGATTCACTTCTGTTAATAAAGCTACGATTTTTTGGACTTTTTTATATTTATGCCAGTATTTTTGCTATTTTGGTCTTCTATGCTTCCATCGATGGTACACATGATACCTTAATACCTCTCGTAGTATCGGACTTGCATTGTCTTCTAGCTCAGCGAATTTTATTTTTACTTTGTTTCCATCGTGTCTAGTACCTTTATTTATTTTAGTTCTCTGAACAGGAGTCGTTCAGCGACGTACCTGGGCAAATTTGCAGCTTCTCTGTGGTAGTTGATGTGTGCTTCTTGTATCTTTTTTTTTTGTGGCTTTCACTTATGTGACTCCATGTAAGAGATGCGTATGCGAATTGTAGGTAAAATAATACTGTTTATCAGTCATAGTTTTGTTTACATGCAAAGTTGGCTTCTTCTACCTGTGAGACCTCTTATTAAAGCCTTGGAAATTGTTGTTTTTTTTTTGACTGTTGCAATTACTTCTTCTTCTTTTTTTTTTCTTCACAACACTTTCTTCTTAGCAACTCGGGGTGAGTCTTCGCCGCATCCATTATCGCCCTCCATCCTCTATGATCTTCCGCTTCTATTTACCATTGTTGTACCCCAATTCTAGATAAATCGGCTTTCATCTTTTTCTCGGTCGGCCTACTGATCCTCTACCATCTGTTCTTTCAAAAAACACTGTCTTTAACAATATTTCATCCTCTGATCGTACCAAGTGACCAGCCCATCTTATTCGGTTTGCTTTTATATGTCTAACTATTTTTTTAGTTTCATACAGAGTCACCAATTCAGCATTGCGGTGCCTTCTCCAATCCCCTGTGAATTCATTTCTTTGAGGGACAAATATTGAATCTTTCTTTCAAATACTAGAAGCTTATTGATTTCCTACCGGTTGAGAGTCAATGTTTTACTGCTATATGTAATAATTGAGCGAATAATCGACTTGTACAGTGTTAATTTAGATTTTCTTTCTAGCAGCTTCGATTTTAATAATATTGAAAGAGAGTATAATGCTCTATTTCCTGCAGCTATCCTTGCTGAGACCTCTTTTTCTATGTGGTTGTCCGCTGTAATTATCGCCCCAGGTATTTAAACTCCTTTATTACTTCGAAGTTGTGCTCATTAATACTGATGTTCTGCCTAACTCTTGCTTTTTTTCGTCTATTCGCCTATTTCGTCTTTTCTTCATTTATTCGGAGACCCAGACTACCTGTTTCCTCCTCGAGCTCTGAAAACACCTCTCTCCCGTCTCTTGTAGAATGCGTGATTGCGTCTATATCATCAACATATCATCAACTGCAATTATATCATCAACAAAGGCCAGCAACAGTTTTGATCCTTGATCAGCAAATCCTCCTGTCAGCTCAGACTATATTTTACTTATTCCATATTTTAAAGTAAAATTAAACAGCAACGGTGACAAGGGGTCCCCCTGCCAAAGTTCTCAATTTTAACGAAATGGCATCGATGTTCTGCATGTGGTTTAAACTTTAGTCAATGGTCCATGTGATTTCTGGGTATTTCGCTTCTCTTTTTAACTGGATTGGTATATTTTTCTTCCCTTAAGCTGTTCTTTTGAGTTATCTCTTTTTTTAACGATAACGGCTTGTTTCTTCTCTGGATAGCTATTTTCCGTTGGATACTCTTCTGTGGCTTTGCGGCAATCGCTATATCATCTGCATAAAGACTAAGCATTCTCCCTGTTATTCTTGATACATCGGCCGTATATATTGTGTACAGGGCACCGAGCACAGACATGACTTGTTCTAAGTGAACTCTAAACCTCAGGTTGCCGAAATACGGGGAGATGGTCCTCGTCACACCACTGTATCCAAAGTCTCACATTATATACGTCAATCTTTTAAGCTATACTTTGTCGAAGGCTTTGCTTACATCTAAGAAATCTGCTGTGTATTGTCTATCGCTGAATTCAGCTGTTATTTATTCTGTTAGACTAAGTACTTGTAGTTCGCTAGATTGTTCTGCTCTGAAACAAAATTAAGCTTCTGGTATTAATTCTAGCCTATCTGTTTCTAATTGTAGTCTGCCCTTTACTCTGTCAAAGGCTTTGCTCACATCTAGGAAGGCTGCTGCTCTGTATTATCTAATGATGAATTCAGCTATTATGTATTCTGTTAGACTAAGTACTTGTAGTTTGCTGGAGTGTTCTGCTCTGAAAGCAAATTAAGCTTCTGGTATTAATCCTAGTATGTCTATTTCTAATTGTAGTCTGCTTAGCAAAAACATAAACCAAAAATTTTCTGAACATATCCCGAGGCAGAAGGATGACCAATAGAACACACTTATTATATATTGCAGACCATCAAATTACTAACAACTGAGAAGGTTACCATAAGTACGATGGTCTGATGATGTAGGATAATATTCGGGATCGAGGTGGATGAATTTGGCCGAAGTTAGACAATGATAGAGAGAGATGCATATATCTAAATCGGAATGTTCTTGGCTAATTAGAAAAGTAGATCGGTAGATAGATGCTTTGTGCTCTATTTCAAAAATTCCAATTTAGCATTGTACCAATTTAGGTACAATGAACATAATATTTGTATTTAGATCATCTTTCAATCTTTTTCGATTCTGAGTGCTACAATAATTACTACTGAATGATCACTGTCCAATTAAAATAAATAATTGATAATACTAATGGCTATAAAAAAATCTGTATTTAATTTTATTAATACGTTTTTATGTTTCAGAAAGGTATTGATCGCCACTACAAGTTAGGTCAGTGGCTTCGCCATCGTTACAGCTCCTTCCTCAGCGAATTCTATCATTCCAAAGAAATATACGCTTGGTCTACTGACATTGATCGAACTTTAATGTCTGCATATGCAAACTTAGCTGGTTTATATCCACCTAAAGGCTACCAACTGTGGAACGAGCATATTTCTTGGCAACCTATACCGGTCCATATAGCACCTTTTCTCTCGCTCATCGAGAATTTAGGATGTCCAAAGTTTTTTTCGATGTTACAAAAGGTGAGTCACAAGAAGTTACTGCATATTTCGGTGAACTATTTCTTTTTTTATTTAAATATAAATTTTATTTTAGCGACAGAATTCCATTGTAACCTCTTTTTTTTTGTTTAAATATTTGATAAATTTTTAGTAATAGACTGGCTCTTTGATTTATGAAAAAAAAAACATAAGACTTTATTAACCATAATAATTAGAGATTTAAGACCAAACTTTCTAAGACCAGCAAGTTAGAGTTAAAGGGGTACAAAAAGAGCAATAAATATACATAAAAAGTTCGAAGAATGCATATTTTCACCACACTTTATTCAATGTGTACATAAAAATCATATTTCAAAACTATCTTTTGGAAGTAGCTCAACGAAAGCAACATAAATCACATTAAATATCTAACAATAAAACACTGAAAACTTTTGTTTCCAATACTTTTACAATATTTATTATAATTTATTACCACTACTGCAATTTCGGCAGAGTGCCTTTATCAAGTGATCTATTTTTGGTATACGTTTACACTTTATGGTCTTCAACTGAATAAATTGAGGAGGGTAGAAATGTTTGTGTCAAGTTGGTTATTCAGAATTGTCTGTTTTTTATAATTTGTTACTTTCTATAGATTCCAAAGATAGCTTGGCTTAGATAGATAGGCCTTTTAAAAATATATAGATAGGCCTTATGTTTTTCTATTATTTAAAGCCCTTTTGTATTCTGCTATATGTTTGTTAAAAGTGCTACCAGTTTAACCGATGTAAGTTTTTGAGCAGTCGCCACCATTTAAGTTTGTATACACTACTATGTAAGTGCTTTTTCTTTTGGCTCTTGTTTTTCTTAATATTTTCTCTTCAGTTGTTTGTTTGTTCTGATAGCTGGTGTTATTTCTTTCTTTTTTATGTATTTGTTATATGTATATATGTATATGTAATCAAGCAAAAGGTACTGGGTTTTTCTCTGTTGGTGAAAATACTTTTTTCAGAGCTTTCTTATGTAGTTTTTTATTTAAAATTTTATTTATTGTTTGTTTTTTTTGATTTTTTTTTATTAATTAAAGGCTTTGGATAACTTGATCTATTAAGCCATGATAATGTATTTGACTACTTGAATTTGTAAATGATGAACCATGATTTACCAATGATAAACCAATGATTTAACCAAATGAAGGAGACTGAATTATTTCTTTTAAGTAGCTTTAGTTGATTTTTTAAAATTTTAACGATAATATTGTTTTTGTATAAATGCTTATGCGAATTATCCAAATCAGGCAACGCAGATTTTGAATCCGACAGGATTACTATTTGTTGATCAGACATTTTTTCTCAATAGTCCATTTCAGAGCTTGATATATTGCAAAAGGTTCTGCGGAATAAATGGAACGGAATGGTTGGTTTAATTTAAATATAATGTGTGCTTGATTGTTTTGGATATTACCGCAAAAAAAAACTCCCAAAATAAATTTTCACCCATCTGTGAACATCTCATAAAAGCCATATAGGCTTATCAAATTTGGCAAGTTATTGCATCTGTTAACAAAATAGTACTTCACCTAGAGGTAAATTAAAAATATATTGTAAACATTAGTGTCACAAGAATTAGTAGATTGACAGGAAACCATACTTTCGTTCTTTACATTCAAGGCCCTAACCAACTTAAAGTGAATATTTAAAACCAACAAGGGATTACATAATATAGGAATACTTTTCACGCTAAGGTGCCTTTCATAGCGACTTTATTATAACACAAAACAGGCAACGACTAGGAGGTAAATATATAAAATAAGGATCGACAAAGGGAACAAAGCTAGATTTATACATTCACATTACACATTCCATTCTAATTTTTTCTTTTAGTCCTTTTGAGGTATTCCCAAAAAATTTGATTGAGCCTAATATTATGACGAGAGATATATAAAGTAGATGATTGACACTGAGGAAGAAGTATTTGTTCTGTTATCGAATTTTCCAATAGATACTTAAGATACATCATTATATATGTACCCAAACATCCAATGATTGATATCGTCAGTGTTACCATTACAATCGCAAAGTTCTGTTTCACTTAAATTAAATCTATGAAGATAGGCGTTTATAGCCGCATGATTAATAAGTCATCTAACAAACATTGAATATACTCTTCTATTCGGATGACTTCTTGCAGCAAAAGGTGCAACAGGTAAAACAGGGTGAATGTTTGTATAAGGGTCGTTACTTATGTTACAGAAAGCATTCCGTTCAATTTCCCAGTTTTCTTTTAACTCTTGTTTACGCAGCGAGACTAAGTCACTTCTATTAAGCCAACTAATTTCTAATCATTTTGAAGCCGCTTTTTTAACAAAATAATCTGCTTTGGTGTTACCTGAGATACCAGCAAGTCCCTTTAACCAAATGAAAGAGACTGAATTATTTCTTTTAAGTTGCTTTAGTTGATTTTCTAAAATTTTGACAGTGATACTACTTTTGTATAAATGCTTATGCGAATTATCCAAATCAGACAACGCAGATTTTGAATCCGACAGGATTACTATTTGTTGATCAGACATTTTTTTCTCAATAGTCCATTTCAGAGCTTGATATATTGCAAAAGGTTCTGCGGAATAAATGGAACATTGTTGGTTTAATTTAAACATAATGTGTGCTTGATTGTTTTTGATATATACCGCACAATCAACTCCCAAAATAAATTTTGACCAATCTGTTAAAATCCCATAAACGCCATATATAGGCTTATCAAATTTGTCAAGTTATTTTTAAAGTTGAATGGCGTTTTTATCATCAAAAGTAAGAAAATAAACTTTGGTTTGAGAATACACAATATTGAAATTAGATTGGAAGAAATTAGTTTCAGCTAGGGTTTCTAAATAGGATGAAAGATTAGAAAATGCTATAGCTAAAGTTGGAGAATTTTTGTTATGCCACCATTTGTCAACTAAGTTAGACACAGATAATATGTCGGATATTTTTTGCTATAGGTAGGTTTGGTTATTACCACATTACCAGGACATTTAAGGATAAACTTTTTAGCTAAAAAAAGACGTCTTAAATGTAATGGAGGTTCCATACACTCGGCTAATAGATTTTTAGTATTTAATTTTAATTAATTCAGTATAATTTTTTAAGTCTAGTATTTGTAGCAGACTCATATAAAAAGCAACTATAGTTAAGAATTGACCTGGTATATGCCTTATAAAACATTAGATTAATAATAGGATCAGCCAGCGCCCCATTGGTGACGGTTAACTAACTTTAAAACATTTAGGCTTTTTTCGCAACAGTTATTAATATGTTAATATGTTCTTCCCATGTTAATTTAGTATCAAGTGTGACGCCGAGATAAGTATAGTGCTTTTGGACAGGTATACTTAGATTATTATTTTAATACTGAATATATTTGGTAAGCAATGACGGGTAAAAACACCATAGCTAATTTATTCGAAGTAAGTTCCAACCACTGTACAAAATTCGTTTTATTGAATCAATACATTCCTGATAAGAATTTTTAGAAGTGTAAAAACAGAAATCATCGGCATATTGTAAAATATTACAGTTAATACCCATACCATGTAAAGCCATAGTATATAGATTAAACAAGAGAGAGCTAAGCAGAGATCCCTGCGGCAAACTTTGATAAACTAACCTTGGACCAATCAATTTATTATTGCACTAAATGAATACTTTTCTATTAACCAATACCTGTGCATATCTAGTTGGGACTCGTATATGTATTAATTTCTCGAAAAGTAAGTTTAAAATAACATTATCACATGCTCCCGAAATATCTAGAAAAAGTGCTGCTAAATAATTATTATTTGAGTAGGACAATTAGATATCAGTAGTTAATTGTGACAAACAGTCGATGGTTCCTTTATTTCTCCGAAAGCCTAACTGAGCTACCGGGAATATGCCTTTCAAGTGTTTTTAGTAGACATGGCATCAGAGAAATAGGTTTTAAAGAAATGCGATCGTTTATTTTAGGTATTAAAATGACCAGACATTGCTTAAATGTTGTTGTTAAATATCTTACATAGATAGTCTATAGCAATTTCCGGAAGATTTGTTAATATGAGGTAGTTTGTACCGTCCATACCTGGAGATGTATTTTTTGAAATTTTAATGTTTGCTGTAGGTTCCCTCCGAGTAATAGGAGCTAGTAAAAAGTGGACATCGATATGGTTATCTAGTATATTTTTTGGCAGATGAACAGAGTCAGAAGCAACTTTAGATAAAAGTTGTTTAACTGCTGATTCATCATTAATGGTAATTTTTTTCTGAGACTGAATTTTATTTACCCTTTTCCAAATGTCTGATGAAGGAGTTTGCCTATTAAAAGAAGAGCAATACTGTATCCAGCTAGATTTAGCTTTTAAGCGAAAAGTACTTTTAAACATGGCGTTGTTTCTTTTATATTCATTTAAATTTAAAAGAGTTAGAAAAGATTTATACTTTTTAAAATAATTTTACTCCTCATCCCACCACGGAGAAACTTTTACAGGTTTAGTTGACTGTTTAATTGGTTTGCAAGATTTGTTTGCAATATAATTTAATCAGAATAAAATCATCTCGTTAGTATTATTAATAACTGGCCTTAAAGTGAACGCTTCCTCTATGGTAAGCCTGAATTGCTCCCAGTTAGCATTAGCCCTCGACCACTTAACTGTAGATATAAATATTATAAATCTCGTATTTTCTATTTTAATATTATTGATAGGAATTATATTATTTGATTCGAATAGGAAAGTGTCGCCCTAGTTTATTGATTGTTCGTTGTATTCATTGTTTACTGCTATTTGCCTAATGATATTTAATTCTTATATAACAAAAAAAACTAAAGTGGTATGGACATGTAAGAAGAACTAGCGACAGCAGATGGATAAAGAGAATAACCGAATGGAGCCCCATAAGAAGGAGGAAAAGAGGACGACCCCGAAAATCCTGGAGGAACGAAGTAGACGACGCCATGAGTAAGACAGGCCTAAACGATGGAGAATGGGACAACAGAGAGAGATGGAAACGGTTGAGCGAGGGAAGGTAGTAAATACTGTAGACTTCCTGAATACATATTTATTCAATTCTACCACGAAGTTATTTTTTGACATGGGAATTTCTATTAATTTATGTAACATGCTATGGTAGTGTGCCAATTTATGTTATGTACGATGGGATGATAAACTGTGTATAGTCGTGTCGACATAACCTATGAAAGTTAAATACAGTAGTGATGATAGGGCTGGAAAAGCATGAGGTAAATCGATAGGTGAGTCAAATAAACATGAGTCTAAAATGTAAGGAGTCTTTGAATATTTTCAATAATACTAATAACAAAATTCTCAAAACAGTTTATAATAATTGTTTGTTATTTTGAGTGAAACTTTTTAAATTTAATCAAAAAAATAATAAAATTACTTTATTTAATTTTAAAAATATTATTTAAAATATACTTTTAAGGTAATTTTCAATAACCTTAACTTAATTAATAAATATGAAAAAAGTTACATAAAAATGATACTTACAACTGATAAATCGGAAGACAGACGTAAGATTAAGAAATTTTTTATGATAAACTGATTTAGCCGTATATTTACTTAAGGTTATGTGCTCAAAACATGAGAAAAAATATAAAAACAGAGGGTTTGTGATATTTTAAGCATTTTTTTAAACCACATTTTTTGCGATAGGGGACCCCAGGGGCCACCTAGGGAGCTACAATTTTTGCTAAAGGGGTTTCAAAATATGCACTTTTAATTGCCTAACCCTAAGCATAGTTGCAGATTTTACTATCTTATAACGCTATAGCCTTTGATCAAATTTTTTTAATGAACGGGTAAGAACTATAAAATCAAGATCACGTGGCATATATGAATGTTCATGAACATGAAAATACTGTACCACGGTTTAAATACTATTAAGTTAAACAAAAACAGAACACATTCTTCCTGGTGTGTGATTTTTGTTTTGACATAGACATACGTGCATGAAAGTATGAGGTATTTTAGCTGTGCAGTTAGAACTTTCTCTTCCATAATAAAATCAACAATAATGGAAGATACTTCATTAGAACATTTCCTTACTATCCCTTGAGGATATACTTCTTCTTCCTTAACTTCCATCTTCTATCGAAGTTTGGAAATCATCATGACTGTGACATTTCCTTACTATCCCTTCAGGATATACTTCTTCTTCCTTAACTTCCATCTTCTATCGAAGTTTGGAAATCATCATGACTGTGCGGACTCTGTTGACTGCCGCTCTAAATAGTTCTGCACTACTGCAGTCAAACCATTATCTCAACTTCTTAAGCCATGACATTCTTCGTCTTTTCACATTTCGCTTTTTTAGAATTTTACCTGGCATAATAATCTGCAACAATGAGTATATTTGCCCTCTCATAACATGGCCCAAGTACTCAAGTTTTCTTCTTGTGATAGTCAACATTATCTCATTTTGATAGTCATATAGTTTTACATTCTTTAAGTCCATGATATTCGTAGGATTCTTTTGTAATACCAAAATTCAAAGGTGGCCAACTTATTTAGATGCGCTTGTTTTAATGTCCGTGCTTCCAAGCCATATAAAGAAGAGTAGTGAAAACGTCATACTGAACTTTATATCCTGACAACAAAGAAACCTTTTAAGTTTAATGAATGATGCACGTGCTATTTCAATACGTGTCTTAATTTCTTTGGTTGTGTCTACATTTGATGTTATCCATGTTTTTAAGCATTTATAGATATCTACACTCTCAATTTATTACAGTATCCCTAACATTCAATTGGATGTTCTGCTGGATCTGCTAATTTAGTCATAATCATGCTTTTAGTTTTTTTTTTTCAAATTCGTCCTTAGTCCGTATTCATGATAGCATTTATTACGTCGTTTCATCACGTTCTGTAAATCATTGTTGTTATCTGTCATTATTACTGTATCGTCTGCTAAGCGTAAGGTATTCAAAACTTCTCCATTGATAGATATACCTTCTATTGAATCTAAGAGCACTTCTTTAAATACCGTTTCACTGTACACATTGAAGAGTAATGGTGACAGCACGCAACCCTGGCGGACTGATCTCTGTAGTTTGTTATCTCGGGTGTTCTGGTTGTCAACTATTACCTTGACAGTTAATTCCAACATATATTAGATATAATTTTCATATCACGACTGTCAATATTTTTGTTTTTAATATTTCTACAAGCTTTTTATATTGAACCCTATCAAATGCCTTTTCAAAATCTCCAGAACATCTCCAAAAACTCCAAGTATATGTCCTGATTCATGTCCATGCATCTCTGGTCTAGCACATTCAAGCCGAATAAAGCATCTCTTGTGCCCATACCATTTCTAAAGCCAAATTATGTGTCACTAATTTCATATTCAAGAGTTTTAACAATTCTGCTGTGTATTATTTTTAAAAATGTTTTAAGTGTGTGACTCATTAAAGCTATTGTTCTGTGATCTAAGCAGGACATTGCACTTGACTTTTTGTGTATTGCCACAAAGGTCGATTGCAGCTATTGTCTGGGGATTGTGGCAGTCTGATATATTAGATTAAAGAGTTTAACCATTACATTAATAACATATTCATCAATGAGTTTTAATAATTCGATGGGCACATCATCTGGTCCGGTAGCTTTGCCATCTTTTGTTTTTTTTTTATTGCATAGATGACTTCTTCCCGTAATATTCTTGGTCCGGTATCGTCGGTGGTTTCTAATGATAGTTCTTCTCTTTCATCATTAAATAGCTTTTGAATCTAATTGGTCCAGTGACATAATATGAAGGACACAATCTTTCCTTTAAATCCGTAATAATATATCCTTTATCATTTTTAAGGATATTTGTTCTTGTGCTCTTTCTGGAACCTGTCACTTCTTTGATTTTTTTTGTGTAAATTAAAGCTATCATTCTTTTAATCCAGATCTTCTATTTCCTTGCATCTGCCGGAAAGCCACCTCTCTTTTTTCTCTCGAATTTTCTTTCTGATATTTTTTTTGAGTTTCTTTGTATTTATTTAGGTCTTTTGTTTTATGTTTTCTTTATTGTTCCATAAGTTCAAGAATTTCTACTGTCATCCAAAGTTTTGTTTTTTCCCCAAGAGGTTTGAGGGTTTCTTTTCCAACTGACACAAGGACATGTTGAATTTTTTCCCATTTTTGGTTAATAGTTTGAATTTCTGCATTGTCCTTACTTTCCTTAAGTTTTCGTTTAGTTTAAGTTTCGTTTCCGCATATGTGTTGTCTTGTTTAAGCCGCCTTGTATCTATGATTTTCGTGGAACTAGGATGCTTTACATTCTTTATTTTCACTCTTATCGACAAAACAACCGGTTTTATTTCTGACTATTTTGTTGTTATTGTCAGCTGGCGACCTCCATGAGTACAATCTACGTTTAAGAAGTTTGAACAAGGTATTTCCAATTATGAATTCCTCATTAATACAGAAATAAACTCAGCCGATCGCCACGTTCATTCCTGTTCCCGAGTCCATATCGCTCCACCTTTCCTTGGTCCACTCTAGCGTTTAAAGCAAAAAACAGCTTTTTGAGAATTGTTATAACGCCAACCCCCTGCCTGTAATTGGAGTTGTTGTTACCGGAATAATACATTATTCCATTTTTAATGTTACATTTTCCTGATTCAGGCCATTGTATATCGCAAAGTCCCAGAAAGTTAATCTTCATTCTGTACATTTTCGACACACTTTATCTAGTTTGCCAGATTGGTATAAACTTCTCACGTTCCATGTTTCAATGTTCAAGGCTATAGAGTTATTCTTATTTGTTTGACATGGATTTACCTTGATGACGACCTGGAAGGCCCTGTGTCTAAATCTGATTGTCATCCCCTGCCGGATCTTGGATTACGAGCTTCCTGATCATTAAGTAAATTATCGACCCCATGATGATTTTTACTAAGGATATCCATGCGCATCTTTAATGTGGTTTCAGATTTCAACGCCGTTGACTAATTTAGCTCAACTGCCTTCGGAGTTAATTTCTCAGCTCCAGGCCAATGAAGTGCCCTACCACGTACCGGTTCTTTCACCCATAGCTGTTGACCAACAAGTGGGGATTACTTATACCTGTAATCGTTCGGTTAATTTAAAACTTGTTGTATCCAATATTAGACCCATCCAGGATCATTTTATTTACGCTCGATCTTGGTACTGATGATGCCGCTGCCGGACATTGGAGTAAAATATGCAAAGAGAAACTTTGGTAATTAGATAGGAGAATGGGTATAGGACATAATTTCTCCTAGGTGTCAGGAGATTGGGAGATAATTATGGCTCACTTGGGCAGGGTCGCATCCCTAAAGTAGATCTATTTTCTACCAAAAACGTAAAAGAGTATTTACCCGCTACCCTTAGGATATACTTACAAGAATGATTTTTCAGTTTTTATATCATGAATATTAAACACATTAATTGGTAATTGTTGCAAATCAAAGTTTTCTGTAATGGAATAAATGAAAGCAAAAGACTTTGCATACAATCTACCCATATACCTCTAACAGAATAATTATTTTATCATAGTCATCATCATCATCATTCAATCTTCGCTTATCCACTGCTGGACATAGATCTCCCTCATAATTTTCTATCTATTTCGATCTTGCGCCTCTTGCATCCAATTCCTCTGACAACGTTTTAGATCGTCAGTCCAACGTGTTGGTGGACGACCTCTGCTTCGGTAGGCATCATCTCTTGGTCTTCATTCCAGTATTCGCTTGGTCCATCTATTATCTGTCATTCGAGCCACGTGACCTGCCCAGTTCCATTTCAGTGTTGCTACTCTCTCTACTGCATCAGCCACTCCTGTTCTTTGTCGTAGCTGGCGATTTGGGATCTTGTCTCGTAGTGAAACGCCCAACATAGCACTTTGACACACACGGATCTTTTGAACTGTTCTCCTTGTCATGGTCAACGTTTCCGCACCGTAAGTTAACACTGGCAAAACACACTGATTAAACGTTTTTCTTTTAAGGCATATTGGTATATCAGACGATTTGAAAATATGGTTCAGCTTGCCGAAGGCTGCCCAAGTCAGTCTTATACGTCGGAGAAGCTCAACGTTTTGGTTATCTTTATATATATATATATATATATATATATATATATATATATATATATATATATATATATATATATATATATATCGGTTTCAAAACGTCTTGCGTCGTTGTCCGATGCCTAATTTCCACGAATTTCTATCATTCCATTGTTCTTCGGTCAGGTCTCGGGAGCTCATTGCCTTTGTTATTCCCTCCTTCCATGTTCTTTTTGGTCTTCCTCGTTTCTTACGATTTGGTGGTATCCATTTCATGGCGATTTTTGGTAGTCTTGTTTCTGGCATTCTTTGAACATGGCCATACCATATAAGTTGTTTCCTTTCTATGTCTGTTGCCAGTGATCCATCTACCCCCATCCGATTTCTTATTTCATCGTTTCTAATTCTGTCTGCTCTAGATATTCGAAGTGATCGTCTAAATACATCCATTTCTGTTGCTTCGAGTTTTCTTTTATTGCTTTCTGTTAGTCTCCATGTCTCTGTACCATTGGTTATCCTTTCCTATGCGAATCTCATGAACTAGGTATTTATAGGCCATTATCTGGTCTATGGATCTTGTTCCTACGCATATATCTTCGCTGACTACAAGATTTGTCATCATCTGGGTTTTAGATATATTTATTTTCAATCCCCGTTCTAGCATGGAAAGGTAGAGCTGATTTAAAAGTTCTTTGGCCTCATCTATCCTATCAGCTATTAGTACAATATCATCTGGTTTTGCCCTTTTACATATATATTCCAAAAGCGTAGTGAACAGTTTCGGCGATATGGTGTCCCCCTGGCGTACTCCACGTTGTATCGGGAATTTCTAGGTTTGACGATCACCCACTCTAACACTGGCTGTTGCGTTTTGGTATATGTGTTTAATTATATTTATATACCGATAGTTAATTCGGCATTCTGTCTAGGCTTCCAACATTTTTTGTTGATTTACGGTGTCGAATGCGTTTTCATAGTCGACAAATATTAAAGCTAGTGGTTTATTATATTCAGCGCATTTTTCTATAAGATTTTTTATTACCAGTAGATGATCGTTTGTTCCATAGCCTTTTCTAAAACCCGCCTGTTCTATGGGCTGATAAAATTCCAATTTATTTTCTAGTCTTTTCTTTATCATAGTATAACTCTTTATATTTATGAGCAGCATTCCAGTTATGTAAAGTGGTTCTGAAACCGTTTTCTTGCAGCATGTTAAATATTGTATTTATATGGGATTAAACCACAATTGATTGTAATAAAAATTACATTTTACTTTTGTTTTTTGACGTTTTGATTTCCAATTGGAAAATCGTTTTTAAAACAGATTATTACAAAAGGAGAAATTTTTAACCTGTAGTTGTTTAGTAATTGAAATTAACAATATTATTCATGAAATATCTTGGGTAATTTATTATTTTGATTATATCTGAGGTAAGTACCTTCTTTAAGTTGATTCGCCTACCTCTGCTTTGTGTAACACTCGCATTTCAGCAGAATGTTTACTGCGGGTGTTGTGTCATAACTGAGACATTTACTTTTTTTATGGTATTTGTCATAAAGAAGGAACTTATTTCTTGATGGAATTTTTGTGATCATCTCTGGGTATTTAGTTGAAAAAAGAATGCTCTTTTACGATGTACTCCTTGATGTTAAATATCAGTTTTTGCATTTCCGTCTATTCTGCGTATGACGATACCCATCAGAAGGTTTTTTTTTCTTTATTTTTCTTCTATTGGTAGAAGGTATAGGTATTGTAATCCATTTACGATTTTTTATATTGCATTAAGCAAATTACAGTGCTGAGGAAGTCTGAAACTTTAAAATCATAAATATTTTCTTTTAGGTAAAGCAAACTGTTTTTCCTATTTACGAAGAAAAACATTCCGAAATTTTGCAGTACATTGCCAACAAAACTGGATGGCCAAAAGTTTCTATAGAAATGGTGGACGAACTTATGGATCTCCTTTTTACGTATGAGGAGCATGACTTAACCTTCGTTCCAGACTGGAGTAAAGCTATGGATCATAATATAACTAAACATCTTTCGGGTAAGTTATATCTTTGTTTGTCTTTGAGTTTTCACAGAGCATAATAGATATTGGTTATTTAGACATAAGCCTTTATGGTTAAGTTTAGCCCAATAAATTAAACATTAAGGTAATAGTTAGTCGTTATAATAACTCAGTTTTAAAAAATTTATAATTTGAAGGTTCGACATGGATTAAAAATTAAGATATACGAGTAAACACACTAAAAACTCGGTGTCACTGTTGATAAAAAACTCAAAATTCTTACCATGTGAATCAGTCATTGTCCTTTGTCATATTGCTGTATTTTTTTATAAATTCTGTTACATAGAAACGAATGACGTAGTTTCTTCTTTTTAGATTATGTAAGTAGAATATAAAGTATAAATCGTGGATATTGTCATAGATTTGCATAATATCCGATGGACGTGCTATAGATAATAATGCGAACAACTTTTTTTATTTACCTTGTTTTATATTAACAAAATTTAATTTTTATTTTATTTTCTTTTGCAGCTATTGTATACGAAATCCAAACTCACACAGTACCTCTGGCAAGACTCAAAATAGGAACTTTCTACGACTACTTGTTCAATTTTTTCAACAAGTTCGTCGATCCAACATCGCTGAATGTCGGAATCGGAAGTGATCCAACAGCTCTAAATCAGAAATCAAAATTCGTACTTGTAATGGCTCATGAGAGTACTCTTAGCGCCATTTTGAACACTATAGGAGCATACAACATGAAACATATTGAGTACGCTGATACTGTGTTGTGGGAATTAAAGAAAAGGAAGGACGGTGTTCATTATTTGAATGTTTTGTTTAAAACCAAATCTGAGCTGAGTCCGGTGAAGATTTTAAAATGTGATTATAACTGTAATTTAGAGCAAGCTAAAAAGAGCTTGGCTGATGTGACTATAACTAAACAACTATGGCACAAAGAGTGTTTAGCTTGAAACCGATTGACCTAAACAACAAAAGCTTTAAATATGCAATTTTACAACTATTTACTCTTTAGCTTGACAATAAATTATTTATTTAATTTTGAGTAATTTTTTATTTTTAAACCTAGAGCTAAGATTCATACTATTAATAGTATTAATCTTATCTCTAGGTTTAATTGTACTAACCGCGGAAATCTTTCGGAACATTATATGTATATATATATATATATATATATATATATATATAATGTATTATATGCATATATACATATATACAGGGTGTCCCGGAAAATAGTGCGTTCCTTAAAGTTATGTTCTGAGGGCAGTATTTAAAAAGTCTTATAACATTGTTTTATAAATTCAACCGTTAAATATATATATATATATATATATATATATATATATATATATATATATATATATATATTAATTTTAATCCATTTAAAAAACGAGTGTACGATTTACACCAAGGCAACTTACCTCGAAGATTTTGTAGATGGTTTCCAAACAAAATCGCCAGAAAACCCGAATTTCCATGCAAAGTGTTGTGTGCAGATGAAGCTTGTTTTACGAAAAATGGTGTGTATAATTTTCACAATTGTCACCTGTAGACTGATGAAAACTCGTATGCTATACGTAGGACAAATTTTTAAAAACGATTTAGTATAAATTTATGGGCTGGAATTATTGGTAATCATCTGATTGGACCGTACGAACTTCCTAGAAGATTGAATGGAGAAATCTAAAATTTAAATTTTTTACAGCATGTTCTACCGATACTTCTTGAAGACGTTCCATTACAAATACGCTCTTAAATGTGGTTTCTTCATGACAGAGCTCCAGCACATTTTACGAGACATATTAAAAATTTTCTCGACATCACTTATCCTCGTCGTTGGATCGGTAGAAATGGACACGTTCTATGGCCACCCAGCCAGAATGCAATTATATGGACTTTTATTTTTGGGGACATCTAAAATCATTAGTATACGACAACCAGGATGAAATTAAAACAGAAGCTCAATTGCGGCAACGAATTTTTGATGCTGCTGAAATAATCCGACATAATTTACATACTTATAATACATATTAGAATAATTGGATTCGTAGAAAAAATGCACGTATCTGTGCAAATGGTGGCCACTTCAAACATTTATTGTAATAATAATTTTTCATGTAAGTAAAAACAGTATTCAAATCTTAATTATTAAATATTTAATAAAAACAAATATGCTTTTTCTCTCAGTATCACTCTTATCAGTATCAATACACATTATACCTAAAGATCGATGTTTCATGATAACTGATTTACAGTAATTAACGAAGAATAACAAGGAACGCAACGTTGCCGGCTTAATTTGCTTTTTTGTGAACAATAATCAAATGGATTAAAATTAATAAAAATTAATAATTTTTTTGGAAAACTGTTAACTTTATAAAAAAATAATATAAGACTTTAAATGCTGCAATCAGCCCATATCATTAAGGAATGCACTGTTTTCCAAGACACCCTGTATATATATATATACATATATATATATATATATATATATATATATATATATATATATATATATATATGTATATATATACATATATATATATATACATATATATATATATATATATATATATATATATATATATATATATATATATATATATATATATATATATATATATATATATATATATATTATTGAGATATTTAAAGTCTTGGTGCGCCAAGCAATAATTAGCTAATTAATTTTTTTGATTAATTAAAATTATTTAAATGATATGATTATGACTCTATCACAATTTTTAATTCTTTTATCTCAGGGTTAAATTCGTGCTTCAATATCTATGCTATTACATGTGAAAGGTAAGGTCCAGAGAATACCGGAATAATAAAAAACACATATGATCTAACACTATATATTGAAATAAAAATAATGAAATAATTCACACTCAAAGGTTTTCAATAAACAAATCTCATATAAGGATTCTCAAAATTTTGTTCTCCGTACGTGAACAATCAAAATTTATGGTACAAACAATATTAATTGAAATCTCAAAATTCCGAACTATTCTAACTCTCCTAATCAAAATATTTATATCCTTTCTAAATTAAGTGTAAAAATTGTGTTATCAATAAAAGAAAAAACTGCAGAAAACAAAATATCTCTCTCTGATGATGAGTGGTCCAAATCCTTGTTCCTTGTAGACTATATTATCTCCTCTCAACCGCTCCCTATGTAATCAGCAATCTTACACAGATTGTTGCAAGTATATCGTCCTTAAAGATCTCCTTCAAAAGCACAAATCATTCAAATTATGATAGCCTTTCTCCTCTCGATAAACTGAATCTCTCGTTGGCCCGAGTGAAAAATGACTCTTGGAATATCTTCTCTTTACGATAAACTGAATCTCTCGTTGGCCTGAACAGTGATTCTTGGAATATAAGTAGAGAAATATGACTTACAATATTTTGCTGCTTCAGCTTCTGTCAGATACACTAACTCCACAAAAACTCACTAACATTCAACACTACTGCTTGCTACATTTCAGGAACCGACCAGAGAACAATCACTGTTCCTCTTACAGACTTGGAAACCAACTGCCGCCCTCTTCTCTCTGCTCTATCTCGCTAAACTTTTTCCTACATACTTCATCCCGCCTTTTTCAATCTCCGCCAATCACAACTCGTCACAATTCCCCCATTTTTTCATTTCGATAACAAACAAATTTTTACCTATACTTATAAATTTCCTAAAACTTATTTACAAATAATATTTTTCTATAATTCTTAAAAACTAACAAAAACCACTTTCTATAATCCCTTCTATTGTCTTTAATCACTGCATTAATGTATTTTGAAAAAACCCCGTTCAATTGTCTGTGGCTTTCACTTAAACTTATGCGGGTCACTCAAGTATAACAAAGAAATAAATGCAAAGCTTACACTTTGTTTAGTACAGGAAATCCAAGGATTTAATAACTTTCCTTCTCCGAAATGTTTGTTGGATATTATCCTACTTATCTGAATTATTTTAATGTTTTTGAACTTTGAAATATTTTTAAACAAACCAATATTTTTCTTGATTTTACATATCATAACAAATCCCCGCCATTTGATCTGCCGAAAACTCTTTGTTAAATTTTAAAAATGACAAAAGTTTTCTAGGATCAAATTATTTCACTATGTTATTAAAATCTACTTATGATACTGACAAATGTCGTGAATGTTAAAATACCCCGTATATTGCCTGTCTTTATACGGGATTGGATATATTTTCGTTTTAAATTTTTCCAAGTATTTTCCCTTAGAAGAAAGTTCATAATTTTTAACCACTTGATTTACTTTATTAACAAAATCTCCATGGTTTCCTAAAATCTTCTCTATTTCCTTCTCCATGTTTTTTCTACAATTTATTTTTCTTTCATCCACCTTTTGTTCACATGTGTTCACTGTCCATAATACTTCTTCACAAAATTCTGGATTCTCGTCCATCAGTGCCATTTTTTCTTCTGTTTTATTTTTATCCTCTAATTCCCTTTGGTATTCCGAGCACCATGTTTCTATTCCTTTCATTTCTCTGATGATACCTTCTTTTTCTTCCTGCTTCCATTCTGTTTTATCGTCGGTTGCCAACAATTCTTCTGTACCTTCTATTTCCTGTTTTTCTCTGGTCTCCATCTTATTTTCCTGCTTTCTTTTCGAACTCTTCTTCTTTTTCTTCCTTCTCTTTTTCTTTTCTGTTAGATCTTGTTCTTGTATTTTCGGTTTATCCTCTACAGTCATATCGATTTCTTTGCGTTTTTCCTGTGCATTGATCCTTCCAGAATTTGTTTTCCTATTTCCAATTCATCAATTCCCGCTATCATATCATGATTTAAATCTTCAATCACCACACATTTCATAATATGGAATTTGTTTCCCACTCTTATCTGTACTCCCAAGCCTTCGTTTACTGTCGTCAAATTTTTATTGTTTGCACCCACTAAATCAACCCTAGGAATCTTATACACAAATCTGTCCAAATTTAATTCTTTTACTAGTTTTTTATTGATTAGCGATATCTCCGATCCAGAATCAATCACAATTTTAATCGCTTTATGTTTTATAAATGCATCTAAAAATATTAGATTAGAATTAGAAATTTGTCTGTCGTTTCCTATTGCTACATGATTCATCTCCCTTCTATTTTGTTGTTGGAAGCTCTGGTTATTTCTATCGTCCCTTTGTTCGTTAGTATTCCTATTCGGAGGATTTTGTGCATCTCTATTCCTGTTGTGATTTTCATATGTTCTCTGTTGTGTGTCATTCCTGTTATCGTAATTTTGTTGTCTATTGTAATTATTGTAATTTCTCGGCCTATATTCGTTTGTTGATCTGGGATGTCGGTTTCTCTGGTCATAATTTGATGAATACCTTCTTTCCGCTCCATTATATTGGTCATGTTGTCTTCTATTTCTCATTTCTTTTCTTTTCGCTTCTTTTAATTGAAGGAATTGGCACAAACTATCAATATCTTGATAGTTTCTCAAAATCACGTGATCTTCCAACGTTTCCTCAAAATGTCTGCTGATCATTTCTACCAGCTGTTCGGTAGAATATTTGTATTCTAGATATTTTGAATTGTTATATATCTGCAAAGCATATCTTTCTTCAGATATTCCCATTTTTTCGTGATATTTTCCATTCTGTAGCTCTTGGTTGATTTCTCTCTGTTTATTTTTCCCCCAGAAATAGTTGAGAAATTTATTTTCAAAATCTGTCCAATTTTCAAACTCATCTTCCTTGCTTTCATACCATAACGCTGCTCCTTCTTTCAAATGGTTTCTAATTGTTTCTTTGCAATCGTCAAAATATCTAATATGTTGTAATTTGGTTTTCAAATTTTTAACAAACGGTACTGGGTGTGTTTTCCGAATATCCCCGCCAAATTGTATTTTCGCCTCGCTTGTTCCATGGATGACCATTTCCCTTCTTTTCCCTGAATTTTGTTCCTTTTTGATTTTCTCCATTTTTCTTTCTATTTCTCGCATGTCTTCTTGTAAAACGTTTTCAAATTTTGTTTCTAATTTTTCTAATTCCTTTTTCTGGATAGTCTTAATATCCTTCATTTTAGTTTCTATTTCTTCTCTCTGCATCTCTAGTTCCTTTCTCTGGCAATTTTGTATCTCCTTCATTGTATTTTGGATATCTTTAATCTCTGTATCTTGTTTTGCATTCTTTATGGTTATTTCTTCTATCTGTTGTATCAGTTCTTTCTTTATCCCCTCAACACATCCTTTAATTTCCTGTTCATAGTTTTCCAGACGCTGCTCTATATTTCTGTTATTTAGTTCTATTGCTTGCCTTGTTTCCCGTTGGTTTTCTTCCATTGTTTGTTTTGTTTCTGCCATTGTTTGTTTTGTTTCTTGTTGATTTCTATCCATTTTTAGTGATGTTTCATTCATTGTTTGTGTCTGTATTTGCATCATTGCTAATAATTTCTCTATTCCTGATAATTTTTTTTTTCCTCAACTATTGTAACATTTCCTTCATTATCCGATCCTTCTTCAACAATTGTTTCCTCTTCTCTGTTATCCTCCTTCCTTTCTTGCATTTTGCTTTGACTCTTTGTGGTCGACATGTTGTTTCTTTTCGTTACTGTTTTTGTCCCCGCCAAATGTGAAATTTTACAACACTCTATATGTTTCAGAACACGACAATATTTCTTCCCAAATGTATTAAATTTTCACGACAAATATCAAATATGCAATCAGTAAAATTCAAATAATTCAAAATAAATATCAAATGTACGATTGGTAAAGAAAATAAAATCAAATAATTCAATAGCAGTAAATATCCACTAACTACGATCAATCAATAAATCAAATTTATATTCTCTGGAAAAATTGTCAAAATACTTTCAAATTCCCTCAATGTTATATGTTTTTATCTCTGGATCACCTGTACTTATTCCAGATCTCTTTCCCTCCCTTCAAATGTAAAGCTGCGATATTTTCAAGCCCCACGTTTTGGAAGCCAGTTATTGTGATATTTAAAGTCTTGGTGCGCCAAGCAATAATTAGCTAATTAATTTTTTTGATTAATTAAAATTATTTAAATGATATGATTATGACTCTATCACAATTTTTAATTCTTTTATCTCAGGGTTAAATTCGTGCTTCAATATCTATGCTATTACATGTGAAAGGTAAGGTCCAGAGAATACCGGAATAATAAAAAACACATATGATCTAACACTATATATTGAAATAAAAATAATGAAATAATTCACACTCAAAGGTTTTCAATAAACAAATCTCATATAAGGATTCTCAAAATTTTGTTCTCCGTACGTGAACAATCAAAATTTATGGTACAAACAATATTAATTGAAATCTCAAAATTCCGAACTATTCTAACTCTCCTAATCAAAATATTTATATCCTTTCTAAATTAAGTGTAAAAATTGTGTTATCAATAAAAGAAAAAACTGCAGAAAACAAAATATCTCTCTCTGATGATGAGTGGTCCAAATCCTTATTCCTTGTAGACTATATTATCTCCTCTCAACCGCTCCCTATGTAATCAGCAATCTTACACAGATTGTTGCAAGTATATCGTCCTTAATGATCTCCTTCAAAAGCACAAATCATTCAAATTATGATAGCCTTTCTCCTCTCGATAAACTGAATCTCTCGTTAGCCCGAGTGAAAAATGACTCTTGGAATATCTTCTCTTTACGATAAACTGAATCTCTCGTTGGCCTGAACAGTGACTCTTGAAATATAAGTAGGAAAATATGACTTACAATATTTTGCTGCTTCAGCTTCTGTCAGATACACTAACTCCACAAAAACTCACTAACATTCAACACTACTGCTTGCTACATTTCAGGAACCGACCAGAGAACAATCACTGTTCCTCTTACAGACTTGGAAACCAACTGCCGCCCTCTTCTCTCTGCTCAATCTCGCTAAACTTTTTCCTACATACTTCATCCCGCCTTTTTCAATCTCCGCCAATCACAACTCGTCACAATTCCCCCATTTTTTCATTTCGATAACAAACAAATTTTTACCTATACTTATAAATTTCCTAAAACTTATTTACAAATAATATTTTTCTATAATTCTTAAAAACTAACAAAAACCACTTTCTATAATCCCTTTTATTGTCTTTAATCACTGCATTAATGTATTTTGAAAAAACCCCGTTCAATTGTCTGTGGCTTTCACTTAAACTTATGCGGGTCACTCAAGTATAACAAAGAAATAAATGCAAAGCTTACACTTTGTTTAGTACAGGAAATCCAAGGATTTAATAACTTTCCTTCTCCGAAATGTTTGTTGGATATTATCCTACTTATCTGAATTATTTTAATGTTTTTGAACTTTGAAATATTTTTAAACAAACCAATATTTTTCTTGATTTTACATATCATAATATATATATATATATATATATATATATATATATATATATATATATATATATATATATAAATATATACATATATATATATATATATATATATATATATATATATATATATATATATATATATATATATATATATATATATATATATATATATATATATATATATATATATATTGTAACGATAAGACTACCAAAGAGAATTGAAGTACTATTGTGAAAATAATACCTCAATCAACCATGGGAGCTTATCGTCTATACTTGGCCTAGCTCAGTATCTCAAGGGTGAGTTCGTCTTGTCTTAAACTAGAGACTGAACCTGAGTTCTCAGTTGATAGCAAATAAGACAAATTTTAACCAATCATATTTATTTAAATCAATAAAAAAAAACAATAATTAACCCTGCCAAAGCTTAACAGTTATAAGTGTTACTTATTGCTTCGATGGGCGGCTTGTGTGTTCTAGCTGTTGGATCCTCCAATTAGAAGTTGTGGCTTCTGGAGAGCTGCAGTCACACGTGGCTGTATGTCCTGACTAAGTTTTGGTGTCCAATAAACCAATAAATTCAATAAATCCAATGAAATGTCCAATAAAAATAAACTGTCCAGTAAACCAATAAGGTTTTGATATGTCCAATAAACTAAAAGGATAAGAAACAACATGCATTAGAAACACATCAAAAAGAAAGGTTTAACTTCCTTGCCATCTTACAAAATTACACTTAAACAAATAGCGTATTGCAAGGATAAAATGAAATATGAATGTTACTACTTAGTTAAATTCTGTTAAAGAGTCCTAATGCATATATCAGAAAAAAAAATGTGCTTTCGAAAGAAAGTAAGGTTACATTGGAAATGCGGTCAGGATTATAGAATAAATATCACAATGAAAGTACTTACCCCAAGAGAAGTTGTAGACCATAAAAATAAGTCTTATAATAATTTTTGCCTTCTTTTATAAATTTCAAAAAGAGGCAAAAAATAATCCCACTACAGAAAAGTTGTTTTGACAGAAAGTGGGAGACTGAATGAAGTTAGCACAGATGTCATAGAATGTTGGTATAGATATCATGAAACTAGCTTGTCAGTCAACACAGAACAGAATAGTCTGCTGAACAAAAGTGAGAGGGCAAATATTTATTCTATGGGACAGAAAGAGAGAAAATAAAGACAGAGGAAGAAGAGAAAAACAGGGGCGCCAACTATTTTTATAAACAAAAAAATAGTAAAAATTAAACTGAAGATAAAGAAATTAATAAATTAATAAAGAAATTAAAATGAAATAATTATTAAAATATAAATTAAGAGATGTGACGTTTATAACGTTACAATATATATATATATATATATATATATATATATATATATATATATATATATATATATATATATATATATATATATATATATATATATATATATATATTGATTTATAGTATCAGCAATCGGTCTGTAGGAAATAAAACTCTATTTGTTCTGTCTCAATATTTCGTCAGGATTTTGTGACTTCTTCAGGAGAAAACTGTAAATTTATTAGAATAAATAATTATTATATGTAAACAAAATGAATATTTCAATATTTACAACTATAAGAATAAAAATTTAAATTTATTTAACATATCTAAATAAATGACATTTTTGTTTGATTTTATGTATTTTATGATCATGTAATAACAATGATATAAATATACAACATTTTTTAGCTGACATCGAGAACATTATCGAAGATATACCCAGCACATCTAAAGATTTACTAAGAGCAAAGGTAACCAATATAACAACGAATGTTATTCAAAATCCTAACACCTTAAAATTCTCTCATCTTAAAACAACATTTTATAAAACAAAAAAATTTCTTAAGGATCATCCTGACTTATACATTATACCAGCAGACAAAGGAGGATGTACCGTCGCAATGGACAAATTAGACTATATTCAAAAAGTAGATACTCTTCTACAAGATAATACAACATACAATCAAATTAGCAATGATCCGACTACCTCCATCCAAACTACATATAATAAATTAATAAAAACTTCAAAGAACGAAAATAAGCTTACAGAACAACAAGCTAAAGAACTAAAAATTTACAATTCTGACATACCCAAATTATATGGCCTACCAAAAATACATAAAGCGAATATACCATTACGTCCAATTGTAAGTACTATAAACTCCACAACTTACAACCTATCCAAATTATTAGGAAATATACTTACACAGACATTTGAAAATGAGCCAAGTTTCAATACAAAAGATACATTTTCTTTTGTCAATGCTGTAAATGGGATTCAGCTACCAGATAACTATGTTTTGATATCATTAGATGTAGTGTCATTGTTTACTAACATCCCAATAAAGTTAATCATTGAAATCATACAAGAAAAATGGTCTAAAATAGAACAATTCACATCATTATCAAGTAACGACTTCCTGTCATTAATAACATTCTTATTTGACAGCACATATTTTTGTTTTTGTGATAAATGCTATAAACAAATATTTGGAACACCAATGGGCAGTCCTATTAGCCCTATTTTAGCAACAATTATCCTAGACCATTTATTAGACCTTGCAATCTCAAAATTGCCGTTTTCACTAGCATTTATTTATAAATTTGTTGATGACATAATATGCAGTGTCCCATTCAACCATATTCAGACAGTACAAATGATCTTTAATTCATTCCATCAAAATATTCAATTCACTGTCGAATATGAAAATAAAAATAGTATACCTTTTTTAGATACCAAAGTCATAAGAACTAATGACAACAAAATCATATTAGATTGGTATCAAAAAAAAACTGCATCCAGCAGATTTATAAATTATTATTCTAATCATCCTGGAAATCAAAAATTTAACACAATTGTATCTATGAAAAATCGTGTAACGACAATCTGTGATCGGAGTTTCCTAGACGTCAATTTAAAGAACTTTTTGAAATGTTTTTAAACAATGGCTACCCAAAACATATATTAAAAAAACTTATTTATAACACTAACTTTTACAATAGAGCTTTAATAAATAATCCACAACCAGTTTCATATAAAAAAATACCTTTCAAAAAAATTTAACAGACCAAATTGTCCCACTTTTCAAATCATTTCCGAACATTAAATTAATTAAATACAATCCACTTCTAAATTCAAGGTTATTCTCAAAAATAAAAGTTAAAACTCCAAATTCATTAATGAGTAATATCATTTACATAATAAATTGCAGTCAATGTCAAAGTTGTTATATTGGTCAAAGTCAACAGTGACTTAAACAACGTGTCACTCAACACAAAAGTGACTGTAACATACGAAAAAACTCTTGTGCCTTAGTGGACCACCACTTGAAGACAGGAGATAACTTTGACTTTAATAATGTAAAAATCTTGGAACAAGTTGATAATTATAAAAATTAGCTTTACCTTGAAATGGCACACATTAATAAAACTCCTGAATCTATCAATTATAAGACAGACACCAATCATTTAAGTAATATCTACTGCAACATATTAAACAATATATAATATGATAGATCTTAACCTTTAAAAACAAACTTAGTAATTTTCTAGTAACTGTACCTATAATTTTATTCCATTCCTAAATATCGGTATTACAATAAATGACTACATACCATCAATTACAGTTTAGAGATCAATTTACCATGTTCCTGATTCTTTCTCAATTTTCTACTATTAATTCCATCTTTCCACTTTATAATATGGATAATACTGTCATAATAATTGTTTATTTTAACTTATTCACTAAAAATTGTACAATGGGAATTCACTCTATAAAATGTTGCGGTTACCATAACTCCTAAATAAAAATCAAACAAAAATGTCATTTATTTAGATGTTAAAAAAGTTTAAATTTTTATTCTTATAGTTGTAAGTATTGAAATATTCATTTTGTTTACATATAATAATTAATTGTTCTAATAAATTTACAGTTTTCTCCTGAAGAAGTCACAAAATCGTGACGAAATATTGAGACAGTATAAATAGAGTTTTATTTCCTACAGACCAATTGCTGATACTATAAATCAATATTAAAAACAGTACGGTCGGAAAATAATTTGAAAATATATATATATATATATATATATATATATATATATATATATATATATATATATATATATATATGTATATATACCTATATATATATATATATATATATATATATATATATATATATATATATATATGGAATATATATATATATATATATATATATATATATATATATATATATATATATATATATATATATATATATATATATGGAATATATTCAATGTTTGAATAGCAGAGGTTTTATCGGTCAATAATTGGCAAATAAAAGTCGTCAACTCAACTATTTTATTGATTTATTCGAATACGTTTCGCTTTTATTTTTAAAAGCATCATCAGTTCACTACAAATAAAAAAGATTTTAGAATATAAGTAAACAAACCAACAGGGTTCATACTTACAAAAACAATTTGTAGGGTTTTTTTTTATAGATGTTATAAAAACTTTACGATAACTTAACATTAAAGATTAAAAACTAAACGAGAGAAACGAAACAAAAAAATACAAGTAAAACTGTAAGATCATTAGTTCATTTAATTTTAACCGATGGCTTCATTTGAATGTTGGTTTAAGCTCTTTCGAAGGTCAAACCACACTAATCTTTCCGATTGTTTTGGATCAGCAAATCCAATCCAAGCTACATGCTACCAAAATCTTTAAGTTGGTTGCCTACATTTGGCGCAACTAAAGGTTGCCTGCATTTGGCGCAACTAAACGATATAAACTAAATTAATTAGCCTAACTCTTTTTTAAAATATATTTTTTTTATATGTAATAGAAACTTACTCTAAGCGAATTTGATTTTTGACGCTATGTCAAATTGAACTGGATGTTAACTGAAATATTTTTGTTATTAACTTTCATTCGGTAAATAATTAAAAAAAGATGGTAGATATTTTGAATAAACCTTTGTGCAGTTTAATTACCTTGTATTTTAACAGCATCCTTACTCATCTAAAAATATTAACTTTTAAAGAACATTTATCATTTATCATATTTATTTAAGAAAAACTTACCAACGCATTAGCTGATGAAACAAGTGGAAAACTTTAAGTATCCATAATAATAAAATTCAAAATAGAACTAACAAAGAATTAAACAAAAATATTAGAACAATAAAACTATACTACCTATAAGTAAAATAAGTAAGTCTGAAATAGTAAGTATTTTTAAGCTATTAATACTGAGAGGTAGGAAGTTTTGTATTGTAGGTTTCCGACTATGAATCTGTCAAAATATGCCCGAGCTAAGCAAATGGACCTTATTTATAAATGAACGTAAACGCGTGACGGAACGTTAGCGAAACCAACGGAAGAGTTGGCTAACTTTTATCTTTTACAGTGTATTACTTGCGTCTGGCCCATCAAAAGGAAGAATTTTGTGCTGTCAACTAAAGTGAACTGTCCGGCCCGCCCTCCACTTTGTAAAGTGATCAATCAACATATTCGAATTTTGTTGATTATTTGTTACAGTGGACGGTAAGTTATTACTTTATGAAATAATATCCTGGTCACCAAATCTAGCCACTGTTTCTACTCATGCGCAAATATTTCACTCTGTCGATTTATAAATTGACAATTAACGGGAAAATCCCAGTAGTTGTCTGTATACCATAGTTAAAAAACTTATACAGAAGTAAAAAACCTCAAAATTTGTATTTTGGTATAAAAACATTTAATTAAAACTTGTTAAAAGTGTCGTCCAAAATTTATAGGTACATAACGTTTTCGATCTAGCTCAGATCATCCTCAGTGCCTTCTTTTGGTACTTGTAGCTAACACTAAAATTGCAGTGTAGACATCAATATATGGTTTATATATTGAAATTTAAATTATAATGCGACCCTAGGTCGATGACAATGGTTGTAAATGTTTATACTTAAAGAGCAACATGCTTCCTTGCTCGACTTCCTGGCACGAACACGTGGTTCTTGTCAGTTAAAACGACACAGACCAACTGGCTCTCTTAAGCCAGTACGGTGTGTAAATTACTTGAATGTGACCAAAAAGATACAAAAACGATTTAAATTTTTTATCATTTTTATTTAAAAACGCTCTAAAATGAATATCAACAACAGTTTTAAAACCACCATAGGCTTAGATATATTATTTTTACATATTCTAAACTTTTGGACATGTGTGTAGTTTATAGTACCGGGTCCGCAGTTTGCATATTCTTTAATGTGTTCCACCAAAATTTATTGAAATAAATTTGATTGTCGCTACTACACGTTTAAATACTTTCGTCCAATATTTTTTCATTTATCATTTGTTTTTTCAGTGTGGTGTCAATGGGTCCGGTAATTTTAGATCTTGTTATGAAAAATAAAATTTATTTATGTGGTTACTGTGGTTTTCATGCTCTCGCAAGTTTTTATGTATATTTTTCCAATCATTCGTCCCTTTTGTCATTTAACGTTGTTTGCTTAGAAAAAATATGAACAAACGTAACAGTACAATAAGTTGCTGGTTATAGTGTAAGCCAATCACTTTTAACTTTTTCCCCGTTCTTAAGTGTTCCGATGTAGGATAAATAGTTAATAGCTAATAACAGATAAACAGTTAATTTTTTTGTGATTTGTTTTATCCCATCAGTTCATCGAATAAAAGATGATTCCAATACATTATTTTCTTGCAAACTGCGCAGTATACTCTATCATTGTACAAATTTAATTTATTGTAAGGTTTAATTCAAACAGAAAACAAGGAACTAAAGATGTGGCAGATGAGGCGTGATGGCCAACTAGTTGGGAAATCTCCAGGTAATAAAGTAATATTAATAAAAAGTACAATTCTACGAAATTATCAAACGATTGTTCGGTAATTTGGCTTAAACCTTTATGTATATTTGTGTGCAAAATATGCACTATACGACAGTTTTCCCAAAAATATGCAAAATCGCTGTTTTTTGAATAAATAAGCAAAATATAAAAATTATGCTTCTTGCATAATCACTCTTCCGTAATCATATTTTTTTTAAATTTTTTGAAAAAGAGTTCTAAAAAGTCTTTTTGTGGTTTAGTTCCATGTAACATAATATTTAAGGTAAATATGCTACCAGAAATCAGTTTCGAAACCTTTTTAAACGATATCTGGTTTTACATTTAGCAGCAGCTCACTTAGTTATTCATTCTGTTCGGCTCACGATTAGTTTAACCTGAGATATATTTGCTATAAAATACTATTTTATCAAATTAAAATAATATACGACGACAATTTTGATAGAAATTTTATTGACTAAGCTAAGCGTGTGTACAGAACTGAGTTTCGAATGATACTCTTAAAAATACATGACAAACGTCTAACAGAAGCCCCTAGTGGAGGGGAGGTCGTTTCTAAAAACTATAAAATTGTATCTTGGGAAAGCAAGTATATATTAAATTCGACTAACTGCAAATGTTAAAACTACCTAATTTCTAAAGACAGGTATTATTATCTATAAATTTTTCCCAGAAATATGTAAAACTGATAAACATTTTAATCTTTTAATATATTTCTGGAAGCTAATTTACCCAAACTTTAAGAATTACCAATATCAATCTAAAATAATAAAGTAAAATCGACAAACAACATGAAGTAAATTATAATGAGATGGAACATGTCGCCCGCCTTGAACTACTGAAGTTCAAAATGAAGTTGTCGGTTGACGTCGATAATCTAGCTGATCGGAAGTAGACACAACTTCTTTACGCAGCGTCTGTACTCTCCAGTTTTGGTTTTCAAAGTTGCTACTCTGGCAACGCCGTCCTTCCCAGGGTGCACCAACGTGATGCGTCAACTGCCCATTTTAACGGTGGCAAATTGTCCTCAAGAATTAATACCAAAGCGTCGACTACTATACCATTATCAGTAGCATTAACAATATTGCTGCTGATCAATTGATGAAGATATTCCTTATACCATAGTTTTCACAAGTGCTGCGTCAACTGCTTGCCGTGCTGCCAAGCTGATAATTTGTTGGCTGACATATCCAAAAAGTCAATCTCGCGATAGCTTGTCATCGGACCACCATTTAAAAAATGTTCGGGGGTAAGGGGAAGAAGGTCATTTGGGTTAGACGACATAGGAGAAATAGGACGAGAATTTAATATGGCTTCTATTCCGATAAGATAGGTTTCTAATTGTTCATATGTTAACAAAGTATCACCTACAGTGCGAATTAAATGATTCTTAAAGGACTTAACCGCGGCTTTCCAAATTCCTCCAAAGTCGGGAGATTTTAACGGTATAAAATGCCAAGTAAACCTTTCAACATCCGAATATTTTCTAATGGGATTTTGACGAGTTAAATAATTCATACAGCTCGCGACTTGCTCCCACGAAATTGGTAGCATTATCCGAATATACTTCTGCACATTTTCCTCGTCTAGCACAAAAACGGCGAAAGCTAGCTAAAAATGCTTCGGTGGTTAAGTCGCTTACTAGTTCTAAATGAACTGCTCGTGTAGACATGCATACATACACTGCGACGTATACCTTTAATCGTCTACGATTGCGGAACTTTTTCCTCTTGATAAACAAAGGACCGCAATAATCGACACCAGTTTTAAGAAAATGTCGAGAAGGAGTTACTCGGTATTTGAGAAGGATACCCATTGTATGATTAGCCGGACGAGGTTTTACGCGGAAACGATGCATCGATGTAAAATTTTTCGAGTTACATTACGTCCGTCTAAAGGCCAATAAATTTGGCGCACGGAGTATAAGGTCGTTTGGGGACCAGCATATTTTAATTTTACGTGTGTTTCACGTATAATTAATCGAGTAATGTAATGATTAGCTGGCAGAAAGATTGGATGTTTTTGACACTCAGATAACGAGTATCGATTAAGTCTGCCACCAACCCTTAAGATTCTGTTGTTATCTAGGAATGGATTCAAAGGCACCAATTTACCTTTACCAATAACGAAATCCTTGTTTTTTAAAGAATTATTTTCTTTTGAAAGTTCCGAGAATTGCGTCATCTTAATTATTAAAGATTGCGAATCGACCAACTCTTGAGCATTTAGCTCGTTTAAATTGCGCTTATCTTTTTCCTTCAACTTTGCGTTGAAAATAAATCGACGAACATAGGCAATCACGCGAATTAATTTATGCATCGAGTTGTATTTTTCTAAAATATTATTATTATTCAACAAAACCGGCATACACTTTATTGATTGGGGCCTTACCATTTTTAATTCGGGAATTTCGATTGAATCCAACACTCGGCCGTGAAGACTGGGTTCGCGATAACCAAGACGGACCGATTTGCCAAATACTATTTTCTAAAAATTCGGAGGGAAGTTGTCCGCGCGGTAAAAAATCTGCCGGGTTGTCTAACGAGGAAACGTGCTGCCAATGACACCGACTAGTTAATCTTTGTATTTCCGCAACCCGGTTGGCGACAAATCTGCGGAGAAGATACGGATGGGTATTTATCCAGTGAAGAGTGATTGTCGAGTCCGACCAAAAGTAAGTACCGCTGAGTTACAGTAAAAGAGAATGCTAAAGCGTTGCATAGAGCCGAGCTAGAAGTAAAGCGCCACATGACTCCAATTGCGGTAACGATATTGAGCTGAGGGGGACCACGCGAGATTTTGCACAAATCAATCGCACAAAATTATTTCCCTTAGCATCAACAGAACGACAATAAAGACAAGCGCCGTAAGCGTAAGCTTTTTCGCTGGCATCGCAAAATCCATGAATTTGGATATCGACGGGATTTGGTATTGTAATACAACGAGAAAAATTTAAATGTTCGATAAGTTTTAATTGAGCCTGAAATGACCATAATAAATCATGAATTTCGAGCGGAAGTGATTCATCCCAGGTTACTCCCGATTTCCAGCGCATTTGCATAATTATTTTTGTGTATACGATAACTGGGCCCACAATCCCAGCGGATCAAACAATTTTGCGATATGCGACAAAATAGAGCGTTTCGTTACAGTTGCGATACTTGAAATGTCCGACTTATAACATTGAGTATTTTCGCGAGAATTCCATTGAATTCCTAATGCCTTTATGGTGGCATCAGTATCTAGATACATGTGAGTACTCTCATCGTGTTTATTTTGATCAACTATTAAATCATTTGGTACTCATTTTCGAAGAAGAAAACCGCCTTTTTTTAACAATGCGATAAGATCTTCTCGCAAAGCAGACGCTTCTGCGCGAGGGTTTGCACCAGTGAGAAGATCATCGACGTAAAAGTCTCTGTTTAATGCGATAGCTGCGAGAGGATGCGCAAAACTCTCATCTGGAGCTAATTGCTTAAAAACCCGAGTTGATAAATATGATGCTTGAGCAATACCGTACGTGACAGTATTAAGAATGTACGTTTTGATTGGCTCTTGTGGATTTTTCCAAAATAAAATTTTTTGATAAACTACGTCATCAGTTGGGACCGACCATAAAGGTATCATTGAGCGATATTCCCGTTGACGTTTTTGCCGAGCGGTCAAAAACTACGTGAGTTTTAGTTGTGAGATTATCTTGTTTTAATGCCGTGTGATGAAAAAGATAAAATCCAAAATCCAATACACTGAGCAGTTTGTAAAATAATTTGACTCTTAAAAGAGCATCTAGCTACTTTTGCAGGTTTGCAAAATTCAGGATCAGCTATCATTATATTTTTTGGTATTTCGAGTTGAGTAGGATTTATTTGAATCGACGGCATTATTTTGCTGGTTTGTGGTAAAATCAAGAATTCAAAGTTTGATTGTAGCATAAGCAGAATTTGTTATTTTAGTCGATAAATCAGCTACCCCGGAAACTGTGATATTAACGGGTTTTTGATCTAGATTCAAAAATTGAGCCACGGATTCGGTAATAAAATGTGCTTGAGAACCAGCGTCCAAAAACACTCGACAAGTTTTGGCTTTTCCGCGACCGTTTTACGATATCTAAAACTGCGGTAGCTAATAGTACTTCCGTGGATACATAAGCGTGCAAGTTTACGCTAGTACTAGGTGTATCCGTGTTTGTATTTCTATTGTTGGAGCTTTTTTGGTTTATCGAAATGTAACAAACTATTGTGTTTTTGATGACAAATGCGACAGTTGGAAGCGGTGCATTGTAAGACGCGATGATTTTTGCGTAAGCAATTAATACACCATCCACCTTTTTTAGCAACTTCGTAACGTTCAACAGGCGATAACGATGTGAATTCACGGCAGAAACTTACATAATGCTCACCTTCACAAAAAATACAACTATTTTGTGAAGTACTTGCAGTATACGTTTGATGATTTCGCGAATGCAGAGTCATGTTCGACGATTTTGATTTATTTGCTGAAGGATTTTTGATAGTAGCTTGCTGAGATCGCGTGTTTTCGAGTTGAGCTTTTTTATTTAAAAACGACATCATTCGTTTCATTGTTGGATTACGCGAATCGTTAGTACTATCCTCCCATCGTTCGCGAAGACTATTGGTGAATTTGTCTTTGAATAAAATGACGAGAAACGAATTCCACGAGTCGATGGGTTCACCAAGATTTTTTAATGCTCTTAAATACTTTTGAATATGATCCAAGAATGCGCGAGTTGAAAATTCTTTTGACATGCACGGTGTGTCTATTAGCGAAAACCCCTCTCCCCCACCCTTTATTTGAAAAAATAAAAAAAGTACTTGAACAACTTTGTGCGGAATTTAGGTCTCTTTCTAGTTTACTTATTTAACACTTGGTATAATTGGGCATATTTCACAAACAACTGGTTTTCAAAGTTTTCTTCACAGGTTACGCCCCCTAGCGTTAACCCAGAAACTTGAAAGTTATTTCCAGCGATTTCTATTGACCACTTTTACAAAGTAATTTTTTCTCCTAAGTTATAACATGAATAGTTTCTGATATATAGCCGAGAGATCGGCTTATTGGATCACCCGGTACACCAAAATCGAGCGTATTCAATTTTGGGATATGTGGTGGCCAAGGAAAATGACAATGAAAATACAACAATCCAGCGTTCAGGAAAGTTGTTATTTAAGTATGTTATTACTGCCCTCGTATAATATGAGTGTACACCATCTCAGTGATTCTAACAAATCAATAAAATCTTTTTGTAAAAAATAAAAAAGTAAATAGATCTCACCATTAAAATTACAAAGTAACTCGCATGCCCCTAACAAATGATAACCAATGTTTTCACATCATACGTCTATTTGAAATTCATGTTGGAAATGCCTTTTTCTCTTAACATGGGAATTTTCAGTGTTCCAGAAATGATTGTTTCTTAAATTAAAAACCCCACGGCGTGTAAATGTAGCTACCTCTGTAAATCATATTCTATCGACGAAGCAGTAATCAAGATTTTGCCTGTTTTAGATATTATTGGTAAATCTGCTAGCAATAGATTTTGTACTGGTGTAAAATGCTTACACCTTAGATATTATTGGTAAATCTGCTAGCAATAGATTTTGCACTGGTGTAAAATAACTTAAAAAATATTTGAATAAAATCAAGATAAATGTAAAAATAAACTAAGTAAAACCCGCCGGTTTTTTAATTTCATTCTATATTTTATAGAATATATCTAATATTTTATAGAATTTTATGATAACAAATATATCCTAAAAATTACCACTAAAATTAAATTGAAGTAACAGTGTAAATAATACAAAAAGTTTAATTTAAATTTGCGTACACTTATTAATAATATATTAAGTAGTAACAAACGGCAAAATGATAATAAAATCAAAATATTATGTATACTCGGTTCACTAATCCCAGTCTAACTCTTGTAAATTAAGCAATTTTTTTTATTTGTAAAGCTAGTTACATTTTGACAGACAGGAAGTGTTTGTAAACTAAAATTATTCACTACTAACACACGCAAAATAAAACAGCGTGAAATAATAAATGAAAGGTTTAATGTTTATATTTTTAAAATTGTATAATCGTGTATAGATTTGTATTTATAAATAGAAAGATTACTATTTACAAAATGGCTTTTGGGCATCACCATTTGTTTTGTGTATAGTAAGACTAATTACCGCCAATAAAAATCTTTTCATTTACATTTAACTATATTGTATTGATCAAATGAACAAAAATAATAAAATCACAAAACAGTGTTGCTTGTTTTTCAATAAATAATAAAATTCATTTCGAATCATTACTTTGAATTTAAGATATTAACGAATAAAATTACTATTTATTGGTTACGGAAGAGAAATACTAAGTAAAATGATTTCTCAGTCTTCTTTTAAATAACTGTAGGTCGCCTACATTTGGCGCAACTCAACGACTGTAAATAAATTATCATCTCAGTAGATTTTAATACTTTTAATATTCAATTTTAATATTAAATTATAGCACAAACTTTAATTTTTAACTGTATCCAAGCGAAAATGTTAAAAAATAGTTTTTTTTTTATTGTAAATAAACAACATCAAACATTTTAAAATTATTTTTAACTTTAAACATAAATAATTCTGTCAAAAATAAAAACCTTTTACTCTCGATAGATCAGTATATATAACTGTTTATATGGGAAAATAAAACTGTGTCTACTATTTATCTTACAATTTCATCATATTTACTAAGTTTAATTGAAACGAAAAAAGTAAATAGACATGAAGTATGTGTTAAATGTCACTTAATGTTTAAATGGACTACCGCTGTAGTAGAGGTATGGTCGTCTAAAACACTTTGTATAAGGGTATAATGTAACTGTTTATATAAGAAAATAAAACCGTTGCTTCTACTACTCTCGTTATTTATAATTTCATCATATTTTCTCACCTATAATATTTCCTAGGACTTAAAATAAATATTTCAAATCCAAAATAAGCCAAATCGATTGAATCGTCCTCGATTTATTATAAATAGTTATAAAAAAAATAAAATGACGTTTATTAAACGGCATTTTATGATATTTTATATGTAGTTACAAAATATCATAAAATGACGTTTAACAAACGGATCAAATGAACTAAAACTGTAGAGGTGAAGTCGTATAAAAGATTTTGAATTTACAATTACAAACACTAAGGGTCATTCATTGAGATAAAATAATTAAATATCTTTTAAGTTGAACCAACACACTCTTTCACACAATTGTATTACAATCGGCTCAGTGGTTGTTGAATGTTAGCTTGTACAATCTTCGTGCCACGAAATTTTTATATATAGAGCTAAATTAGTAACTTATAAATTCGTGTTTATCTTTTAATACTTTTTTTAGTCACTAGGTAGCAAATATGCGATCAGACACTAGAGTAAACATCCTGGTAGTGCTGGGTTCCTAAAAAGCTACATCACAATAATCATGGTCGGCAGCTTGGCCTTAAAGTGAACCTTCCTGCTCTCCATAGCTCCCATGCAGCCAGAGCCAACTAAAATTTATCCCTTACTTTCAGTGAGGCCATCACTACAATAACCGCTATGATCAAGTTATAGTCTGCACCGATTCTTGTGTTTTACATCACCTCCCATCAATCTCCGCCATTGCGTCTGCCCCAATAGAGGCAGGGATGCGATTAGCTATCCCACATACACTGATCTCGATTAACACCCGCACACCTCTTCATATGAACACACTTCTTTTGACCAAACCTTACATCCAATTCCACTCATTTATTCCTGTTCCGCAATCACATCTAGCACCTGAGCTAACTCTCTCTCTCCTTTAGCTCCTTCGTGGACAACACCGTTTTCACAAATTTTTGAATTGTTGTCCACCATCTCTCATTAGCAATTGTAATTTCCATCATACCTCTTACCGATTCGCACCTAAACCCAAGCATTCTCTCTGACACACTTTGCTCTCTTGCCCATATGCCCCACACCAACATTGTATGTAACACAATATCCTCGTCGTCCCTGCAATACAGATATTTATTGTTATTTGATTTTTTAAACCGGTGTCGATATTTGCGGAAACATCCATGACCTATGAACACCTGCGTCAAATTTTAATCCGGGTGCCGATGTCCACATTTCAGCCATCTTCGCAGGTTGGATAATAAATAACGAGTTCGTCCCTGCACTACATCTTTCATTCCTTCCCAGTCTACACATTGCAATTGATCTGGGTCTCTCCACACTTCTCGCATTTTCTCTCTGGATGCCCTGAATTTTTTGCAAGTACAACCTCCCTCCTCCTTCTTCCTCTTCTTCTCGCTCCTCTTCCTTTTGGATTTGAGGAGGATGATGTTAGGTATTACCCTCCCAAATACAGCCAAGGCCACAGTGTAGGGCCAAGGACGTGCCTCCGGATCCACACAACTAATACCGTTTTGAAACTTATGTTGTCTTTGAAATCTTAAATTGAAAACTAAATTTTTTTATTGCAGATTTGGATTTCTCATAAAAAATAAATAACTAATATTTTAAACATTTTTTTTTAATTGTGGATAGATGGCGCTGACAGATCCTATTAGTGTCACTAGTTTTTCATACTCAATTCAGACTTTCACGTTCACGTAGTGAATCCCGGTAACCTGAGCAACTCTGTGGAATATTGTTGTAACCAACCCCCGTCGAAACCAAAGTCAGGACAAACAAGCCAAGAGAAAATGATACTTCCAAGATTAGGAAGTTAAGCAAAAGGTTAATGAGTTATTCCCTTAAAAAAAAACTTATTCCAATGAAAACAAAAAAAGGACAACCGGACTGTTTAATTTACGACGACCTAGCAAACGACAAAGGAATAACTGTTTACGGATCTGCACATCGAACGTACGCCCCAGATGCTTTTAAATTGCTTACACAATAACTGGACAAAATAAAAGCCGATGTAATAGTAAATTAATAGATAATTCCACAAAAATTAAACTTTTGGGCTGGAATAATAAATAAACATTTAATTTGGCCATTCTTTATCGATGATAATCTTACTACCTACAAAACTTATTGTTTTGTTTCTACTTCTTTCTATATGCATTTGTTTATAAAAATTATACTTATATTTTTTTTGAATTGTTAATAATTAATGAAACAAAAATTGTTTTATCCTAGCTCAAATTGGTAAATAATCTCAGGGTTTTACGTCTTTCAATCACATAAATGCAAAACCAATACTCAGGATGAGGATGCTCATGGATAAATAAAATTCAAAAATAAAATATAACCGTATATTAAAAAAAATGTTTCTACCAAAGAAATAAAGACAAATTTTAATGACAGCATAAATTGCAAAAAAAACAAACAATTTATGAAAAGCGTAAGTAATTTAATATAAAAAAGCATATAAAAAAACCGCAAGTTATTTTAAAAGAGAAAGTTACCCAGAATAGATACAATAATACATTATGGTTACTAGAATTAATTTTAAAATATGACGAATTTGTTTATGTAAAAGTTCCTATCAAAATACACTGGTGTCTTTATGCGTCGATGAAACAGAAGTACTCGCAACGGAGAATATTTTTAGAAAGAAATATAGAGGTACATTTGAATACCTTGGAACAATTTTTATTTACGATGTCGGATACTAGCATGTAAGTATTTAACAACTGCTATCAACACTTATCACTGAATTTAATTTTAACTTTTCAAAAAATATTACTTTGTACTTGTTACTTTTACGGATGTCTTATGGTTAACGAAGATCGATACTTTTTTACTTTTTTTTCTTAAACACAAACTGCTCCTTTCAGCTATCGAGAATCATCTCTGCACACTGTCTCTACACTCACTGTCGTTTTATTTCATTCCAAAAACTCTCTTGGCTTAATACCCCCTTCCATCAATAACTTTCCTTTCTTTTCATTGGTCAAAATAGCTATGCCTCTTTTTTCATTTCAAAGTCTTCAAAGTTTCCAGTCATAAGTACTTTAACATTTTCTCGGAACTCTAAATTCCCGACTTCTTTCAAACAACCTTTTTCGTTAATCTTACGTTCAAACACAAATTGTTCTTAAATGCACTTTAGGGCCAATAAATAATTACATTAATTTTAACGATTAGATTACAAATATGTTAACAAAGACAACTTTGTACTAGGTAAAACCAATACCTATTTTAACAATAGACAGACAAATAGGTATTTTACATTTTAAATGCAAGAAACCAATATTTTTTAAAAAACTACTTTAACGTATTACAAAATGACAAATTATACGTGTACAATAGACAGATTTTCTTTTTCTTATATATATAAAAGGCAGATCATAATTATATACATATATATATATATATATATATATATATATATATATATATATATATATATACATATATATATATATATATATATATATATATATATATATACATATATATATATATATATATATATATATATATATATATATATATATATATATATATATATATATATATATATATTATTATGATCTGCCTTTTCTTGCTTTTTATTTAACTCTTTATTTATTTAATTACTTTAATTAATTATTTAATTAATTATCTAAGTGTCGCGAATCATATAAAAAACAATCTCAGGGTGCCATTTTATAAAAATAATAAATCAGCTTAGGTTATACTTATATTTTCTCGTGGCTTCAAGTATCTCTTAATCGTTCCTTCTCGGGATAAAATAAGGAAAGGAAATAAATAGAAATAACATAGATATACAAATACAAATATCTTTTATTATCAAAAGAAATAATATGAAAATTTTTAAATATTGCAATTTTTGTTCATACGTTTTTGTACAAACAATTCTAAATATTATAAAAAGAAACCTTTTAAATTAATTACGCAATATTTATAATTATCCTTTGAAGTAAAAAAAAATAAACTTGATGGTATCTTAAATAGCGATAATTTTTGTTCTTCCGATAGTATAGAGTCTTTTATTTGAAACATTGAAAAAAATTATGTCATAAAAATTATTGACTGAACTTTTAAATCACACACGACGATGTCTTCTTTCGACCAGAACAGCTCCCCCTTGTTAATTATGTTAGTCTACCAATCAACGCCTTCTCCGTTCTAAGTGTTCACCTGTCAGCATACCAGCAAACTCTTTCTCCAAAAACACGAGCAGGCCTCTTTTACCAGTACTTGTTCATCAAACTCCAAAATTCTCTCCTCTCTTTCATATACTAACAATCTTTCACTTGGGCTTTATAGAATCCAGGAGGTATTCGACTTCTCAGCTTGGATCTATCTCTTGTTCCACCTTTCAGCCAATCACTTCTAATTATTAAACTACTGGCACTTGCTTCCAAATTGACTACACAAAACTGCAACTGCTTTTCTCCGGTGACCATCACATAATACATCTTTTTTACTTCAAACTTTCAAAACATTCCCTCTCTTTTCCCATTCGAAACTCGCTAACCAATCAGAAAATTTCTATATTCCACCTCTTAATTGATATCAGAAAAACCCAAGCATCGCTTGTAAACAACTTTCTTTGAAAAAATAACGGTTTTTTTTGTGACTTACTTTCTAAATATAATAACTAGGTACCTGGCGGCTTTTGGCCTTCCCAGCGAGAACAAAAACAAAGGCTTTTAAAATAATATATCTACAAATACCGAGAAGCAATTGTCTATTCACTTTAAAGTATTTACTAATGTTTTTCAGTCCTTCAGGGTAAAACTCATTATGAATAAACCCAATGCTTAAAACTACTTATAACAAATATTTACAAATCGATGTACAGAGCGTTGGAAATTTATGTGCCCGCGTTCTATAACAAAATCAAATTTTTATTCTATCTTTGATTGATAAACTGAATCATAACAATATATATATATATATATATATATATATATATATATATATATATATATATATATATATATATATATATATATATTTATATATATATATATATATATATATATATATGTCCAAAAGTTTGGAATATTGGAATATTTTATCATTTATTGATTTTTATATATAAACCCTTGTGAACAGTTAAACATCATTTTGTTTCAATTCTCGACAATACTAAATAAATGTCAAAACCAGGTAAAAGATATGTAAAAAAAATTATTTATTCTCTTGGACCGAAAAACTTACAATGCACAACATACATTTAAAAATAAATTAGTATAGAAAAGAATCTCGAAATGTAATAGGGCGATTGTTTCGCTTCTTGATGCGTGTTTTGAAAATGTCCCAAGCATGTTCAATAACGTTCATGTCAGGGGAACTTGAGAGCCACTGTAATGTGGATATTCCTTCTTCTTCCAGAAAATTTTGTACTGCTGCTGTTCGATGAAGAGGTGCGTTGTCATGCATAAACAAAAATTCATTACCTACTGCCTCACGGAATAGACGGACGACAGGATTTAAAACTTCCTCTATGTACACAGCACCAGTGACTCTTCTCTCCAGAACCAGCAGTGGCGTACTACACACGCATAATACCACCCCAAACCATAATACTGCCACCTTCAAATGGGACACGCAGTTGGGCTGTTTCTAGGCGGGCTTGTTGTCCTGGGGCCCTTCAAACCAGTGTTCTTCGCGAATCAGATACCAAGCCAATTTTTTACTCATCAGAGGACATCACGTTATTCCAGTTAGGACCGTGATGCTCCATTTCTCTAGCTCATTGCAACCTTACTATTTTGTATTGGTAGGTTAATTTAGGAATATGTAGCGGTCTTCTACGAAACAAATTTACAACATTTAGTATGCTTGTTATTGTTTGCCGTGAAGTATTCAGTCCTTGAAGCTTAGAAATTCCTGTGGATATACCAATTGTAGATTTCAGACGATTTCTATGAGTTATCAATTTTACCGGTCTTGTGCTGCTGTTGTACATCGACATCTACCACTTCTGGGACGATCCTTGACGTCATTTGTATCTTGGATTTTTTATTTTTTTTTTTATTTTCGATACAGCACTTTGAGTAACATCAACAATATTCGCAATATAACTTTGACTAAAGCCCTGTTGTAACAAAGCAATTACTCTAGATCTGTCAGAATGAGATATCACGTTTCTAGGCATTTTAAACGGCTTAATTAAAATTTAAACAAAGACTGAAATAAACTGTAAATACGCTAATCAGTTGAATGTGACCAAAATTATACAAAAACGATTCAAATTTTTTATCATTTTCATTTAAAAACGATCTAGAATGATAATCAACAACAGTTTTAAAACCACCATAGGCGTAGATATATTATTTGTATGTGTTCCAAACTTTTGGACATGTATATATATATATATATATATATATATATATATATATATATATATATATATATATATATATATATATATATTGCTGATATTCTTGTTTTGTCAGATTCTTTTTAATCAAAAGTATGCTCTTGCTTTTAAGATTGAGGCCAAGTAGGTCAATCGATCAATTTTAAAAAGATATAAGAACTTGATTATACATTTTCGCAGAATTTTTAAAATAATCTTTTTTGAAAACGATTTTCGGAGTGGAAATCGAGACGTCAAACATTAGTTAGTTAAAAATGTAATTTTTATTTCAATCAATAATTGTGGCTTAATCTCGTATATGAATAATATTTAAATTAAACATGCCACAAGAAAGTAGTTTTTAAATCTTAAAAGTTTGTTATCTCAATTAATTATATAATAGAAATTGTATAGTCATCTTTGAATTTCATCATACTATACGAAAAAAATAATCGAATAATTATTTTATACATTGCAGTTTTGAACTGTTTACTTATTTTTTTCTTTTTTATTGGTATATCTTGTTGAATATATCACATAGCAGAGAATTTTATAAAATGTTTTTGAAACGTTATAGATTAGATAATTAGCATCCAAAAACAAATCTGCCTTTGTCGGCAATGATTACATTTGATTAGTAATGGTCATATATTTATTACAAATTTAATTCCTTATTAAAATTACATGATTTCCTTGTGTAAATCTGGAATGAGTTTCAGAGTTTCTTTCAAATGTTTATTATTTTTAAAATTTTAAAAATTTTAAAAAATATTCTGATTACAATACTCTCTTCAGATAGACTAATTGCAGTTTCTTTCCAACTTAAATTATTAAAAGGTAGTCTTGTAAACTATAATTCCATTCTTTACCATTTATATAGAGGATATAATACTTACGGATATTACACACATACACTTTCTATGGTCTTCATTAAGCGGCATTATGCTGTGCTTTCACACGCACTGTTTTTCATTTCTTTAACTCTACGGGTTTTAAGGGGACACAATATAAGTTAACAAAAACAGATTATTTAGTATTTACTTCTAAGGCTAATGTTGAGTTTTTCATTGACAATGACGTGAAGATAATAACACTATACAAATCAAATTATTTAAATGTATATAGCAATTTTGACCACAAACGGCTAGGGTAAGAGGAAAATAGACAGCGAATAGAACAGAGAAAGAAAGTAATTCGACGTCGTAATCTAATATGATGTGACCAAAATATAAGAGAAAAAAGATTAGGACTAAAGGTAGTGAAATGTGGACCTTATATGCTGAAGCAAAGAGAAAGTTAGATTCAAAGGAGTGCCAGAATATTAACGCGCGACAGAAACAAAACATTAACAAACAAAAAAACGACGACATTAGAAAGAGATTAAATGCTACAAACACGTTAACTGATGGGCTAGAAAGAAATAGTCTTAAGTAGTTTGAACATCGTTCTTATGGCTTGTGAAGGATATATATATATATATATATATATATATATATATATATATATATATATATATATATATATATATATATATATATATATATATATATATATATAAGGGAGCGTACACCAAAGTAAGAACTGCTCTTGGATTGACCGAAAGTTTTCCAGTGACGGTTGGTTTGTATTAAGGATCTTCACTGAGTCCTTACCTGTTTAATCTTGTTATGGATGTACTGACAGAGAAAGTAAGGAAAGGGACTCCTTTGACCATGTTTTTTGCTGATGATATCCTACTAGTAGAGGAGAACAAAAAAATGTTGGAGGAGAAGTTGGAGTATTGGAGAAGGGTTATTAAAGAGGAAGTACTTAATTAGCTGGTCGAAAACCGAAAACAGAGTATATGGGGTTGGGAGGGGGCGGAATGGTTGGAGACGTAGAATGGCTTGGAGAAATGCTAGGAAGAGTAGTAGAATCGAGAAATTGCCTATAGGATAAAGGCTCGGGGAAGGCTCTGAAAGAAAAGATATACAAGAGTATGGTGAGACCTGCGTTGGTGTACGGCACTGAAATGTGGCCAATAAAGAAGATTCAGAAAAAGAAGATGGAGGTAGGTAAAATAAAAATGTTACGGTGGATGTTGGGTGAGACTACGAGGGACAGGATCAGAAACGACTTGATTGGGGAAAGAGCTAAGGTAACTACAGTCTCAAAAAAAATTTAAGAACAAGACTAAAATGGTTTGGTCATGTCAGACGTAAAGATAAAAACTACATGTGACGAAGGATAGAGCTGTTAGAATATGATGCAAGAAGAGGTAGAGAAAAACCGAGGAGAAAATGGAAGGTATGTTTGGTAGAGGACTTAAAAAAAATGGTTTAGGTGAAGAAGATCCGATGGACAAAAACGAGTGGTGATGAAGAGTAAGGAACAGCGAACCCCAAAAAGGAAAAAGCTGAGAAAAAAGGTGAAGAAAAAGCTAGACCAGTATTTAGATAAAATCCACATGAAAAGCAAAATAAGACGCTTAAGAAATACAAAATTGGCGTCTTTATAATAATATAAAATATAATTGTATTTTTTTAGATCCGTTGTGTAGAAGTTGGATTGGCGTGGATCTAGCGTTGTTAACCTTTGCCAGCCCATCTGGTTATCATCTCTATTTTACGATCTCAGTAGATGAAATTGTTTTTTGCTTACCGTGGATCATCACGACTGTTTTAAGAATATTTTTCTAAAACCTCTGGATTACTTTGATGTTGTTCTGGTGACCATGTCCCCAGAGCTGGACGCTATATGTCCATACTGTTGTAACCCTCATCCGGACACTTATTTTTCTGACATAGTAGGATAGAGTGTATCCTTCGGACACATGGTAATATTATGGTATTTCATGTTATTATTAATAAAATATGTATCAATTCTTTTGAATTTTTATTTTTAGCCAATAAAGTAATAATTAGTGAGTGCTCGGTCTATAAAAATTTAAAAACAATGCAGATCTTAACCTATAATTCTGAAGTATCTATAATGATATGACATTTTATTACTTTCTTAAGCAACTAATACACTCACATTTTACACTGCTGTACTCGTTGCAAACGTTCTTGTTGAAACTATTATAAGTCTGTTTTTGTGTTCTTGATTTTTTTTATGGACATAAGTAACATCTTCTTTTCTGTATAGGCTGAGGTGTGGCACTTGTGGCAGTTGCTTCTCCTGCAAAGTTCGCCTTAATAGATCTGGTTGATTTAGACAGTCCAACGTTCAATGTGCGGATAATATGGGGCTTTATAAGTTGTTCTGCTGTTTTAATTATAAACATAATATTTTTTCGTGTCTTTTTATGTTTCAGTTTGGATGCAGGTTGATCCAAATAACATAAGATGCTAGACAGCATAGATCTAACATATTAATATTATATGCGAAAGTCCATATATTGATGCACCATCTGGTCGAGCGAGTCAACTTCACCTTTTGTTTTATTATAGTCGAGAATAATCTCTGGTTTATGGTTCATCTCCTCTCTAATCTCATTCGAGTAATGTATTGTTGACAACACTATGACACTTTTCATATGCTTAGGTACGTATGATACCAATATTGTCTTTTTTTGTCAAACCAAGTGTAGAAGACAATGGCTCCTTGTTCTTACATGGTTGAAACTCAGAAGGAATAAACTTTTTTATTTTTTCTAACTGTGCCAATAATTCTTAAACCATTAGATAGCACATGATTAGCCATATCTAGTAAAATAGTTATCAAATGTTACGTTCCTATTCGTTCGGTAATAAGGTTCGCTTAGTGATTCTACCACTTTACGTCCCAAACCAGTAGCTACTTGGTTGTCTTGTTCATCGAGATATGGAATGGCATTTAAAGGATAAAAAGTTTCTGAGTCACATGCCCACCATATTTTCATTCCATAGTTGTCGGCTTTTGATGAAATATATTGTTTAAACTGTCATCTTCCACGATAAAAAAATCAACTGCTCGTTAATTGCTATATTTCGTCCTGGTAAATAATTATTTTTTTAAATTCCTAGTACTTGATCCCATATATCCCGTATAGCAGCCAGTTTATCTTTTTTACGTCTCTCGGATCTTGTCGTTTTGTCGTTGAAACGAATAAAACGCAAAAGCTTTTTGAACCGATTTATACCCATAGTGACTCAAAAAATCTGTGGTCCATAAACTGACTTCCACAAAGCTTCATAACTTACATAGTGTGATTTTAGATGTTTGTCGGTGAACAGTAGATCAAAGAGAACATAAATTTTAATTCTATCACAGGACTTCCATGATTTATTTTGCAATACACGATGAGCCTCTAGATTGGTGTAACGGACAATGCTATCCACAATATTTTTAGTCAAATACAAGCGAAATGTATCTATTGGTTCTTCAATGCATGTTCCAGTCGGAAAAGGTTGTGATGACCATTCAGTTTTATCTTTAGCAACATACATTTCTGGTTGATTGATTCTGTGTTTTTAATCTACGTTTTATTTTATACTTTTTTCCTCTGAAATTTGTTCATCTTCCTCTTCATTAGCTTTCGACAAATGATTGTCATCTGATTCAGATTCGTCGTGGAAATCCTCTACGCAGTATTTGTCATCATCAAAATCAGAGAAGTTCTCAATTAAGCTTATATCTTATATCTTTAAGCTCCGTCACGGTTACCTTTCTTTTGCTTATATTTACTACTTTATAATTTAGTAAATGTGTGAAAACTAGAAAGTGAAATTATTTCTATGTACAGAATAAACACCAATAAAATAAATTGAAAAACTTACCCGAAACTACAGGTTGTTTAGTACTTCACGTGACCGATAGTCGAAAAATATTGATAACCAGTGGCGTAACCGCATCGAAAAGCAAATTGTGTCCGACGGACACACACTGTCCAGCTACGTCAGTAACAATAATTTTATTTTTTCATATTTCATTTTGATTAGTTCAAAATATTTAGTTGTTGTCTCCAATAAGTTTACTTTAAAATGGACTAATTCTAATTTTTGAGGTAATAATATATTGTGATTTTTGAAATATACAGTAACATATCGTCGGAGTTATGGAAAAAGGGCGAATTCACCAAATCTCAATTTTTCAGGAGAGCACTTTCTAAGGTTTATACCCTCAGGAAAATTATTGAATATTATTCAAATAAACTTTGATCAGATAAAAGGCATATATCGAGCACAGTTTAATTAAATCTTGCCCAAGTACTTTCGATCCCTAGATCATCTTTAGGGGCATTTCGTCAATTGTGGCCTATCCGGCAAGAACAAGATGTCATAAACATATAATTGTACATAACACTACACTACAAATAGACAAACAAACACTTAAAAATAATTTAAGGAAGGCTACATTGCTTGAAGAAGTCGGAGACAGAATGGCTCCTGATCTAACGGAAATGTTGGGGTGACATGATCAGCTTTGCTTTGATCAGATAAAAGGCATATATCGAGCACAGTTTAATTAAATCTTGCCCAAGTACTTTCGATCCCTAGATCATCTTCAGGGGCATTTCGTTAATTGTGGCCTATCCGGCAAGAACAAGATGTCATAAACATATAATTGTACATTACACTACACTACAAATAGACAAACAAACACTTTAAAATAATTTAAGGAAGGCTACATTGCTTGAAGAAGTCGGAGACAGAATGGCTCCTGATCTAACGGAAATGTTGGGGTGACATTATTCAAATAAGCTGTAATTTTTTATTTCAATAGTGTAAACATGTCATTTTTGTGTTCTTTAAGTTTCAAGATTTCTAGTAAAGCCGTTAAGTGATATTTGTATTGCTAAGCTAGACCAGTGGTCACATATGGATGTGAAACGTGGACCCTCTCAACCACTGATGAAAATCAACAGAATATTTGACCGCAAAATACTAAGGGAGATATTTGGACCAACCCAATGCAGCGATGGTTCGTGAAGAATTAAAATGAACCACTAGCTGGATGAACTAATGCAGAGCGCAGATATTATCAGATTTGTAAAGTCACAAAGACTAAACTGGTTTGGTCACCTAGAAAGAATGCCAGATAATCGAGCTGTAAAAGTAGTCCAGAGATGGAAGCCCCAAGGAAACAAAACAAGAGGAAGGCCCCGTAAAAGATGGATAGACGACGTATAGAGGGATCTTAAAACCATGAACATCAGACAGTGAGGAAGGAAAATATCTGACACGGCAGAATGGAAGAACATTGTTAAGCAGGCCAAGGCTCACAAAGGGTTGTAGCGCCATTAGAAGAAGAAGAAGATTGCTAAATGTAACCTATTCGCCCGTTTTACATACCTCAAAACTATTCATTCTGGCTTTTTGGCCCTTTAGCACGTTATTTGTATAATCTAAAAACAGTATATTTAGAAAGGAATCAAAGAAAACTAGCTTAATACTGATTTTTCATTACAACTTTGAGTTCTTTACACATAAGTTAAATAAGCAAAAACATTGGTGAGAAAATATAAAAAAATCATGTAGAGATTGTTCATTTTTCACTTTTTCTTTTGACATGAAGATACTTTGTTTTTCTTCTGACACGATAATTTGATTTTCTTGAGAGACGATGCTTCTTTTTTCTGATCAGCTAAAGATTTTTTTTGTTGTGTTTACATTCCTTTTTTACCACATCGAGTGTCACCTTTTGGTATATTCTCAAAGTATTGGTGATGGTACACGGGGATAACTCTGGCCTTACACAGGTTCATGAGATGTTTGTATTTAGTGACTGTTATGGGCAACCGACTGCTGTACGCCTTAGGGAGTAAGTCAAGTCAGTAGAGGGCCTTTCCACATTTTTCAGGATTTTGATTTCTTGAAAACTTTTATTATTGTATTTGTACTTGAAAAAAAATAGAATCAGGTTTATCTTTCAAGAACCCGAACCATTTGATTTTTTTCCAGCTGACTAAATCCCCAGTTACAGTTTCATACCTTATTTTTTTTTGTTGGTTTGGGACAATTTCTTCTGATCTATAAAAGATCCAAATAAACAATGTTGTAAGGCTTTTTTTGGTGTTTTTCTTGCAGTCTGACAAGCAACATGCCATTCTGAAGATACAATAATTTGAACATTCTTTGCTGCCCTTTCAATTGTTGAATTCATCGAATGACCTTGCTGAGAGTGCCCTGGTTCATAAAATACGTGATCGAATACTTCGCAATTCGTACATCTGAGAGCATGTAATAATGCAGTTGTTAAATACTGATTTAAATTCTGCTCACCACAGCTATCCCTCATTAGGAAGAATTCTTCAGTTTGTGGATGGTTTGCTATGTAATTAAATACTTGTATTGCTAGGTTCATATTCGTATACAGGTTCCTATTTCATTAGCACCTCTATTCCCTTCGGTCTCGCTCCATAGGTTGCAAGTTCCTTCTTTAGTCACCAGATCGAATATGGTGAGGTGAAGTACAGCAAGTTTTCGTTTGTAAAATGTCGAGGATACCTCGCCCTTAGGACATTCTAACACAGCTTGGAGAAAGTTTATTTCAGCTTTCTTTTCATTAGTATTTTCACTGTCTTTCACTTTTTGTGTTTTAAGTTCACGGGCTGTCTCTTTGTTCTTCAAATGTCTTTCATATTTATCTTTTCTTTATTTCTTTTCATCTAGGGTCAGTGATTTGTAATGATTACAAGTACTACATTGATCCTTCTTAGGATTATGAAAGCGCAGGTTTCCATAGGAGTAGAAATAGGCTTTGTACATGGATTTGAAAACAGGTGTTAACAATGCTTCTTTATTGTTTGAATCTAGTTTTTCATTTTCTATAGTAGTTTTTGAGTTATCTTACCTACATTGTTGAAGATATAAAGTATACCACTTTTTAAGATTGGGTTGTGAAGAAAGGTAGAGTTTACCGCTGGACTTTCTGCAGTTGTGGGATTCTACTTTTGTTATGGATTAAATATGCTGACGGGTGTGTTCTTTAATCCAGGCCGGTATTTTGTTCACAGTTGATGCTTTCCCTTTTTGGTCAGTCGATACAATTCCAGCAATGCTCCTTTTTTCCAGACAGGTTTTCACTTCTTTTCCCTTTACATTTCTGTAGGTTTTACCAGCACTCCTTAAACGCTTTCTTTCTTTTTGTTCCTTTTTAGTTGTAGCCTTATTCGTATTGTCAGTCTTCTTTTTTTTTAATAAATGTTCAGTTTTATTTGTCAAACCCAAAGCATCATCAGATTCTGAAATCTCCAAAATCATGTGACGCTTCGATATCTGCTGTCTCAAAACCTTTTTGTTTTCAAAAATGATGTTACAATGGTAGCACATGAACCCCTGTCTAACACAATCTTTGTCATTTACTTGATTTGTGGGTGTTCCTAAGCATGACTGAATATTAGTATTAGGGGACTCGCCTATTGCGTGGTAGGGGATTGTTGGGTCAGTTAAATCTGGATGATGTAATGTTAGTCCTTTAGATAGTAGGTCATCGATGATAACATAATTTTTGTCATTACCTTGATTTGGGGGTGTTTCTAAGCATGACTGAATATTAGTATTAAGGGACTCGCCTATTGTGTCGTAGGTGATTGTTGGGCCAGTTAAATCTGGATGATTTACTGTTAGTTCTTTAGATGGTAGGTCATCGATGACTTTGGATGTCCCAGCTGTAATATCCACAATATTTTCTATGCATGATAATAGCATAAATTGCTCATTTTCCTCTATGAATGATAGTCTTGCCGGTTGAAGTGGCTGTAGTAATACGTAATCTTGTATACGCTCTTCATTATTATCTAATTGGCCTAGCTCTTGTTCTGGTATTTTGGCACTTACTTGCATGTTTGTATCATAACCGTGGTCAAACTAACTGTTCTGAACTTCTATTTTTTACTGGGCAAGAGCCATGATTTTTTGAGAACGTGATTTGAAACATTTTCCCCCTGAAATAAAACAAAAACGTAAATGTGTGGTTTCACTAGTATATAATGTATCTACATTTAATAAACTAGATTTAAAGACTTTCCCTACAATGAAAGATTACTTCTATTGTAAGTTATATAATGTATAGAGTTTGGGCCTAGTTAAAAATACACAGCCCATAGTGTGAAATTAAAAGTTATCTGGCATTATTTGGTATTCCCATAAACATACCAAGGTACTACAGTACAATACTAACAGCCGAATAATTATTTTTGTGCTGTAAGTCTGAGTTTTTAACGAATTATAGTGGTACTAACATTTGAAAACAATACAGAAACTGATACCTGGACTTAGATTAGGGATATTAGAGATACTATTTGTAAACAAAGAGTTCAAAAAACTGTTATTAGGGATATATTCCAAGGTTTAGTGCACACAGTTTGAGGCTTTAGTAGTAATACAAAATTTAAGCGTATGCAAGATGTTAAAATAATTTATTGGTACTTACCAAGGTAATACACTCAAGAGTGAAATGTTAATACATCAATTACACAGATAAACATATAAACAATTAAGTAAACAAATATCTACACCACCACTCAGTTGTTGTTAAAAATCTTTCAGAGCTAACCTCAAAACAAAACAGCTGACAACAAATGCTGGTAGCCTGATCTAGCATCAGTGCTAAATTGTGCTAAAAAGGCTTAATTGTTAGCCTGGTAAAAGAGTGGACTATAACAATGGGGTTTCAAAATAAAATTCGTATGTTCTCTATGATTTTGTCACACAATCACAATAATAATTATGACTATAGTATATCATAAAAATAGAATCAATCGTGTTATTATTCCTAATGTAAGAAGGGCCAACGTGCACATTCGACCTTCTTACCTGCATGTTCGCCCTATTTACATGATATTAATTGTTAAGAATCAAAAGTAAGAAAGGCCATTCGCCTTTTTAACACACTTGAAATTACATTCGCCATTTTTTTACTTGAGGTTTCTATGGAAACCATTGCTCATACAAGTTTGCCATTTTTACATAACTGTAGCTCCCGATATCCACAACCACGTCATGTCAACTCGGCGAAAACATCAAAAACGTAAAAATGGCGGATTCGCCCCTATTACATAACACCACCTTTTCCAGATATTATAACGGTTAAATATTTGTTTGTAGATCAATAGTTTCTGCCCCGATCCATTATACATAAAAGATCATTAGTTTGTTACCGATGGATAGTTAAAAATTTTTTCATAACATCCAAGAGAATTTTCTAAATTTGATAATTAGTTCTTCTTTTTTCTTCTTTTAATTAACAATATACAATATACTATTCTCCTTTATTGGTAAAGCATACATTTGCCGATTTTATTCCATTAAGCGTTATTTTTCATTTTTTGTCAAATATTTTATTTTGTCTACTGAAAATTGTACCGCTTCTTCAGTATTTTGTTTAATTGATACTACAGCGTTTATCATTTGCAAAGATCGCTGTCATATTTTTCTCCAGATGAGGGAAATTATTAGTGTATGAGAAGTAAAGTATCGGTCACAATACACTAAATTGCTGTACTGCTGCCTTGATCTCTTTTAGTTCTGAGTACGTAGTCTCTTATTTGACTATAAATAATATATTTAAGATGTAGGATACTAACAGTTAGAAGAATTTTATTATGAAAAATCAATCTTTTTTCGAGACCAATCCAAAACAAACCCAAACTATACCTAGAAATTTTAATAGTAATATCACTAAGTCAAACAAATACTCCATAGTGTTACTAAAGATCATCAGTCAGATATTTATAAATAAATTGTAAAGACTGCAACTTAACTGATCATTGGCATCCTCTCTGATATCTTCTTCAGGGCTTCCAGAGTACTTGTCTTCTAACACCCAGACACTACTATACTGTTAACTGACCACTTTACTATTACTGTTGCAGACAGCGGATGGTTTATTTACATTATCGTAGGTTCTTTATGAGAGGTCTTTATGTCGAATGTATGCCGTCATTTTTTTTTATTGAGACAACTCCGTGTTGTTTATTTGGACTGTTATCTGTGATTAATTGAACAAGAGATGACAGCTTTTGTTGGGGGATAAATATTGTCTTTATTTATTTTGATTTAAGGATTTTGTCGATTTTGTCAGTGACACCTTTGACGTGAGGAAGAAAAGCAAGATATGATAAGGGTCTGAGTCTTATGATTAAGATTGAGTGATTGATGCCTATGGAAGCTTCTATTGATGTGATTTTCCAAAGCCTCTAAACGCACTACCCTGAGGAACTCCAGCATGGTCTGGACGGACGCTAGAGTATTCTGAATACTGAGTCACGAAGAATTGTCTGTTTTGTAGGTAGGATTAGAGAATCAGGAAATGGTGAATAGGTAGAAGTTTTCTGATTTTATAGAAGAGATACTGGCCTCTTCTATAAAATCAGAAAACTGCTAGTCCTTATCAAGTTACCGGTCCTTAGAACGAAATTATTGATTTGTGTTAAAATCTTTAGCCCTTTGGTAGGTAATTCTTTGCGTATTGTAGTTTTAATGAGATCGTGACCACGAGACTTCTTTAAGGTAATTTAAGTGTTAATGTTTCTTTCACTCGGTTCATTTTTAAATTTGCAGGTTAGAACTCAACCTAAATGTACTTTCCAGGAGGTTATAAATATCATTGTCTTTCTGAGGGTTCAGCCTCAAGGGATGCAGTTAAAAATCGCTGGCAAACTGGTTAGCAGACGTTTCAGCCTGTCACTAGTTTGTTCTGGCCTATTGGGCCATGATTGGGGGGATTATGAGTTAGAGTTCCATTAATTTTTTTGTAGCTTTCCATAATAAGTTTTTTATTGACTCGGTCTCCGTTAGGTTTTTAAGGTAGTTGTTTGTGTCCAAATTCTTGTGATGGTTAAGAGTTCTTTTAAGTTTCATCGTTGCTCTGTTAAGTATATCCTTATCTCGTGGTGACCTTGGTTTTGCTAGATTTTTTCATGTCTCCTTTTGTTAGCGATTTCATCTTTAATGAGTGTTGGTAAGTCATGATTATTGTTATACATATTTTTTCTTTGATTATGCGTAGATTTCCGTGCAGCTAACTGAACTGAAAGTGTTCGAATATTGATATCGAACAGTTCGATAAACGACTACGCCAATTTTAAGCTAGTTTTTAGTGGCATTTTTAGTTAAAGTTTTTTAACTCAGATGGTTCTAAAGTGGTCCCAGTTAGTATTATTATTACTGAGAAACGTTGGATAGCCTCTTAAAACCTTTTTTGACTTTACCCTTATTAAAACAAGGGAATGGTCGCAAGATAAGTCCAAACATGACTTTTTAGACAAAAGTATTTTTGGGATGCTTTTGATAACACAGAAATCAACTAGATCAGGACTTTTGTTTTTATCAGTAGCCCAATATGTAGGCTGTTCAGTGGATAGGTGGTTAAGGTTAATATTTGGCATAGCTCTGAGGAGCTACCTTCCTTTAGTGTTTATAATCTTAAATCCCCTGAGGGTGTGTTTGGAATTATAGCCACGCCTGGCAATGCATTTGTTACCAAGCGATTGGCTTACCAGCTAGCCATTTTAAATTAAGTACCTCATCCTTTCTCGAATGAGTAAAAAGCTGTTGGCAAAATGTGGGTTAGACTGTTTTTCAAACGCCATCCAGAGCTTTCTTTCAGACGATCACGGAACTTGTTAATGGCTAGAGCTAAAGGATTCACAAATGAAAATGCTGACAAGTATTTTTTTATTCTGAAGCCTGAACTTAAGAAAATAAACTTTGACCCCTCAAAAATATTTAATGTAGACGAAACAGGGATATCTGTAGTCCAGCACAAAACTACTAGAGTAGTAACCTGTAAGGGGAAAACGAGAGTGCATAAACTTTCATTTGCTTAACGTGGATCCACAACCACAGTCATAACCTGTATGTCAGCAGCAGGCCAGTATATTCCACCCTTGTTAATATTTCCACTTAAAAGGTGGCAGGAAGAATTGCTTCACAGTTCCTGTTGTGCTTTTCCTTGATGGTCACTATTCCCACACTAGAAATCTCGAACTTATTGACATTGCAAAAGAGTCAGGAGTATCTATAGTTTGCCTTCCTCCACACTCAACAGACAAGCTACAGAATTTGGATGTATCGTTTATGTTTTCTTTGAAAACTAGATACGCAAAAGCTATAGAACAATGGTTGGCTAGTAACCCAAATAGAGTTGTCAGAAAACTGCAAATATCCAGTTTCTTTTGTGAGGCGTATCTTCGTGCAGCTACTCTTGAAACGGCCGTCAATGGATTTAGGATGACTGGTATCCATCCATTTAATTCTGATGTCTTTCAGGAGCATGATTCTATTGCTACACAACTTAATCAGCGAGAGGTGCCTGCCAATGGACGGGATAATGACAACTAGAATGTTCTAGCCCCACCTTAAGCGGTCAGTCCACGAAACATCCAGAATGCTCCAGTCCCACCTTAAGTGGTCAGTCCACAATACATTTAAAATGTTCCAGTTATCGAACCTTTCATATCTTCTAGAGCCGGTACTTTATTTTTGGTAACTGGATCTCCTCACGAAACTTTTCTCAAAATCTCTTTGCAAGAGAAACAAATGGCAGAGAGGAAGAGGCAGTCAAAGGCTAAGAAAAGTCTCATTATGAAAGATAAAGAAAATCCTGGCACATCATTAAACAAACGTCCCAAGAAGAAAACAACGAAGTGGGATTTAAATTAAGTGACTCTAAGAAAGAAACAGAAGTTCCACTGATATTAACCGATGATTAGGATAGTTCTGGTGATGAAGATGCACCATCTGCCATTTGTGGAAAACGTTTTTCACAATACAAGCGAGAAAAAAAAAATGGATAAGGTGTTCGGAATGCTTCAACTGTTACCATGAGATGTATTCAACTTTAACCAATGTCAAAAATTTTGTTTGTGATTTGTGTCTGGAGGTGTAAATAGATAGAACTTATGTATAAATATGTTATTATCTTAATAAATTTATTATAACAGATATTAGTACTATTTATAATGTTTTACAAAAAAAAATCATACATTTTAACTGGGAATGGGTGGGGCACGGAATTGAGACACCATTTTTAAAGAACCGAAATTTGCTTTATTTTGTTATTTATTTATTTTTACTTCAGGAAATTTTATTCAGTAGAATCGTACTAGCAAAACTCTTAGACATAGAGTTAAGTTACTTAAATCAGTTTTTTCCATTATTTTATCTCTGAATCAAATTTCAAAATTTAAGATTTTGCTTAGGGGGACGGTATCTGGGCACTTAACCTTAACTTAATGCATACTGGGAAGAAATTGCAAAATTGTTGCTACCTCTCCTTAAAGCGACAAAATAAAAAAAGCTGTTATTTTTGTCTTAGTTCTGTCATTTGTTCTAGCTGCAGCTCTTAATTAAAAACGATACGTGTACTGTGTTGTCTGTTGTTTCTTAGTTATTAAAATATATTAGATAAAGAAGCTTGGGTGTAAATAAATAACTAACTTAACATTAGATTTCAAATCGTTTTATTGTTATTTTATTATATTTTATATATCGATTTTTAAATCGTTTTCTTAATGTTGTAATATATTTTTAAATCGGCTTTTAAATCGTTTTGCTGTTGTATTATTTTATTTTCTAAAATGGTTATTATATCGTTCTGTTATTTTTATATTGTATCTATTCTGCCAATAAGTTGACTTCCCTCTACCTAACATTTTCACGAACTTGGGATAAACTTTTTATGATTTCTATCTCTACCTTTTCACGTCTCTCTTTATCCTCTTTCTACTATTGTCTATTCGTCTTCATAACCCCTTTCTCATCTTATCTATGCTTCTCCTTCACCTCCCTACGCTTCTCCTTCTGCTCTACCATTTTTAAAAACGATGCGGTGGGTCCCGGCTTACCAATTTTTTAATAAAATTAAGTAGATCTCGCATTCACCATTACCAATTACTGAATATCTCTGTAATCCCACCACTGTCAACAATGTTACACTTCTTTAAAAGATTTTATTCAAACAACAACAATATTACAATTTTTACTTACAATATCTCAGTGACATCCATATACTTCAAAAACTCAAATAGTACTGTTATTAAGCTGTCAACTTCCCCTGTTTATATACATTTTTTGACATACATTTATATATATATATATATATATATATATATATATATATATATATATATATATATATATATATATATATATATATATATATATATATATATATATATATATATATATAGATCTAGCGGTTAATGTGGGCCCCGTACTAAAACGGTATTATACTAACTCCAGGAGAATATACACCGTGTATATTATTATCTGGGTAGCGCTTTATGTAGACTCCGACCAACACGTAGGATTAAATGAACTCCGTAATAGAGTAAAACACTTTTGGGATCCGTATGTATTCTTCCCCGTACACAACTAAACTCCTCCGATGTTGCCAATAATTTGATTAGTCGTAGATTTTTAAATTTTATAGCAGGTACGTTTTGGAACTTGAAATTTATTTAAATATCAATCAATTTATTCATTCTGAAATTTCACAAATACTTGGTTAATGTAGTTAAATATTTTATGGTGGTAATTTATATTACTTGCTTTAATTATTTTTAAACTTAAGTTAGTGTCTGTTATAAGCTTGGAAAAGGCAATTTTTATGTATTAGTATTTTTTTAATGCATTGACACTGAAAAATTTATTATATAAATGTACGTTCCTATGTTTCGATTGCTACGTTTTATGATGTACAATATTTGTTTCATAAAGTAGTAAAATTTAAATTATAATAATTTGTAAATCAATCTTAAAATTACAATTTTTTACTGTCTAATTTCAATATTTCAATTTTTAAATGTAGGGAATTCAATATCTTACTATAATACTTTAGTATGTAACTTGTAACAGATACTAAAATAATAAGTAGGCATAACACCTAATTTCGCTTTAACTATAAATGTATCGTATAACGTAACGTAGCAATCAGTAGTGAATCATTACTCAGATAAAATATTTCGGTGACTTTATGGTAATTTGATTATAGCCAACATATCTATTACAATTATTACATATAATATGTTCGGTTGTTTTAAAAAATACTTTGTCGCTTGTAAATTTTGTATCTTTCGTGATCAGGCATACGAGTATTTTATTTTTAATTTAGAAGTAAATGTATATATAATATTCTTTTTTCTGTCACTTATTTTAAATATGGTTCACTTATATTCTTCTTGCTTATTTATTTTTATTCGTAATACTTATAACGTACGTAATAACGTACCCGTTGTTGCAAAAAGCAACAACGGGTACAAAAGATATCAGGTATCAGGGGTGGTATTTGTCAATCTAAATGCCGCCTACGACACATTAAATTAGAGGACATTTCTGCAAAAACTGTATGACAAACTGTAAACATCGTTTTATCCGCGTATATCTACAGAACAGAAGATTTTTCGTATCATTCAATGGTAATATGGAGAACGCAGACAAACGGTCTCGCTTGCCGTAGCGTAATGGCACCTACACTGTATTACATTTACACAAATGATCAACAGATACCAGTAGATACTTAAGCCAAACCCCGAAAATCTTAGGAACGCTCCTTCAATTTTCCCAACACAGGCGCTTTCACAAAACTGAACATCCAATAGTGTGATGAAATCCTTGAACTCTGAATTTCCTATAAATACCTTGTAGATAGTTTATATCGCACGTTGTCAATCACAGAATCTTGTTTAAAACTAAAAGGCAAACTAAGGACCAGAAATAGTATGCTCCGCAAGCTTGTCAGCTAAAAATGGGGCGCACATCCTTTCACCCTTAAAACGTAAATGCTTGCACTTTTCTTCTTGCTTAACTGTCTTTTTCCTTTTATTCCGATATACTCTGTACGAGTACTAGAAACCAATTCGTTAAGGATTTTTGCTTAGTTGAGGAGATATGTTGTGGAATGCAATTTTTAGATTCCCCATGTCTCTAATAACAGTTTTATCAACGTCTATTTTTCCTTGCAATTCTTAGAAGGCACAGATTAAAGCAAAATACTGAATTTGGTTTCAAAAATTAGTTTACGTTTTTTAACCAAGTTTGACATCTTGGCGTCTATGCATGTGTCCGATCTACCTTAAGCGATTTATTTTCCTAAACAATATATTTATAAGAGCTTTCTTTATTTAGTATGTGTTCTTATTCTATACGGATTTGTAGCAATATGATAATGAGGTTAAAAAAGTTTTCTTATTATTTTTCTTTCAAATATTCGGAGTTCTTCCTTATTTGTTTTAGTCATTGATTCGCATTCATGTATTAAAATAGGTCTTAAGTGAATTATGCTCTGTATTGAATTGCTTTCTTCTGTTGATTCGCTTGTATTTGGTTTTTATTTTGTTGATTTTAAGTAAAACATTTTTCGTGCTCTCTTCACTTTGTTGAAGATGTCGTTTGCGGAGAGAGTTTCTTATAAGATCAATATCATTAGCAGATGCTAGGACTGCTTTGTACCTTGAGAGCCATTAATGAATTGCATTTTAAATAGACGTTATTTCTATTTTGGTAAGCTCTTCATTAAATTTTTAAATATTTGAATCGAGAATCTGTATTTTATTCAACTGTTTTATAACACAGAGTTTCTTGGCGCCTATCTTCATCTCTGTTTTTTTTGTTTAGCGTATCATTATTTTTCTTCCTATGCCGTCCCCATTAACGGAGGTTGGCGACCACATTTCTAAAAGTATCTCTGTCTTTTGCAACGTGGAATAATTCGTCTACAGTCATCTTTGTCCAGTCACGAATATTTCGCAGCCATGACTTCCTCTTTCTACCTATTCCCTTTTTGCCATCGACTCTACCCTGCATGATGGTCTGCAGAAGACTTTATATTCCTTAGTATGTGTTCCAGGTATGCAGTCCTGCGTACTTTTATTGTTCTCAACAATTTTTTGTCTCGACCCATCCTTCTCAGCACTTCCTCATTGGTGACCCTGGCAGTCCATGGAATTCTCAACATTCTCCGGTATATCTAAAATTCAAAGGCTTGAAGCTTCCTAACTATTTGCGCTTTTACCGTTCATATTTCTACTCCGTACAATAGTTGAGACCAGACGTAACATTCAACAAACCTCAGTCTCAGCGCAGTATTAAGATTTGTGTCACAGAACAATTGCTTGAATTTTAAGAACGCTGCCCTTGCCATTTCTATTCGTACCCTGATTTCTTAGTCTGAATCTAATTCTTTGTTGATGTAAGCTCCCAGATATTTATATTTTTACTCCCGCATCATTATTAAAAGAATTTTGCTGAATGTCGATCTAGGGAATCCGGTGGTATGTACATGATGTTTCCATAACCAACGTTCGAAAATTTGTCTTACTGTAAAGTCATGAGGATTTTACTAGGAAATATAGTGCTGTTTAATAAAAATAAAGTTCAAGCAACAATTCCTATATGCACTAACTTGGTACTGATATCTCTGCTCCCCGATACCAGGTAGCAGTCCCGAAAACATTATAACTGCTACACTCATGCTTTCAATTATCCAACGATTAGCCAGTCCAGGACTATACGCCTTATTATGGTACTGATATTGCTGCTGTCCCTCATAAGTAAATATAATATGCAAGAAAGGTTTTGGCAATTTAATAGGATTTTGTATGTTAGAATATTATTTCTCCGAGAAAGTGAAAAATATCTATTTGCTATCCGGATTTAATTCATAGATTAAATATTAGAATGCTACAAAATAATGCTATTAGCAGCAAAAAACGGTCTGATATTAAGTAATGAGAAAACTAAATAAATTTCTTTAACATACAAGAGAGAGGACGTAGGGTAGGGCATAACGTAACAATAAACCCATATAATTTTGAAAGATTGCAGCGTTTTAGGTATCGTAGATAACGCTGTCACATAAGAAATAAAATGGAATATTCAGGTAGCTAACTGATGTAAATATAACCCACATAACACTTTTAAATCCAGAAGTCTAATACAAATCCCTAAAATCAGGATATATAAAACAGTGATTAAACCAGTGCTATTGACTTAAATGTGACGAGAACGCTGACAAAACAATGTAAGTAAAACTTAGGTATTAATTAGATCAGGATTACTAGAAAAGCCATCAGAATTATTTTCCAACTTACAAAGGTCCGAATACTAACCAATACCGAACCGGAACTAATGCCAAGGTCTAACAGATATATAAAGATAGCAACGTCATACAAGAGACTAAATCTCAACGCCAAAGTTACGCTGGCTACATCCAAAGGCTTTCTAATAACTGCATTGCCAAGTTAAACTGGGAGAATGCCCCGAGAGAAAAAATGCCCTTAGGACGTCCACGAATCAACAGGGGAGGTAACATATGGTCAGATTTAGGAATAATGGAACTACCTACCGACCCATCATATTTATCAACACATGCCTGTACAACCAACTGCTATCCAACCTACAATCAATACTTATCTGTTGGGAACTATCAAATCCATTACATGTAGTCAAACGAAGTAGGCTTAAAAAAAGTTATCTTAGGAAAGGCACTAAAGAAATATTAATACATATTTTTAAAACGTTATTTACGTGGCTAAGTTTTCAATAGGAATGAGGAGACAAAAAGCAGAAAAGCCAATAGAACCTTGTTGCGTTCTGACTATACTATGACGATAACCTTTACAATATAAACAATACTTGAGGCAACTGTTTGTCTCAATTTTGTCATTCAGAATAATTATGTCTGTATTTTTTAATTTGCTAATTTCCATAGATTCTAATTTCCATAGAATCTAAATATATCTTAAGGCCTTTATTTTAAATATACTTTTTTAGTAATGAAAATACGTAGATAGAACCTGGAATATACATTTAACCTTTAATCTCTGGGATAAATCCATCTCCTAAACAATGGCGCCGATATATTTAGTTAAAATTCTGTGCACTTATTTTAACCGTTTATGTCCTTATCATTCATATATGAGTTGTGACCGATATTACAAACTCATTTACTTTTCACAAAGAGACTTCATATTAACTATACTTATTACTATACAAATCTGATTCGAAATATCGTCGAAAAGTAACAGTGTGTAAAATTATTTTTAATGAAAAGTTAATTAGTCATTTCTTATGGGGTTCAAAAGAAAAGCCTTTACGAAAATTTGAGTACAAATAAGACCACCGTAATCAGTTTTGTCAAATCGGTCCTTTTTAGGATCAATTATTCTAATAATGTCTATAAATATTAAGGACATATCTAAAGATAAAGACACTTTACTTTACTTAACCTTATCAGACATATGCGCTTAGCACAAATGTGACGTATTTCTAGTGCAGAAAATACATAGAAGGCAAAAAATAGTGTATTTGGTATTAAGCTGATCGCTGAAAATCACATATTAAATGTAAAAGTGCTATCTCTGCCGGCAAAGAAGCAAAGAAAAACTTAAAATGAGAGAGGACAAAACCAGTCAGCTGAAGGAACCTTTTAACGATGTTGAGCTTGGATCCACTATCTACGCATATAATGAAGAATAGTACGGCACTGACTGAAGATCTGAGCACAAAGCTTATTATAAAATTTGGACCAAAAATACAACAGTTACTGATATCCAAAGTCTTCAGACAAACAAAGCAAAGACAAAGTTGTTGCCTTGCTTAAACCTGGCAAAAACTCCAACGACCACAAAAGCTATCGGTCAATATATTTATTTTGTCAGCTTTACAAAATACTTCTCAAGAGGTAAAACAGAAGAAAAACTCAAATTAAAAGACAAAAATTGATATAGACAGGAAAGATCATGTACGTCACCAATACTAAATCTTGCCCAACACAGCAAAGATGGGTACAAAAGATATTAGGTATGAGGAGTGGTATTTGTCAATCTAAGCAGCAATTTGCAGTTTTCATTCAACATCTAAGTTACGTTATGCCCTACTCTACGTCCTCTCTCTTGTATGTTAAAGAAATTTATTTAGTCATCTGGGAAAAATTTCTCAAACGATATTAATATTAAAAGGGACTTTAAAGAGCCAAAGCACGCTAAACCGTAAGGTGACTAAACCACACAAAATGGTTATTTGAGAAAAATTATAGCTCGTTCCAGAAAGAATTGTAAATATAACATTAATGTAATTTAAGAAGAAACGCTGAAGAAAAAAAAACAGTAGCGGTTAGCCTAAATAAAGAAAGACAAAAAGATGTAATTTAATGTTTTGAAAAAATCTGATCCGAAGACTATCTGAAAAACATTTCATAGTATAGACATCGAGCGCGGCGATGCCTTTGCCGTATGGCGGCCTATATCGGAAACTTTTACTACCATTTGACTATTTGTGTACGATTTTGTGTATGGTTAAGTGGCACACCACAAAAAGTGTTTTTATTTTCTCTTTTGTTCAACAATTAAAATGTATTACTATACTTCTAGATGTTCCAATACAATAAAGGATAATAAACATAAAGCACAGGGTACAAAATTTTATTATTTTCTATGTGCTAGTTATTATAAACACATAAGCTATACTACAATCAAAAACTATGACCACTATGAAAAAATACGGTAAACTATAACTACATTTGTGCTTTAGCACTATAGTAAGAACAAGATAAAAATCTAAATTCCTACATAATTATATTAACGAGAAGTTAAAAAAACTTTTGTTCGTTATCAGTAATAGAATATATTATGAAAAATGTTGTTGATATTACAATATCAGATGATAGGAATACAAAAATAAAAAACAACTTACCTTTTCAAAACAACAATGAATCACTTCATTTTATCACGAAAAATTTAAAAATTGCAATGTAATTGAACCCATTTTGTGAGCTATAGTTACATTGATACTTATGTGGCAATTAGCTGTAAAGTCATTAGTCTTTTCCGTCGTATCATATTTTCCTAATATTTTTTGTAGGCAAGCGGTTTAGTTTGTGTAATATAATATCCCCAATTCGTCTCATAATATTTAGTTTTCAAAACAGCTGTTAATAATTCGTTCACATTTTTTAGAGCTCTTTGCAGTACATTTGAAAATAAGTCGACAGTAAGATACTTTACTTGTAGATTACTCCTTGTTAAATTAGTTTATTAGGTAAGCCTAGTTCTGCCATGGTATTTCATAGTTTTATTCTTATGATTATATCAGTGTTTGTTTAAAATCTATAAATAACTAGTTTAATGTTTTTTTTTTTTGTATTCCCAACATTTCTCATTAACTGCCTAATAGTGAATAATTGATCAACGATTTATTAGTTTTTCTAATTCCACACTAATAGTCTCCTATTTGATAGTTCACCTATTCACTCAATCGTTCCAGGTGTATTAGAAAAAATACTGTATATCCTAATAATTAATAGATATATAGCTTATATATAGCTTATATCGCTATAGTTTGTGCAGTACATTTTATTATCCCTTTTGTGTATGGTATGCTTTTCAGCAAGTTGGTACTTGCTCTTACTTCTAAATTGACAGATCAGTTGTTTAACTGCCTGTACTGAACTTTCTTCTTCATTTTGCAAATATATATAAAAATTAATAAAACTCTGACATACCGTTAATTAAAATATTGGATACCCTATACTATTCAATCAACGGAAATACTAAGATCACAAGAATCTATCTCTATCTAATTAGCCTTTTTCGGTCCATCTTTGGACATAGGCCTTCCCAATCCTTTTCCATTCTTCTCTGTCTGTCGGTATAGTCATCTACCTAGAGCCCACGTGCTTCTTGATATCATCTGCCCATCTCATTTGGGGCCTTCCTCTGCTTCGTTTATATTCCCACGGTCTCAAACTTATAAGAATTTTGTTTCATCGGTTTTTTTTTTGTCTTATATTGTGACCGGCAAATCTCCATTTCAATTTTGCAACTTCTTATCTAACATCCCTCACTTTTGTTTTCTCTCTTATCCACTCGTTTCCCTTTTTATCTATTAGTCTTATGTGCAACATTTGTCTTTCCATTGCTATTTGGGTTTTTATGGTTATGTCCATGTTTACTTTTGTAAATGTCCACGTTTGGGAACCATAAGTTAGAACAGGGAGTACGCATTGATTGTATACTTTGGTCTTAAGATGCTGTGGATATCTTTTGTTTTTAAGAATGTAGCTTAGTTTGCCAAATGCCGCCCATGCCAGTCTAACTCGTCTTTTTATCTCTGCTGTTTGGTTTTCTTTGTTACGTTTTATAGTTTGACCCAGATATATATAATCCTGAACTTGTTCTACTTCATCTTGTCCGATCCTCATTGTGATGTTTTCATCTGTATTTGTTATAATTTTGGTCTTGCTGTAATTCATATTAAGGCCTATCTTTCCAGCTTCTACGTCCAGTTCTTTCATCATTTCAAATAATTATTCTCATTTATCTGTTATCAATGCGATGTCATCAGCGTATATTAGATGGTTCAAGCGTTGTCCATAAATTTTTATACCTTTTTCTTCCCATTCTGATCTTTTAAAAATATCTTCCAGAGCCTGATTGAAAAGTTTCGGTGATATTGTGTCACCCTGTCTCACGCCTCTATTTATTTGTATTGATTTTGTTTATTCATATACTTTAATTGTTGTTTTGGCTTCCTTATATATATTGGCTATTAGTTCCGTATATCTGTGGTCAATTCATTTTCTTATTCGTTTTTCATTATTCATTTGCTCGTTCTATAAGTATTTTCATACTTAGTAAATGGTCACTTGTGCTGAATCCCTTTTTAAAACCAGCTTGTTCTTTTGACTGGTATCCATCGAATTTTGTCGTCAATCTATTGGTTAAAATTTTTGTTAGGAGTTTATACATTACATTGAGGAGTGTTATAGGACGGTAGTTTTTTATATCTGCTTTATCCCCTTTCTTGTGTAGGATAATGGTTACGGATTCCTTCCAGTTGTTTGGGATTCTTTTTTCTTTTAATATCTTGTTAAAAACGGAATGTAGATTGTTAATTACCACTTTTCCACCATATTTCAGCATATCTGCAGTTATTCCATCTTTTACTGGCGATTTGTTGTTTTTCATTTCTTTCAATGCCTTCTTTATTTCTGATTTGCTTATTTCTGGCTGTAGCTCTGAGTTGACATTTTTTACTTTAGCCTTAAGTTGGTTTTTAATTGTTTCTGGTGGTTTCTTTTTTGTTTTATATAGTTCTGAGTAGAAATGGTGGATAATATTTATAATGTCATCTTTAACGTTTGTTTCTAGTCCGTTTTCATCTTTTTTTTTGTTTATTTCACACTTACCTAATTTCGGTCTTAAGCATTTCATATTTTTGTTGTTTTGTATTACTTTTTCTATTTTTATTTCTTGTTCTTTTCTCTTATTTTTTCTTATTATTCTGCTTATTGTTTTATTGATTTCTACATATTCTATAGCTTCCTTCTTTTATCCATAAGCTTCTTTGTTTCTGTTGATATATAATTGTTCTTTTTTAGATCCTTTTTTGCTATTTCTTTTCCTGATGTAATCATCGTTGCTGTAAGTATGTTGTCTATTTCATCTATATCTTTGTCATCACTGTCTAATTTTTAAGTAAGTTGTTCTTTTAGTAGGTCTTTGTATATCTCTTTATATTGCCCTAGTTTGTTTCTATCTACTAGATCCTAGTTTTTAATTATTTTTCTTTTCATTTCATAGTTATTGTCAACACTAATTTTTGCTCTGACCATCCAGTGATCGCTACCTGTTGTGAATCTGTTAAGAACTGTTACATCTTTAATGATATATCGTTCCGTGGACAGTATGTAGTCGATCTCATTTTTTGTGGATCCATTAGGGCTGACCCATGTCCACTTTCGTTGGGGCTTCTTTTTGTAAAAGGAGTTCATTGCGTATAGATGCTTTTCTTCTAGGTAGTTCATCAAAGTAGCACCTCTATCATTTCTCTGACCATAGCCGAAATCTCCTATTTTAGTTTCTTCATTGTTTAGTTTTCTACCCAGTTTGGCATTGAAATCTCCAATTACTAGTATAAGACGATTTTTATGTTCTTCCATAGTCTTTGATATATCTTCATAAAATAGTTCGATATCTTCCGTCATCATAAGCTGTCGTGGGGGCATATACCTAGATAATTTTAATTAATGTTCTTCTTATTTTAAGTATGACATAGGCTGTATTCGGGTTTCTTCTTTTCGTCGAGTTTCTGATAGGCCTATGATATCTCATTTTATGGTTGTTAATTCTTCTTTCAGTTCATGTACTTATTCATCCGTAGACATCGATCTAATATTGTATGTCCCTATTGACAGGTTGACGGATTTTTTTGATTTATGTTGTGTTCGTCTTAGTGGGTTTTTGTTTATATCTATCAAAAGCGAATTATTGCGTCTCCCAGATACAGCGAGGCAGACCTTTGAGGTGTGGGATAATATTATGGGTTATTTCTGGTTTCGTCATAATTTACACTGAAATTACTAACAAGAGAGTGCTCTTACTTCCACATGTTCAAATTGATATATAGTACCAACAGATGCTAGTTATACACCATCAGTACTAATAAAATGGAAACTATCAAATTAATGTCAATTTCATTGAATAATCAAAACAATCGAAAATATAAAATATACCAAAACAACACAATAAAAGTAAAAGTAGAAGAAGAACTAACCGACCCTATTGAAGCTGGTAATGGGATAAGACAGGGAGATTTCCTGAGTCCTCTATTGTTCAACCGGATTATGGATGAAATAATAAAAAGTAAGAAATAAAAGAGGATACCAAATGGGAGAAAAACAAATTCAAATAATCTGCTATACAGACGACGCAGTACTATTCTTTCAAAGTAAAGATGATTTACAACGTATGCTACACCAATTTCATATAACCGCCAGAAAATTTAACATGTTAATTTCCTCAAAAGAGACAAAATGCATGGTTACAACAGCAAGTTTACTAATATGTTAATTGGAGCTGGAAGGTCAGATAATAGAACAAGTGATGAAGTTTAAATATCTAGGTATCACATTATCTAGCTACGGAAAGCTCGAAACTTAAGTGGAAGATCCACTGAATAGAGCAAACAGAGCTGCAGGCTGCCTAAATGAAACAATATGAAGAAATAAAAATATCAGGAAAGAAACCAAAGGCAGAATTTACAAAATTTACAATAATGACATACGCAGCAGAAACAAGACCTGGCATAAACAGGACAAAAAGGATGTTAGAAACAACAGAGATATAAACACTTAGAAAAATTGATGGTAAGATACTATGGGACAGAGCTAGAAGTACAGATATACGATGTAGATGCAAGGTGAAGAACATCAAGAACTGGTTAAGAAATAGAAGAGTAGAATGGAACGATCATATAAGCCAAATGACAACAAATAGAGTAGTAGACACGGCAAGAGACGGTTACCCAATAGGAAGACGATCAGTAGGAAGACCACGAAAACCATGGAACGGCAACTTACTGGAGGCACATTGAAAAACAGACAGAGTCATGGCTATATAAAAAGAAGAAGAAGAAGAAGAAGTAGAAAAAGATACACAGGATAAACATTAAAATAGCTGCAAGAAAGAGAAAATGAATCAGTCATATTAATGTAGAATAGCAGAGGACAGAATGTTTAGAGAAAATAATGAATCAGTCATATTAATTTAGAATAGCAGAGGACAAAGTATTTGTCATAGCCTTGGACAAGTGTCCAATTGAAAAAAGACCACAGGTCGTTCAAAAAAGACGGAACTCTAGAAAGAAAATAGAATAGATTTAAAAAAAAAGCATAAACGTGTCTTTTCCTACTCTTTTAATATTGAAAATACGCAAATAGAACCTTGAATTAAAATGTAACCTTTGATATCTGTGATAAACCTATCACCTGAACAATGGCGCCGATGTATGAAGTTAAAATTTTTTACACCTATTTTAACTGTTTTTATTTTTTTATTATCTATATATGAGTTGCGAACGATATCACAAACTTATTTATTTTCCACAAACAGGCTCTTTAATACCTTAAATTATTACTATACAAATCTGATTCGAAATATCGTCAAAAAGTAATACACGGCATGTAAAATTTAAATTTTCAATAAAAAGTAAAATATTAGGCATTACTTATGGGGTTCAAAGAACGAGCCTTTACGAAAATTTAAGTACTAAGAAAACCACCACAATCGGGTATACCCAGGGTAATGATTAAATAATTAATCGGCTAATTCTTCAGTCACCCCTTTAATATGATTTTGTCAAATTGGTCCTTTTTAGGACCAACTATTCTAATAACATAATGTTTATAACTGTTAAGGGTATATCTAGAGATCAAGAAATTTTACTTTACTTAAACTTATCAGACATATGCGCTAAACACGAATCTGACTTATTTCTAGTGCAGGAAACACATATAGGGCCTAACGTAGGGTATTTGGAATAAAGCTTATCACTGAAAACCACATTATAGATATAGACATGCTATCTCTGTTGGAAAAAAAGCAAAGAATAACTCAAAGTAAGAAAGGACAAAACCAGTCAGCTTTCAGAGAAACTTTCAACGATGTTGAGCTTGGATCCACCATCTACATATTTAATGAAAAATAATACAACTACCGACATTGAGGATCTGAGCACAAAGCTTATTACGAAATCTGGACCAAAAACACCACAATGGCTTATCCGGATGATGAACAACTGTATTCAAATTATGGAAACACCCAAAATCTAGAGACAAGCCAAAGTTGTTACCTTGCTTAAACCTGGCAAAAACTCCAACGACCACAAAAACTATCGGCCAATATCTTTATTTTGTCAGCTATTTAAAATACTTTTGCACAAGATCGTTAATATGATTTCACCGATATTTGAAGAAAAGCTCAAATTAAAAGACAAAAGTGGCTATAGATAGGGAAGATCAGGTACATTACAAATGCTAAATCTTACCCAACACATCAAAGACGGGTACGAAAAATATCGGGTATCAGGGGTGGTATTTTTCAATCAAAATGCCGCTTACGACACCTTAAATTACAAAATATTTCTCGAAAAACTATACGATATCCCCTTAGATAACAAACTCACTTATATTATTTGCGTATGCCTACACAAGAGAATATTTTTTGTATCACTCAATGTTAAGAATAGCAGATGAAGAACGGTCTCGCTTGGGGTAGCATAAAGGCACCTACACTGTATAACATTTACACAAACAAACGATCCATACCGGTAGATACTAGGACTTCTATTATATAGACGAGACACCTATTATTGCACAATAAAAATAAACTATGAATCAATTTTCAGCCAAAACCCCTGAAAAACTCGTGGGTGCTCCTTCAATTTCCTCGACATAGACGTTTTCACAAAACTGAACATCCAATCTTGTCATAAAATCATTGAACTGTAGACTTCCTATAAATTCCTTGAAAATAGTTTGTATTACACCGGGTCAGTCACAGATTATTGTTTAAAACTAAAAGGTAAATTGAGGACCAGAAATAATATTCTTCGCAAGCTTGTCAGCTAAAAATGAGGCGCACGTCCTTCCGCCCTTAAAACATAGACGCTTGTACTATATGCTTCTGCTGCCGAATATACCTTGTTAGACAAATTAACCATTCTTTCTATTAATTTTAACACAAAAATATCTATTGTAGCACTTAACCATATTTATTTTGAGATAACCTTCTATCAAGATATCATATGTAGTACACAAATAAGACCAGAACTAAAATATTAAAAAAGCTTTATACAATATATCGCAGAAGATTGGATAAAATAAAAGTAGTTTTTATTATTCAGATGCTTACATAAAATGTACAAAAACATACTCACGTAAACAAAATATATTACGAAATTTCTTGAACTAATTGAACTAATAAAATTATATTAAATAAAAAAACAACATCTTTAAAAATACAGAAAAAATAAAATTTTCGATGCAAGCGAACATTCCATTCAATAATAAGCCCAAATCCTTTTGTATCTACATACCTGTTTTTTAAAGAACCAGTTACATTTTAGTACTTAGTTATACCAGGTAATATAATATCCTCTGTTACACAGTGTAATGCGTATGACATTCCACTGTCTACAAACAGTAGATAAAAATAAGGAGCCCATATAAACCGTTCAGGGTATATGTTGAAAACATACGGTATAATCGCACAGTTGCCAAACTCTCAGAGCTTACTTAAACCGATAAACGTATGGTTCAAATATACAATGAAGAAGATCTGAACGACCCCTATAATATATACACGTGAACTAAGCGATATACATTTATGATACAGGGGTATTTACGGGCTCCAAAAAATTTTTATAAATTATTAAACTCTACATGTTGATGAATCGACTGAACCAATATTACGGAATTGTCAAGTGAGCTCCGTATATCGGTATCCACTTGACCACGGAGCTCAATTGAACCTGAATTTTAACATGGGCGGAGTTCACTTAATGCCGTAGATATATATATATATATATATATATATATATATAGTATATATATATATATATATATAGTATATATATATATATATATATATATATATATATATATATATATTGTTATGATATGTAAAATCGAGAAAATATTGGTTTATTTAAAAATATTTCAAAGTTCAAAAACATTAAAATAATTCAGATAAGTAGGATAATATCCAACAAACATTTCGAAGAAGGAAAGTTATTAAATTCTTGGATTACCTGTACTAAACAAATGTAAGCTTTGCATAAATTATTTCTTTGTTATACTTGAGTGACCCGCATAATTTTAAGTGAAATCCAAAGACAATTGAACCGGGTTTCCAAAATATATTAATGCAGTGATTAGAGACAAATAGAAGAGATTTTAGAAAGAGGTTTTTGTTAATTTTTAAGAATTATAGAAAATATTATTTGTAAATAAGTTTTAGGAAATTTTATAATTATAGGTAAAAATTTGTTTGTTATCGAAATGAAAAAATGGGGGAATTGTGACGAGTTTTGATTGGCGGAGATTGAAAAAGGTGGGATAGGTATGTAGGAAAAAGTTTAGCGAGATTGAGGAGAGAGAAGAGATATCAGTTGGTTTTCCAAGTCTGTAAGACGAACAGTGATTGTTCTCTGGTGGTTCCCAAGAAGTAGCAAGCAGTAGTGTTGAATGTTAGTGAGTTTTTGTGGAGTTAGTGTATCTGACAGAAGCTGAAGCAGCAAAATATTGTAAGTCATATTTTCCTACTTATATTCCAAGAGTCACTGTTCAGGCCAACGAGAGATTCAGTTTATCGTAAAGAGAAGATATTCCAAGAGTCATTTTTCACTCGGGCCAACGAGAGATTCAGTTTATCAAGAGGAGAAAGGCTATCATAATTTGAATGATTGTTGCTTTTGAAGGAGATCATTAAGGACGATATACTTGCAACAATCTGTTGTAAGATTGCTGATTACATAGGGAGCGGTTGAGAGGAGATAATACAGTCTACAAGGAACAAGGATTTGGACCACTCATCATCAGAGAGAGATATTTTTGTTTTCTGCAGTTTTTTTCTTTTATTGATAACACAATTTTTACACGTAATTTAGAAAGGATATAAATATTTTGATTAGGAGAGTTAGAATAGTTTGGGATTTTGAGATTTTAATTAATATTGTTTGTATCATTAATTTTGATTGTTCACGTACGGAGAACAAAATTTTGAGAATCCTTATATGAGATTTGTTTATTGAAAACTTTTGAGTGTGAATTATTTCATTATTTTTATTTCAATATATAGTGTTAGATCATATGTGTTTTTTATTATTCCGGTATTCTCTGGACCTTACCTTTCACATGTAATAGCATAGATATTGAAGCACGAATTTAACCCTGAGATAAAAGAATTAAAAATTGTGATAGAGTCATAATTATATCATGTAAATAATTTTAATTAATCAAAAAAATTAATTAGCTAATTATTGCTTGGCGCACCAAGACTTTAAATATCACAATAACTGGCTTCCAAAACGTGGGGCTTGAAAATATCGCAGCTTTACATTTGAAGGAAGGGAAAGAGATATGGAATAAGTACAGGTAACATAATTAATATGGAATAAGTACACAATAACAGGAATATAGAGCAGTGTTTGGAAAACTATGAACAAGAAATTAAAGGATGTGTTGAGGGGATAAAGAAAGAACTGACACAACAGATAGAAGAAATAACCATAAAGAATGCAAAACAAGAGACAGAGATAAAAGATATCCAAAATACGATGAAGGAAATAAAGATTGTCCAGAAAAAGGAATTAGAACAGTTGGAAGAAAAATTTGAAATGGCGCTACAAGAAGACAGGAAGGAAGTAGAAAGAAGATTAAAACAAAATGAAAAACAAATGGCAGAAATTGAACTAAGAGGGGTAGAGAGAAAAAAAGTTATCATCCATGGAACAAGCGAGGCGAAAATACAATTTGGCGGGGATATTGGGAAAACACACCCAGTACCGTTTGTTAAAAATTTGAAAACCAAATTACAACATATTAGATATTTTGACGATTGCAAAAAAACAATTAGAAACCATTTGAAAGAAGGAGCAGCGTTATGGTATGAAAGCAAGGAAGATGAGTTTGAAAATTGGACAGATTTTGAAAATAAATTTCTCAACTATTTCTGGGGGAAAAATAAACAGAGAGAAATCAACCAAGAGCTACAGAATGGAAAATATCACGAAAAAATGGGAATATCTGAAGAAAGATATGCTTTGCAGATATATAACAATTCAAAATATCTAGAATACAAATATTCTACCGAACAGCTGGTAGAAATGATCAGCAGACATTTTGAGGAAACGTTGGAAAATCACGTGATTTTGAGAAACTATCAAGATATTCAATCCTCCGAATAGGAATACTGACGAACAAAGGGACGATAGAAATAACCAGAGCTTCCAACAACAAAATAGAAGGGAGATGAATCATGTAGCAATAGGAAACGAAAGACAAATTTCTAATTCTAATCTAATATTTTTAGATGCATTTATAAAACATAAAGCGATTAAAATTGTGATTGATTCTGGCTCGGAGATATCGCTAATCAATAAAAAACTAGTAAAAGAATTAAATTTGGACAGATTTGTGTATAAGATTCCTAGGGTTGATTTAGTGGGTGCAAACAATAAAAATTTGACGACTGTAAACGAAGGTTTGGGAGTACAGATAAGAGTGGGAAACAAATTCCATATTATGAAATGTGTGGTGATTGAAGATTTAAATCATGATATGATAGCGGGAATGGATGAATTGAGGAAAAAAGATATCACCATAAATTTTTCGGAAAATAAACTGGAAATCAGAGCAGAACCAGACAACACAGGAGAAGAAAAGCAAACAGATAGGAAAGCAAATTCTGGAAGGATCAATGCACAGGAAAAACGCAAAGAAATCGATATGACTGTAGAGGATAAACCGAAAGTACAAGAACAAGATCTAACAGAAGAGAAAAAGAGAAGGAAGAAAAAGAAGAAGAGTTCGAAAAGGAAAGCAGGAAAAAAGATGGAGACCAGAGAAAAACAGGAAATAGAAGGTACAGAAGAATTGTTGGCAACCGACGATAAAACAGAATGGAAGCAGGAAGAAAAAGAAAGTATCATCAGAGAAATGAAAGGAATAGAAACATGGTGCTCGGAATACCAAAGGGAATTAGAGGATAAAAAGAAAACAGAAGAAAAAATGGCACTGATGGACGAGAATCCAGAATTTAGTGAAGAAGTATTATGGACAGTGAACACATGTGAACAAAAGGAGGATGAAAGAAAAATAAATTGTGGAGAAAACATGGGAAAGAAAATAGAGAGGATTTTAGGAAACCATGGAGATCTTGTTAATGAAGTAAACCGAGTGGCTAAAAATTATGAACTTTCTTTTAAGGCCAAATTACTTGGAAAAATTTAAAACGAAAATATATCCAATCCCGTATAAAGACAGGCAATATACGGGGTATTTTAACATTCACGACATTTATCAGTATCATAAGTAGATTTTAATAACATAGTGAAATAATTTGATCCTAGAAAACTTTTGTCATTTTTAAAATTTAACAAAGAGTTTTCGGCGGATCAAATGGCGGGGATTTGTTATGATATGTAAAATCGAGAAAAATATTGGTTTGTTTAAAAATATTTCAAAGTTCAAAAACATTAAAATAATTCAGATAAGTAGGATAATATCCAACAAACATTTCGAAGAAGGAAAGTTATTAAATTCTTGGATTACCTGTACTAAACAAAATGTAAGCTTTGCATAAATTATTTCTTTGTTATACTTGAGTGACCCGCATAATTTTAAGTGAAATCCAAAGACAATTGAACCGGGTTTTCCAAAATATATTAATGCAGTGATTAGAGACAAATAGAAGAGATTTTAGAAAGAGGTTTTTGTTAGTTTTTAAGAATTATAGAAAATATTATTTGTAAATAAGTTTTAGGAAATTTTATAATTATAGGTAAAAATTTGTTTGTTATCGAAATGAAAAAATGGGGGAATTGTGACGAGTTTTGATTGGCGGAGATTGAAAAAGGTGGGATAGGTATGTAGGAAAAAGTTTAGAGAGATTGAGGAGAGAGAAGAGATATCAGTTGGTTTTTCAAGTCTGTAAGACGAACAGTGATTGTTCTCTGGTGGTTCCCAAGAAGTAGCAAGCAGTAGTGTTGAATGTTAGTGAGTTTTTGTGGAGTTAGTGTATCTGACAGAAGCTGAAGCAGCAAAATATTGTAAGTCATATTTCTCTACTTATATTCCAAGAGTCACTGTTCAGGTCAACGAGAGATTCAGTTTATCGTAAAGAGAAGATATTCCAAGAGTCATTTTTCACTCGGGCCAACGAGAGATTCAGTTTATCGAGAGGAGAAAGGCTATCATAATTTGAATGATTTGTGCTTTTGAAGGAGATTATTAAGGACGATATACTTGCAACAATCTGTTGTAAGATTGCTGATTACATAGGGAGCGGTTGAGAGGAGATAATACAGTCTACAAGGAACAAGGATTTGGACCACTCATCATCAGAGAGAGATATTTTTGTTTTCTGCAGTTTTTTCTTTTATTGATAACACAATTTTTACACGTAATTTAGAAAGGATATAAATATTTTGATTAGGAGAGTTAGAATAGTTTGGGATTTTGAGATTTCAATTAATATTGTTTGTACCATTAATTTTGATTGTTCACGTACGGAGAACAAAATTTTGAGAATCCTTATATGAGATTTGTTTATTAAAAACTTTTGAGTGTGAATTATTTCATTATTTTTATTTCAATATATAGTGTTAGATCATATGTGTTTTTTATTATTCCGGTATTCTCTGGACCTTACCTTTCACATGTAATAGCATAGATATTGAAGCACGAATTTAACCCTGAGATAAAAGAATTAAAAATTGTGATAGAGTCATAATCATAACATTTAAATAATTTTAATTAATCAAAAAAATTAATTAGCTAATTATTGCTTGGCGCACCAAGACTTTAAATATCACAATAATATATATAGTATATATATATATATATATATACATATATATATATATATATATATATATATATATATATATATATATATATATAAACTCATAAATATTGGGGAAATCTGCAAGAAAGACCCTAATGAGTATCAATTGTTTCGCCGAACGTTTTCGCCAAAGAGAATTAATTTGGCTTCTTCAGGGCTGAAAGAGAATAAATTATAATTAGCTACCACATATTATCTATTAAAAACATTATTGATCTTACCGTAACTTAGAATTGTAGAGGTTGAATGGTAAAAAACTTAGATAGTAACAACATAGTGGTGTTTTTTTTTACTATGTGCAAAAGAAGTTTTTTTTAACGTTGGAAATGTATGATAGCTTTGAACTTAAAACGCAAAGGTTTACCCAAGGTTAATCGAAAAACCCAATGTAACTACATTTAAAAGGAGGTAATTCTTTGAATTGTCGGTAATACCTAAATTTTTGATTGTTAGAAAGTTTAAATGTGAGGTTCTGTTTTACCAGAACGCATGTTCTGACAATTCAAGTAGTTCTTTTGAATCTTTATGTCGTTAAGGTTCATTGGTAAAACCGAATGAAGTTAAATCCCAGTATAGGAAAATGTTTGGCTAATGCACAGCGGTCAGGGTGAAGTCGAGAATCACTTTTGTGTAGTGTAATACGTGATTTCAATAATTGAGATGTTTGGCCAATGTAGGAATTGCTGCAAGAGAGGAATGTTGTAGACAATGTTACTAAGCCTATCTATGAGAGTCTTATCTTTTATCTTAGAATAAAGATTATTAATTGTTAGGGCTGATTTACAAGCCACATTAAGTTTAATGTTGTTATTATTATTTTTTTTATAGCCCTTTTCTATTCGAATTGTCGAATAAAGGCCTCTCCCATTTCTCGCCATTCATCCCTGTTGTGTGCTAGGCGTTTCCACATTGGTCCTGCGACTCTTTTGATATCGTCGCTCCAGCGCATTTGAGGTCTTCCTCTTGGTCTCTTCGCATCGTACGGTCGCCAGTTTCCGACTTCTTTGTTCCATTTACCATCTTAGAGACGTTTGTTGTGTCCAGCCCATTTCCATTTTAATTTAGCTGCTTGTTTCGCGGCGTCCTTATTTTTGTTTTTTCCATGGCTCGCTAAGTTTTTCGAATCTTGTCCATGTTCTTTTTTGTGAATGTCCAGGTTTGAGCTACGTAAGTGAGAACGGGAAGGATACAAGAATCGAACACTTTGTTCGAAGGTTTTGGGGTATCTTTTTGTCTTTCAGTATGTATGAGAGTTTTCCAAATGCGGCCCATCCCATTCTTACTCGTCTGCTTATTTCGGTAGTTTGGTTTTCTTTGTTTACCTTGATATTCTGACCCAGATATATGTATTCTTCTACATGTTCCACTTTTGTTCCTTGGATGGTTATCGTCGGTTGATCATCTTTATTCGACATTAGCTTAGTTTTACTCAGATTCATTTTCAGTCTGAAAATGAATCTGAATCGGACTGAAAATGTTATTATTATTACCAAAACTATTTTCAACACTTTTTAGAATCCTTGTTAACCCCGGAGTGATATCTCTGAAATATTAAAATAAAAAAAAATTGTTGATAGGAGTATCCGAGACTGGGTTCCTACTTAAGACATCAGGATCAGCATTGTTAGTCGCGAAGGAAGGTGAAGTATCTTCGTTATGGATAGTATTAAACAAAATCTTATTCACTAATGGTGTTGGATAAGCGTTTGAAATAAAAAGTTTGTGTAGAATTTGTAGGTTTTTTGTATGAAATGAAGGATCTGATAGTTTTATTACTCTATTTTTCATCTGTTTGATTAAGTTGACTTTGGTAGAATTATTATGGTAAGAGTAGTAGTTAAGGTATCTACCAGAATGGGTTGGTTTTTAATACCAATCTATTTTAATGTTGTTGTTTTCCCTGATCATCCTTATGTCGAGAAAGGGGACGGACCAATTACCATCTTCTCTCTCTATAGTGAACTGGATGTAGGGGTCATAACCATTGAAAGTATCTAATAGTTCATCTACCTTGTCATTGGGTATAGCTAAAATGATATCATCAACATATTTTTTAATAAATGGAATTTGAAAGGATAGTAAAGGAATGACTGAGTCTAATACATAATCCATAACGTAAGTTGATAGGAAAAATCGTTGCTTCCATAGGGGTACCGAAAGTTTGTTGATAGAATTTACCATTATATGAGAAATAAGTGTTGTTAAAGAGAAATTCGACGATGCTGATGAATCTGTCATAAGACAAGGAACAACAACCTCTAATACGGTCCCAGTTGATCTCTGTTGATGTCAAACATATTCCTAGATGTACGTTGCTGAATAAGGATACAACATACTAACGAGAACATAATTTGATGGTAGTATGTAACCATTATATTTATTTACCATCTCAAAATAATCTTTAAAGTAATATTGAATTTCATAATTATATGCATTAGTAAGTATGTCTGTAACAAAAGCTGAGATATTTTTAGTGGGAGTTCCAATGGAAGCTACTATGGGACGAACCAATAGTGTTGGTTTGTGGATTTTTGGCAAAGCATAAAACTTTACAATGTTCCCATTATATGTTGTTAGTTTTTTCTTTGTGTTACGGTCAATCTCATTGGAAGAGGCTAAGGATGCGATTAATGTATTGCATTTCCTTTGTAGAGAAGAGGTGGGATTGGATGTAAGTGAAATGTAAGATCTATCATTCTTAATTAGAGAAGAACACAGTTGTTGATAGAATTTTGTAGAAGTTAACTAATAGAATATTTTAATTTTTTTCAATACGTTCTTTGTATGCGTTCCTCCATAATATTTGCAAATATATTAAAAATATATTGCAAAATATTGCCTCAATAATTTTACGGATAATGTGATTGATCACCTGATCATCATTAAATGATAGACAGCTTTATGTGATTGTGCTGAATTTAAGATATAATATAAGAATGAAGATAGCTAAATGAAAGAATCATTATACAAAACAAAATGTCAAGCATCACGAAGAGAAAAATATTATTTATTTGAGTCGTTATCTTCTATTCATGTCTGCAATATGAACGTTATTGAGAGATTCGACATATATCAAGATCCTCGATCAACGTTTGGACTACAAACATCTTTAAGAGGCTTTATTGAAAATGGCTGATTACTATTGAATTACGTAAAAATCCTAATGAAAAAAATAAGCTAATTTGTTAAAATCAAGAAACCTCGATTACCGTTGACTTAAAAAAAAGTTTGTACACGAAGGAATTGCTACATACCTAAATTCAAAGAATGAGACTTTGTTTATATAGATGATTTTTATTTGTCAGAATTCCCACAAATATTTGTAATTAAGAATGGACCAAATGCTCTATTGTATGTTACTTCTCAAAAGAAAAATGTAAAAGTATATAAAATGTGCACAGAAAAGAGAAAAAATAAAGAATTTAATACTAAGAAGATAATAAAATATTATTAGAGAGAAATATTCCTTATTGAAACATGAAACATAAAATTGTTCTGAAGCTATTTTCTTGTGGTATGTTGAAGTAATTACTATTTAAATGGGAATAAGCTACAATTAAAGGTTAAAGTACGTTTATTGACGTTTTAATTTCCACTTCGAAAATCGTTCTCAAAATACAGACATTAGTAAATTGACTAAAGTTTGTATTTTTTAATCAAGTGGCAATCAAACTATGGCGCTAGAACGTGAGACCATTTAAAAAAAGTATTAATAGTTGCATTTGAAAAGAGAGACAATTTGAAAAATACAAATAACACAGGTGTTTGAGATGTTTTTTTGGTCGAGTGAATAATAATTTGATGCATTCAATTTTTATGACAATTAATTTAATTTTTTTTGATTTACGTTTGATAACTTTTGCCAATTATTTATATTTGGATGAACGGAAAATCTGTCATATTTGCAACAAATGGAGGAAATTAAAAGTTTCGTATTTGGCGGGGATAATATTTCAAGAGAAAAACAAATGTCTACGACGAGAAGCAAAAGTGTGGAAAGTAAAACACAAAAAGCAAACATAGAAATAACAACTATGGAGACAGAAAAAAAGGAATTATCAGGAATAGAGAAAATATTACAACTTATGCAATTACATTAAAAAAAAATGGAAGAAAACCAAGAAGAAACAAAACTAGCGATGAATGAAACAAAACAAACCATAAAAGGAAATAACCATAAGAGATAGAGATAAGGAAGATCAAAATTCAAATGAAGGAAATCAAGAATGTTTAGAAAAAAGAATAAGAAGAATTAGAAATCAAATTTAAAGACGCGAAACAAGAAGACAAGCGAGAGACAGAAGAAAAATTTAAGCAGAATCAAAAACTACTGAATGAAATCCGAAAACAACGGGATACGGGAGACAGGAGACAAATACTCATCCAAAGCTCAGGTGACGTGAAAATCCAATTTGGTGGGGATGTAAAAAAGTTGCACCCGGTTATTTTCAATAATAATTAAAAAAAAAACTGTAGAAAATTTCGCGGCATGTAAGGAAAACATCAGAAACCATCTCAAGGATGAAGCGATCTTGTGGTTTGACAGTAAAGAAAGGGAATTTACTAGTTGGGAAAACTTTAAGAAAAGATTTTTAAATTATTTCTGGGGAAAAATACAGCAACTAGAGATCAACAAAGAACTGCAGAACGGGGGATACAATGAAAGGTTGGAAGTGTCAGAAAAAACCTATGATTTACAGATTTACAAAAACGCCCAACATTTAAAATACAATTATTAATCGGAGCAATTGGTAAAATTGATTGCCAGGCATTTTGAGGAAACGTTAGAAGACCACATCACGTTACAAAATTACAGAGATATTGAATGTCAATTTTTACAAATAAGAGAATGGCGTTTACAAGATAGAAAGAACAAGAAGACCACACGAAGCGCAACACTACAAACATAGGGGACAAAATTATCGTCAGGAACGACCAAAAAAAAATTTACTTCGAAAAGAGAATACAAAAATGGAGAAAACAGAAGAGAGAGTTACGAAGCCAGGAACCAACAAACAAGTAGAGACAGATACAAGGAAAATCGTAATAGGAAGACATACACAATCTATAAAGAAAATAACAATTACAGGAGAACAAATGAACACAGATACCGGGATAACAATACAACTCAGAAAAGTCAGGAGAAGTGAGAAGATAGGTAAATAACACACAAGTAGAAGAATATAGGGAAGACAGACAGTGCGATGACAGAAAAAATACAGAAAGACAATAGGAGGATTTGAAAATTTACATGTCAATAACGGACATATTGGAGCCCGGAAAGTATGGTTAGTTTTACGCGAAAATTATATTTGTGGATTACTGTATAGGTAATAAGATGATACAAAAGTGCAGTTCATTTTAAATTTATAAAAGTAAAAATTATAAAAATGAACATATCGCCAAAAACATAGTATCCCGAAATAAATTGGACATTGTAGCAATCGATATGTTGAGTAATTTAATCATAACAACTCAACGAAATAAACATATTTTGGTAATGGTAGATGTATTTTCAAAATATGTAAAATTGTATAGTTGTCGCACGACAAAAGGATTAGAAATATTGAGAAAAATCGACGATTTTATAGATTCCGTAGGAACGACAAGGAGGATTTTATTGGACAATGAGACTTATTTGGAAACGATCGTTTCAAAGGACACCTAAGGGAAAAAGGAATAGAAACAAATTTTGTCAGCATTCGACACCCTCAGAGCAATCCGCCGGAAAGATTTATTCAAGACGTAACGAAATTTCTTATATAACAAAAGAACTATTGAATGCTAGCTCAGAAGTAGCAACCCGCCATAACAACAAAAAATCCAAAATAAATGTAGAATCGAAGAATATGCTGAAACAACGAAAAGAGCTCCTGTCACTAAACAAAAGAAATACCACAGAATACAAATAACTTAATCGAGCCATACGAAAACAGATAAAAGACGATATTAAAAAACATCAACAAGAACATGTAGAAAGAGTAATAGAGAAAAATCGAAGTCTGAAATATACCAAACCGAAATTAGGAAAGAAAAATATTATAACTATGAAAAATCAACAAGGCCAACTAGAAACAAGCAAAGCTCAGATATCAAACATAGTTGAAAACTTCTATACTGAGTTATACCGTTCAATAAACGATCCCCCCGACTCTTCAAAGCAAAATCTGAAAAGACAAATTAATAACAAACGTAAATTCTGAAGTAATGCCCGAAATAAGCGAAGTAGAAATAGAAAATGCAACTAAAGAATTGAAAAGAAATAAAGCACCGGGTAGTGATGGAATTCTGGCAGAAATGTTGAAAGAAGGCGGAGAAGAAGTCATCAGGTACCTAAAAATACTTTTTAATAAATGCCTATTTGAAGGAAACATACCAAAGGAATGGAATACTGCTAACACAATATTAATACACAAAAAAGGGGATAAATACAGATCTGAAAAATTATCGTCCAATATCACTACTATCACAACTTTATAAAACATTCACAAAAATAATTACAAATAGATTGACAACAAAGTTCGATGTATATAAGAGCAAGCCGGATTTAGAAAAGGGTTCAGTAAATGTGACCATCTTCACACACTAAAGATCCTAATAGAAAAAGTTAACGAATACAATTTACCAATCTGTTTAGCATTTATAGACTACGAGAAAGCTTTTGACAGCATAGAATTATGGGCTATTGAGGAAACACTGGTCAACAGCAGAATAGATTCTAGATATAGGATATTAATACATAATATATATATCAACACGCTGAAATGGTAGTCACGATGGATAACGGAATGAAAACGAGGCCAATAAAAATCAACCGAGGAGTAAGACAGGGAGACACCATATCTCCAAAACTATTTACTGCCGCACTTGAAGACATCTTTAAATCACTAAATTGGGAAACGAAGGGACTATCGATAAACGGAAAGTATTTAAAACATCTAAGATATGCAGATGACGTAGTACTAATAGACGACAGCTGGAAAGAACTGAAGACGATGATCGATGAGCTTCATAAGGAATCCATAAAAAAAGGACTGAAAATGAATCTGAGTAAAACTAAGCTAATGTCGAATAAAGATGATCAACCGACGATAACCATCCAAGGAACAAAAGTGGAACATGTAGAAAAATACATATATCTGGGTCAGAATATCAAGGTAAACAAAGAAAACCAAACTACCGAAATAAGCAGACGAGTAAGAATGGGATGGGCCGCATTTGGAAAACTCTCATACATACTGAAAGACAAAAAGGTACCCCAAAACCTTCGAACCAAAGTGTTCGATTCTTATATCCTTCCCGTTCTCACTTACGGAGCTCAAACCTGGACATTCACAAAAAAGAACATGGACAAGATTCGAAAAACTCAGCGAGCCATGGAACGACAGATGCTTGGTATCTCACTAATAGATCGGCAAACGAACGAAGCAATCCGGAACAAAACAAAAATAAAGGACGCCGCGAAACAAGCAGCTAAATTAAAATGGAAATGGGCTGGACACAACGAACGTCTCGAAGATGGTAGATGGAACAAAGAAGTCGGAAACTTGCGATCGTACGATGCGAAGAGACCAAGAGGAAGACCTCAAATGCACTGGAGCGACGATATCAAAAGAGTCGCAGGACCAATGTGGAAACGCCTAGCACACAACAGGGATGAATAGATGACAGAAAAATAACAGAAATAGAAAAGTATTTTGGACAAAAGAAACTCTGGAATATATTATAAAAGGAATACAAGCGTGGGAAGACAAGCCTCCGAGAACATTAACAGGTTTTGGAATTAGTGTGAAGAAGACTTCAAAGAAGCAATAAAAAATACGTCCAAAGACAAGACCGTAACACGAAAAGGACGCCTGTTACTTTTCAGGTTGGCGAGAAGGTGCTAGTGAGAGCATTAAGGGTATCGAATCTCACCAAGAATATTTGCGTTAGGCTGATGCCGTTGTTTCAGGGTCCATACATCGTCAATAATTAAAACTGTGTAAATAGTTATGTCCTGAAACATGTGCATTCTGAAAAAAATCAGAAGAATTTTCAATATTCACAATGTGTACAAATATCATGAATAGAAAACATATAAGTCTGTTTTAAAATAAGTATAAATAAAATTTCACATATAAGGAATTTTTATAATCTTAATGGTGTTGAAATTAAATGTTGACGCGAGAAAATTTGTTGCATATGCAAAATGGAAATTTTCGTCTGGTATCCAGGCGGGGAGTTACTAAGATTCCAAATTTTAACCAAAATAAATATCACCGACAGTAAAATAATCAAAAACACCCTATAAATAGAAATATATTATTTGTAATGATATTTCACTTACGGGAAAAGAAAGTTAGTGGTTTTCTAAATTTAGTGAATAATAGTTAATTTAGAGGCTTTCGGGGAAAAATGGACAATAGTAATTTTGTAAACAATTTCGATGAAGTGTACGGATCGATGTGTTAAGTAGGATTTTTGGTGAATCATATTATTTTGTTCTATTCATAAATATAGAAATCCAAGGCCTTTTAAGTAAACTGTAACTGGTAAAAACCAAAAAAATAAATTGACTCAAATAAGTTGGAGATGCGTTTGAGAGGGGCTAAGTTTCGGATTGATTAGAAAGGAGAAAAAAAGGAGGAGAATAAGGATTGGGTGCGATACAAGAGGAAGAGAAGAGGCATTGTGATTTGAATATCGAGAAAAAGCAGTCGAGTTTAATAAGAAAGAGAGTTTTTGTTAAAAAGTGGTTTTTGGTGTTTGTGTTAAAAATAATATGCAAATGTGGTAAGCAGAGACGAAGCCAAAAAGAACGAGAGTAATTACTGTAAGTAAAAACAGATATCTTTCTTGGTATGAGAGGAAGCAGATTGTATCTTGGAGTTAGGAGCTTGAAGAAGAGTTTGCGCAGAGATTACGGCAGGTTTCATAAACCGTTTTAGTTTATCAATCACATTAGACAGAACATAGAGCAGGCATATTTGAAGAATCAGGAAAGGACGTGCGATCTATTGAGGTCACAATCAAAGCAGCATTAAGTCGAGTCAGCATTTTTTGGAAACAAAAAAGTTTTAGCTTGTTTTTTTTTACAGAGACATTTCACTACGACCATATATTAAGATTTTTGTTTATTATTTGTGTTTTAAAATTGTTTCTTATTAATTAGAGAAGTCAAGTAATGAATAAATTTTATTTTGTTTTTGATTTATAAAAATTAGAATAAAAGGATTTTGATTTGGACATAATTATATCTAATGTTTATTGATAATTAGTGGATACTTGATTTGATAGATGAGTGATTTTTTTTTAATTAGCGTGGATGGTATAAATTTATATGATTATCATAATCTTTAATAGTGATATATTTTATTTATTTTCTAGTTTTGATTTGCTTTATAGAGACAAGCGTAAGTAGGGATCAGATTCTTATAAAGATAAAATCAAGTACATTGAGCAAATCATAACACTATATATATATATATATATATATATATATATATATATATATATATATATATATATATAAAGGTAAAAGATCTCGGCATGGCTCGCAACAAAGAAGAAAAAAATATAATAAAATATGTGTATAAGATAGAAGGCAACCGTATATACGTATTTCTGACTATTGGTCGTCTTCAGTAGGGAGCAGCCAAGTTAGAAAAGAAGCATATTAACTTGGGAAAGGATCAATACAGGACCAATGCGACCAATTTGTGGCAATAATGTTATAGCCCAGTCTGGTTAAAAAAAAAGGTGGAAAAATGTTTCGCAGATATCTTTTAAGACATAGGTGGGGGATACTAAATGATGAATAGATGAAAAGATACTCCTAGTTTTACCTTGCGTTTTTTTTAAGCAATAATTTATGGTCACAATTTGATTTTTTGTCTATAAATTTTTTCCCTTATATTTTAAATACACAATATTTATGTCATTTTTTTATGTCAACAATATCTTTATTTTCCCGTTTTTTTAATTAAAATTGATAAATAATTTACAGAGATATTTTCAAAAAAGCAGTTTTTTTGCACTAATTTATAAATTTTATTAATTTTTTTATTAACAAAATAAAATGGTATTAATACATTTAAACATCAAGGAATTACCATCTTTTAGATTTGTGCGAAATTTCCCCCCGATCAGTCAAATATTTTATTAAGTTATTTAATTTGTTTATCCCTGAGGCTAATTATTTAAACTATTGAGCTTGTCCTATGCATGATACTAGACACATTCAGCAAATTTAATAGGATTCTTTAAGACTTAGACTATCTCAGAAGTCAAATGCATATTGAGTTTTGTTCAAAATTATTTACAAAATAAAAGTTTGAAAAAGGGGTATGTTTTTTACTTATAAACAATTGTAATAACTTCTATATTTTTTAAGCTACATACTTGTACGTACAACCATTGGATAGCTGGTAAAAAAGCTCACATTAAAAAATAAACAAAACCTTCTATGACCAATAGGAACGAAGTTAGTGACTATTTTTAAAAAAACCATATCTCCATTGTTTATAAACATTAAGAAGTAAAATTTGCACAAATTTTAAATGAAAATCCAAACTTTATATTGAAACTGATAGCTATAAAATTTATCTAATTTTTCGAAACGACGGTACTTTCGAAAGATCGACATAGGAAAGTGGAGAGGATATCTGTTTCAGCTCCGTTTTTTTTTCGGCATCGGAACTTCAAATTGCAACACGTAGGAAAAATTAACATTATCTCGGCTTCCTTTGCAGCTGCAAGCCTCTTTTTTTTATTCTGAGGTAGCTCGTCGAAATATGAATAATTACATAGTTTTCACTGGCCGGAAAATATGGGAAAACTCGGAAAAATTGAGTCCATCTGAAATTCACCCTAAATACTTACTTTTTTTTAATTTGTTTGAATAGTCTGTCGCAGTATTAATAATAATGACATAATTTTCACCCCCTAGAAATCTCGAAAAATCCCGGAAAACCAACATATGTTGTTTCATTTTATATCAATGATGTAATAATACTTATATATTTTATAAATTAAATTTCAGGTAATTTTTTACACATTATATTATCATATTCCTTATATTAATTATAATTGTTTGTATTTTTATAATCAACAATATTGATTTTTATTCTATTTTTCTTACAAATTTGATATACAGTATTAATCAAATCTGCCTTACTGCTTTGATAAAATAAGTCGATTTTTTCATCACTTGCCTTATTAAATTTTGCAATGTTTATTGAACTTTACTTTTTTTATTTTCTTTACATACATTGGTTTAAAAGTTAAAATTTTGATCATTTATTCGACTTCACTGTCAGGTCTGAATCTTTTTGTTGCAAGTTGTTTGTCTTCACTTACTAAGTCAGTCTTTCCATACATTAACATATTAATGGGCGATCTTAATGCCAAGGTGGGTCAAGGTAAGGTAGGAGAACAAGTAGGAAAATATGGGCTTGGAAACAGAAATGACAGAGGAGATCGATTGATTCAATTTTGCCAAAGTGAAGACTTCGTAATAACAAATACCTTTTTCAAATTACCTCCTCGACGGTTATATACATGGGCATCTCCACAACATACCAAAGAAAAAATAGTGAGAAATCAAATAGACTACATTATGATAGCAAGGAGGTATCACAATGCTGTTAAATGTACTAAGACGTACCCAGGAGCTGATATAGGCTCAGATTATAACCCGGTAGTTACTGTGATAGAGGCGAGACCAAAAAAGATTAGAAGACCACACAGAAAGGCACTAGATTTAAATAAACTTAGAAACAAAAATATACGACAAGAAACAGGAGAAAAAATAAATGAAAACCTCCATTCAGTGCAGCAACAAATTAACGATACAAACAACGGTAACCAAAAAGTAAAGTACATAAATACAGCTATACAAACAGCAGGAAAGAAACATCTTACAAAAACAACAACATAGAATAAGGAGTGGATGACACAAGATATACTGGACTTGATGGAACAAAGAAGAAAGATGAAGAATTACCCAGACAAATACAAAGAAATAAATAAACACATAAAAAAGTGAATAAAAGAAGCCAAAGAGGAATGGATTAAAGAACAATGTGAAGAAATGGAAACCTATGAGAAAAAGTACGATGCGTTCAATATGCACAAAAAAGTAAAAGAGATAACAGGAAGCATAAAGAAATGCCAAATAGGTAAACTTAAAGACAAAGATGGAAATCTTATTGTTGATCTAGAGAATAAAATAAAAAGATGGACAGAATACCTGAATGAATTATTTGAAGACGATAGAAACAACTTAACTCAGATAATCAATGCAACTGGGCCAGACATATTGAAAGAAGAAGTAGAATACGCAATAAGAAACGCTAAAAATGAAAAAGCAAATGGACCTGATGAAATTCCTATAGAACTGTTGAAGCTTTTGAATGATAAATCCGTAACCATAATATTAAATTTTGCAGCAAGGAGCTAAAACAGTTTCCTCTCCACTTTCCTAGGTCGATCTTTCGAAAGTAACTTCGTTTCGAAAGGTTTTAAGTTTCGAAAAATTGGATGAATTTTATAGCTATAAGATTCAATATAAAGTTTAGATTTTCATTTACAATTTGTGCAAATTTTACTTCTTAATGTTTATAAACAATGGAGATATAATTAACAAAAAATTGTCGCTAACTTCGTTCCTATTGTTCATAGAAGGTTTATTTTATTTGTTAAATGTGAGTTTTTTCACCAGCGATCTACAAGTCTGTAGCTTGAAAAATGTAGAAGTTATTACAATTGTTTATAAGTAAAAAACTTACCACTTTTTCAAACGTTTATTTTGTAAATAATTTCGACGAAAACTCAATATTCATTTACCTTCTGAGATAGTATAAGTCTTAAAGAATCCTATGAAATTTGTTAAATGTATCTAGCATCATTCATAGGGCAAGTTCAATGGTTTAAATAATTAGTCCCAGGGATAAACAAATTGAATAACTTTTAAATTATTTGACCGATCGGGAGTAAATTTCACACAAATTTAAAGGACGGTAATTCCTCAATGTTGAAATGCATTAATAACATTTTATTTCATTAATAAAAAAATTAATTAAATTTATAAATTAGTGCAAAAAACTATTTAGTGCAGTAAATTATTTATCAATTTTAATTGAAAAAACGGGAAAATAAAGATATTCTTGATATAAAAAAATGGTATAAATATTGTTTATTTAAATTATAAGAGAAAAAACTTATAGATAAAAAATCAAATTCTGACCATAAATTATTGTTTAAAAAAAACGCAAGGTAAAAATAGGAGTATCTTTTTATCTATTCGTCATCTAGTAACCCCCACCTATGTCTTAAAAGCTTCAGATATCTGCGAAACATTTTGCCGTGAAATCGATGATTTTTGTATAACCAGACTGGGCTATTAAAAGACTCTGAGCTTTTAGTCAGATTCAGTCAAAAAAAGTAGTGAGATTTAACATAATGGCCAACAACTGGTGCATTTACCATAATATATATATACATATATATATATATATATATATATATATATATATATATATATATATATATATATATATATATATATATATATATATATATATGATGTTTGTTATGTGTGACTGTGAATATTTAAATACAAACTTTTTTTACGCATATTGGAGATGATTCACATAAAAATAAGATACAAATTCTATCAATAATAAGACTGATCTTTCCAATATGTATCATAATTTAATAAATTGAGTTGTTTTTTAAATGCACTATGGCAGACATTTAACCCTGAACCACTTCTATTTTAAGATACCTGCCATCTGACCTGCAAGATGACATCTATCTGTCAATGTCAGATACCAATTTTTTAATCCATGATAAACTTTTTAAAAGTGTATACATGAAATAAAAGTGTATAATGTAATGTTTGTAATATAAAACAAAGTGCTTATTGAAAATGGTACATTTGCCGAAACGTTTAAGCAATATTTATGTAGTTTTATGTACAGCAGACCGGCAAACCCAGGAAGTAAAAAAATTTATATAACGCTATATATATATATATATATATATATATATATATATATATATATATATATATATATATATATATATATATATATATATATATATATATATGCCAAAACGATCTAAAACTGAAAATACTTTAAAATAAAAAAAGTATTCCGAAAACGATGTCCAAAAAGCGTTGGAGTTAATTCAAAATGGTATGAGTAAGCGAGAAGCTTCCAGAATTTTCAATATTCCCAGAGCCACCATAAGTTACCGTACAACTGAAAACTTTCACAACAAGATAACGCATGGACCAGATCCATTTCTTTCGAAGAATGAAGAGGAACAACTTAATTTCAACAACAAATTAAACTCTTGATTTTTCATTGTCAAAATAGAGGATTTCATTCGTGTTGACCACATTAAGGACTCCGTTAAAACATTTATTCCAGGTAGAACATGGCTATCTGCTTTTTTGAAGCGTAATCCCAACATTTCCCTAAGGACTTCAGGAGTAACATCAGCAAGTTAAATCACTAATCAAAGAGTTATTACCAAATGATTTGACAACATAAAATCTTATTTAGATAAAAAAGGAATTGAAAATGTTTTTCAAGACCCAAAAATCTATTGCGACTTACTTAGTATGGCCAGATACTCCAGAACGAAAAGGCAAGAAGCAAACTCAAAAGCTTTCATTTGTTCTAACTTCATCAGATAGAAGAAATATTGAAAAAGAAAAAATTGCAAAAAAATTAGACGAGGAGCGTAAAAAAGAATAGAGAAAACTTGAAAGAAACAAATTATGAAAGAAAACCAAAAGAAAATAAAAAGCTCAGATAATAAAAAAATAAAAAAAATTGGCTAAAACTTTAAGTCTAAAGACAAAAGTAGACAACCCATAGAAATAACCCCAACAAAACTAAAAAAGGTGTAAAAGTTCACTTTCCTAATGCAAAATATCAAGCAAAGTCAAAAAAAGCATTGAAAGTGTTAAAACCTCTACACCAGGAAAGTAAAAGTAACACTATTGAGGTTTTTGAGCCTCCACTACCTGAATTTGTTAAAGTTTCTACACCAGAATTTTATTCTTATACAAAATCATTGAGTCCTGTAGATAACCAAAATAATATTAATATTTTCAAGCATTCACCTACACCAGAAGCGAATTTAAGTTATCTTCAAAAGTATTTCTTGTCCACACTAAATCCCCAAGCCCTGAGGAAAAATTGTACCCAAACGAAAATTATTTGATGATAATACAAAAAAGTCCCCAACAAAAATTACCATTCTGTCCGATAATTTTATTATTAAACATTACTTTAGACTTCGAAAATCATAACTCTGTATCAAACATTCTTTCGCGCTCTAAAAATACAAAATTGGTATCAAACATTCCATCACATTTTAAAAATCAAAAAGTTTCTAAAGCCGTGTGTTATCTATGTTATCTATGTGTACTTAATATTTCAGAGTATAAGAAATGCATTAGATGCCAAATGTGTCTTAGAACATATCATGTAACCTGTGTAACTAGATTCTATGAGGACACAGATTAAGTATGTGTTTGCGAATATTGTCAGAATAATAAATAAAAGTTTAGTTTGACATGCTGTTTGTTTTTGTGTCCACACTCATTACAAAATGCTTGCTTACCCAAATAGGTACCTACCTACCTACCCATCTTAACTTACCAGTTAAGTGGTAAAATATCACAAAAAATGATGGCTAATTACTAATTCATATCGTGTCAATAACTGGAATAATGTAGCTAATATCTGGTTCATTTGCACATCTACAAAAGAACACATGTAAAATCTTTCAGACATTAAAGATTAACATAATAAAATTGTGCAACATGCAGAAATAATAATAAAATTCCATAATGTCAAATAGTCATAATAGCCCACAGTGTCAAAACATTTCATAGATATATCGACGTGCTCTGCTTAAGAGGCCAATAACTGGTGCTTTTACCCTATATATATATATATATATATATATATATATATATATATATATATATATATATATATATATATATATATATATATATATATTATATATATTATATATATATATATATATATATATATATATATATTATATATATATATATATATTATATATATATATATATATATATATATATATATATTATATATATATATATATATATATATATATATATATATATATATATATATATATGTATATATATATTGTTATTGTTTGTGAATGATGAGCAATGAGTGTTTTTTAATAATATATAGGGTTTTTATCGCGGTTCTCAAAGAATTAGTTTGTACGTACTTTTTTAAATTATCTTTATTATATCTATTATGAAACACACATATATATATCTATCCTAGCCAATGTAAATTTAAAATAAACTATCTTTAAATTGAAATTCTTATGAAACTAATTAAATTCTATAGACAATGTAAAATTTAAACAAACTATCTACAAAATTGAAATTGTTATGACACTAACTAAATTATATTAACAAATTTTTGTACCTTTCTGTCACTGAATGCCTAAATGAACTCTTTTCCACTGTATAGATTATAATCACCACTCAATGTCTTCTTCGCAGCTTCGGTTATCCTTATTTTTGTGAAATTACTTTTTCCAATTATCAGCTTCCACCAATTTAAGATATTTTTCTTCACCAGCATTTATAAACCACCAAGCAAACCAGCAAACAGCATTTATATTTATTCTTCTTTTCTATATACCAATATCCAAACACCAAATATATTATTTAATTTTAATTTTCAATTTAATACTTCTTGCATTATACAATCACCATTTATACATAATATAATTTTTAATCATATTGTGGCTAGGGTGATTCTAGGCACGGTCGATGTGAACATCGCTCTTGGAAAAATTGCATTTAAAGTGGTTTAATTAAACATATAATTAGAGAAAACATTAGATTCTGGACAAAAATAGTGACTAAAGTATCTTGTGATAAAAGTAAATCGACAACCATAAATAGTTGTGCATATAGTTAATAAAAACTGGTGTCAGTTTGTTTACGGTAATGGGCTACGAGTTTGGTACTTATACAAAAACTGGAAACAAGGCTGAGTATAAAAAATAGTTAAGACAACAAACCTAAGGTAAATATTTATAATAACAATTAATTTAAATTTAAATAATAGGGATAATAGGGAAAATAATTTAAATTAAGAGAAAAGTTTAAAATTCTTAAATTATTGTTTAAAGTTAAAGTAACATATTAACTTTTTATATTGTAACTTTTTGTGCCAAACAGTAATTACGGTTCGCTATAACAAAGATGTCCACACACTAAAATCGACGGCAAAGTGGCGTTGGTGAATAAATATCGTTTTAATTTTCGGCTGTAAGAAAACTCGGAAAACGGGACTTACAACGAAAAGTAACTCGGTAGAAGTGACCCACATATAAACACCGATAAGGGTCGGAGATTCGACGGGTTGACTGGTCGACGACTCTTTTCGCGGTGTAGGACAGGGAAGGAGATAAACAGTGAAATAACAAGAAAAGGCCAAAGAAAATATTGTAAGAATGGACAGCGACGAATACTCTACAGATGAAGGAAGAAAAAGAAAAGGAGAAAATATAGATTTTTTTGTAAACAGCAAAAAAACACCAAGAACTCCTACAAAACGCCAAACAACTGAATCTGAGAAATTAGACCAGTTATTAATAATGATGAAAGAAATGAACACAACTCAAAAAGATATGAAGCAAGAACAGAAAGAAATAAAAACTGAAATAAGAGAAATTAAAGACCAACAAAACAAAACAAACGAAGCTCTACTAAAACTGACAGTAGAAAACGAACAATTAAAAAAAGAAAATCAGGATATAAGAAAAGAGAATTCAGAAATAAGGAGAGAGTTACAAGAAATGAAAAAAGCAGTCGAAATAATCGAAAAAAATAGAAGAAAAAACAACATTGTAATAAATGGTCTAAAAATGGATACAAATGAACCAAGCAGCCTAAAAGAAAGAATAAACGGACTTTTTAATAAACATCTTCAAATTGATATTACACCTACAACAGTAAAAAAAATAGGCGAGAATACATGCGTAATAAAACTAAGAAATGAAGAGGAAAAACACGAGATTATGGCAAAAAAATATAAACTAAAAAACGTCGTAGGAGAGAAAGTATTCATCAATGATGACTTGACCAGAGAAGAGAAAGAAAAGCAGAAACACCTAAGAAATTTTGCAAAAAACGAAAAAGAGAAAGGCAAAGACGTCAAAATTGGTTACAACAAGGTGTTAGTAAACCAAGAAGAATGGAGATGGAACAAAATAAAAAAGGAACTTGAAAAACATCCAAAAAACTAGAAAACTACACCCACACGAGGAACATTGATAACGACCAAAGCAACGGAAAGGATCTGACAATGACGACCAGGGCGACGAATAGGAATAACGATAGGAAAAAGCACGATGCAAAGGTAAACAAGGATGAGAATAGAAAGAAGATGAAAGATATACCGCAGAAAAAAGGAGAGATAAAAATGGGAACATGGAACGTAAGAAGCATCAATGGAAAAGAGGTAGAACTTGTAGAAGAAATGATCAGACAAAAAATAGAAATATTAGGAATAACGGAAACGAAAATGAAAGGAAGAGGTTTTAAGAGGATACACAAAGGATATTGGTTATTTTGGGTAGGAGCTGATGCAAAGGAGAGAGCAAAAGAAGGCGTAGGGATAATAATTGCACCGAATAGTCTACAATACGTTATAGAAGAAACATATGTTAACCAGAGAATATTATCGCTGAAAATGAAACTGATAGACGAGGAAATATGGACAATAATAACAGCCTACGGAGTAAATGAAGATGCAAAAAAGGAAGAGAAGGATAAATTTTTTGAGGAGCTCCAAATGCAAATTGACAATGGGGAAGAAAATATAATTGTAATGGGAGATCTAAACGGTAGAGTCGGAAATAATAACAACGGAATTGAGGAATGCATGGGAAAAGAAGGAGAAGAAATACTAAACAAAAATGGCGAAAGAATAATAGAAATATGTATGGAGAATAAACTTGTTATAACAAATACAAAATTTAAACATAAAAAAGTACACAAATACACGAGAGTACAAGAAAGTAGAAATGAAAAATCAATCATAGATTACTTTTTGGTAAGTAGCAACAAATGGAAAAGAGTACAAGACACGAAAGTCAAAAGAGGCTCAGAGATTGGCAGTGATCATCATCTAGTAATAATGAGAATGAGAACAGCAAAAGAAAATGAAGAAAAGAGGAGAAAGGTAGTAAATGAAAAAGTAAAAAGCTACAAATTAAAAGAAGAAAGATATAAGCAGATATTCCAAGAAAAATTAGACAATATTTTGAAAGGTAGGGCAAAAACTGCTAGTATAGAGAAAAAGTGGGAAAATCTCAAGACCAGCCTAATCATAGCTGCTGAGGAAACTTGCGGGAAGACAAAAATAGCAAATAATAGCATGAGGAGAACTGAATGGTGGACGGACGAAATACGAAGGAAAGTAAAGAACAAAAAAGAAAAATGGAAGAGATATCTAAGTACAAAGCGCCCTGAAGATTATGAGGCATATAAAGAAAAAAGAAAAGAGGTTAAAATAGCTGTAAAAGCAGAAAAAGAAAGGTCATGGGAAAAGTTTGGACTAAAAATGACAAATAATTATAGAGAAAACCAAAAACTCTTCTATGGCGCATTAAAACAGCTCAGACAAAAGAAAGAACACATGATGCCGAATATAAAAGACAAGAATGGAAAGGTAATAACAGAAGAAAACCAAATAATGGAAAGATGGAGAGAACATTTCAAAGAGCTAACTCATACAGACGTAGACAACATAGTGGAGATACAAGAAATTAATGAAGAACAAAAAGTAGAACCCATAACAACAGAGGAACTAGAAAAGGCAATTGAAAGAGTTAAATTAGGCAAAGCACCAGGCAAGGATGATATCACCCCGGAAATGATAAAATTCATGGGAATAGAGGGAGTGGACAGCATGAAAGAACTAATGAATGATATCATAAAAAGAGCAGAAATACCACAGGACTGGAAGAAAGACATTATACTACCAATACACAAAAAGGGCGACAAGAGAAACTGTAATAATTACCGAGGTATTACTATATCAAGTATTCCTGGGAAGGTATTCGCAAGAATAATAGAAACAAGAATAAAAACCCAAATAGAACCAACTATGGAAGATACACAATGTGGATTCAGGAAGGACAGAAGCACGCAAGACCACATATTCACAATTCACAAGAACCCTTCAAAATTATATGCAAAAAGTGAGAAATGTTATCGTAAGTGTATGGACAGAAGGCGATTTCATGCTACTGGTTTATCTTCTCGAACTAGAATAACCGGACCGCCTCTTTACCTTGAACACCAAATTACCAGATTGAATTTTACACTAGGCTTGGACAATACAAAGTTGGATTCGTGTATTGTTTTCCAATGAATCGAGATTTAATCTTATGGGCTCAGACAAACGTGTAAGAGTGTGGTGATATCTAGGCGAAAGATAAGCTCAAGCATGAATTGCCGATAAACTTGCATTCGATGGTGAGTTATGGCATAGGGAGGCATATCGTTTAACGCTTGCACATACATAGTCATTATCAAGAATGGGACATTGACTGTGCATAGGTACCTGACACAGATTCTAGAAGACTATGTTTTACCATTTATTAATATTCTTGTAGACGATGCAACATTTATGCCTGATAATGCACAGCCACACACTTCTCGAATAGTTACTGAGTATCTTGATGAGGTTTAAATCACCTGATTTATTTACCTGCTCGCAGTCCAGATATCAAACCCATAAAACACGTTTGGAATAAGATGAAGATACGTTTACGGAGTCATGGTCGGCACCTACAAATTCAAGAAAGTTTCGCGGCATATTGGTGTAGGAATGGAATAATCTTCCGCAGAATGTTATCATAAATTTGATCCAAAGTATGGCGCGTCGTTTGCAAGCCGTTATCACTGCCATAGGAGAGAATACTTGCTATTGAAGTTCTTAAAATTTATTTTGGTTTAAACAGAAAGCACATCAAATTAAAATTGTCTTTTTTCATTATTTAGTATATCAAAGAAAAATTGTTCATTTTCATTACTTTCAATAAACTTTGAGGGGCAAAAAAAGTTATTTTCTTTAAACAATCAGTTAGTAAACTTTGTTACAACCGAAAATAGTAGAAAAAAAAGAATTATAATTTCTAAAATAAATTCAAATTACGGCGTGACCCCAATTTTATGCTGGGTAGTGTATAAGTAATAAAAGCTGTTAAGAGAAAGTAAAAAAATATATTTAGTATCAGTGTATGGTGTATTGCAACACGCTCTTTAATAAACCATTACTGTTGTTTCAATGAAAAGTATAACGTAGTTTCTGAGGAAAACCCAATAGTGAAATTGAAGTTTACATTGTTTGTATGGTGTTACGAAAGTTACGTGAACTAGATTTATGGATAACAAAAAAGGTAAGATTCCATGTAAATTTAGCACGGAATTTCTTATGATAATTGCCACCTGAGTGAAACCAGATAACGGGTATTCCCCTTTCTTTAATCCAAATGTTTGCTCTATTATATAATTATGTTTATAGTAAAACTAATATTTATTCAAGTTTTCATAATGTTTTATTTTGGTTTTAAATAAACTATATCACGAAATATGTATTTATTATCAGGAATAGATAATACTTGTCTAAAATGTACAAAAAAGTGAGCATTAGATTTTAGTCAAGCTTTTTTATTTTTTTTTATTTTTCTTATTTTTAGATTGTAATTACCATTTTAATGGGAATAAGCCACAATTAAAGGTTAAAGTACGTTTATTGATGTTTCAATTTCCACTTCGGAAATAGTTCTCAAAATACAAACATTGTTTGGTTGGCTATAAAATCACTTATTTGTTAAACGTTACATATAACTTGACATTGTCAATGTAAATATTGGTTATAAAAATATAATTTTTCCGAATTGTTGTAGAAAAATTTATTGGCAATGGTATTAAATACAGCAAAAAATAAAAATTATCAAATATTACTTCGATATAGACAAAACAAATAGACAAATTCTGTACAGTTTTTCAGAAAACAGACAGCACTAGTTCAAAAATGTTGAAGTTAACAGTGGTCTAAGTGTATAGTTGAGAATATACAATATTATATAGATTTTCTCTCTCTTTAGCCATAACCCCCCGGAGGGAGTGTATTGGTCATCGTAATGTCGTCTCTCTCCAAAGATCTCAGTCTATGGTAATTTCTTTAAACTTATGCATAGGTCTTTTGCATATTCCTGTAATTTGGTCGATCCATCTTGTTAAGGATCTTTCTTGTGATCTTCGGCTTTCTATTTTATTTCGGATTTCTTTAGATAAGTCTCTCCCTGTTTTCTGTGCCTGCTCTCACAACATATTCAAAGTATTTTAATTGTTGGAGATGGGTTTTGTTGGAGAACTGTTTGCTAGTGTTTAGTTTATTTAAAATTGAATTATTTGTGATCGGTGCACGGAATTCGTAGAAGTCTTCTACAACAGAAAATTTGAGTGGCGTCTATCTTCCTTCTTTCCGCTTGTCATAGGATTCAAGACTCACATCCGTATGTCAGTGTTGCAAATATTGTAAACAGTTGATCAAGCTTACTTTTAGAGTTCGTGACATTTGAGGGTACCTCCATATTTTGGACATTTTTCCTAGAGCAACTTTTGTTAGATCACATATATGTTTCATTTCTTCCTGTAGTGACCCTATGCCCTATGTTTGTGATTAATGATCCCAGAGCTCATAAGTGTGAGCCTACAACTTCAAATCAGTCAATCGTGGTTATTCGTGGATGACTTTTTTGCAGTCTATCCACTATTCTGATCTTTGTCTTTGATATGTGTAAGTGTAGACCAAATTTTTAACTTTCGTTTTCAACCAGTCGTATGAGATAAATCAAAACTCTTTTTGACTATTTTTTGCCACTTATCGAGATGCTCTTTTTCCATACTTTAAGCGCTCTTCTTGTAATATGCTTTCCATAATAGTAGAGACAGTATAAATCTTTTTCTGATACTTTATTCTGGATGGAATTCATTTGAGAGTGAGACAAGCACTTCATCTGTTCCAGTAGTGTATTCGTATTGTTCAGGTATAAGCGAAGTTAAGTGTTGTGGTAAGTCTACTTCTTTTAGTATCTGCCATATTAATGTTTTTATTTAACACTGTTGAACGCTTTGCGATATCTACAAAACAAATGAATAGTGGGATATCAAATTCTCCAGATTTTGCTATTATTTGTCTTATGTTCAAAAGGTGTTCTCGAGAACCTCTAACTTTAGAAAATTCAGTTTTCTCTTGGGGTATTTCGCCTTGTAGGATAGTTTTCAGTCTCTTAAAAAGCTGCGTTTTTGACATATTATCGTTATTGTAAATTTTGTCTAGTCATCACACCATCGCTTGGAATGCCATATTTTGTTATAGAGCAAGTGAAGCAATTTTATTCCGATTTACTTACGTTTACTGATCGCTAGTCGTATTTCATTCTCGAGTATATTAGGTTCTTCTTTGATGTCTTCAGGGATTTGATAAACAGGGTCATCTTTATGCAGATCCTGGCATTATAGTCTTAATTTCTCTGCTATTTCTTCTGTGTTGGTTCTCAGGGTACCTGTATGGTCTTCAACTGTCCAAGTTCTGGCTTTAAAGTCATTTATTTAATAAAATGTACATACTAATTGTAAATTTAAAAACAGCACAAAAACGTTTAGATACTGAGCTATATCAGTACTATGGTTTATGTGAACTTTTTATGTACAATTTAAGATATATGTATGAGAGGAGGGACATAAATTTCGGTGTGTATAAAGGTCTATCATAAATGTCTAAGAAAATAGTAACGTATCGTTTTTTCTAACTAAACCTACGCACGAACAAAAGAAAGCGAGAGAGATATACCGAGGTAGTTCAGCAACACCACTAGCAAAAAATACAAGAGCCTCTCAAAAATTTTAAAGTAAGTAAATATGTTCGTTCTTTTTCTTTAATTACGAGGACTGTTGTTTCATTTACCATGACTAAACACAGTTTATTACATGATTTTATTGTTTTCCCTGATTTATTATTAGTTTTTAGCTAGTTTGAACGATAAGTTTCTTATAACCTGTAAAAACACTTAGACGCGAAAGGGGCAAAAAGGTCCATTGTGGACCTTTTGGCACACAGTAAACCTTTTTACGCCACCATTAATACATTTATGTTTAATAACTTTTTTGTTTTAGTTCGCGCAACTATATAATACAAGGCTGATTGTTGTACTAAATCTATACAGTTGATGCAGGTGAATTTATTAAGGAAATTTATTAACAAAATGGCTGGTAAAGATTAGATGTCTGCTTTTATTAAATGAAATGTAAGTCTTCCCTTTATAAAATCTAAAGCAACAAGTCTCAGCAGATCTATGTCGATCGGCAAATCTAATGTGGAAGAGTTGTATTCGAAATTAGTAGCAGTTATGAACTGATTTACACTTAGAGCTTCTATCATATTATGGAATGCAGATAAAACTGGCGTTTCAAGTATCGTCAAACCATCAAAAACGGTTGCTGCTAAAGGAAATAGAAATGTTGGTTCAATAACATCAGGTGGACGTAAAACTAATGCAACCCTATTAGTATCAATTTCAGCTATAGGTTCTTTAATTTCACTTTTATTCAAAAAAGTTCTATTAATTTTATTGGTACTCGAAATTCTAGCGTTTGGATTACTAATTCAGTGTAGAGAGTTTCTCATATTTTCGCAACGTCTTATTAAGTAAGTTAAGGCTTGTAAGAAACTACCTGTTCTGTTCGTTTAAGACAATCATTCTTCACACTGGTCTGTGCCAATACTAGATTGAAAATAATTTAGAAGATAAGAAAGGTTGTCTATTTAGCACCGATACACGAATGAATATAATTCTTATGTCGTCAAAATCCGCAAGCTGTATCTGATGACCTCAAAAGAGTGAAATATGTTTAACACAGTGGCAGATTGGTTATATATGAATATTCCTATTCGTATATTCTTTGAACACTAGCTTTATTTGAAGAAAATGGATTATGAATATTTCTGTGTGATTCGCTGTGAAAAATGACAATGTTACAGGTTTGATTCAATTCAATATTTTACAAACATTCGGCTTATGGAAAATGTATTTTACACAGGAGTTGCATATACTTTGTTTATAATAATTTTGAATAAGGAAATGATGAGTCTCATTAAAATAAAATAGAGATACCAAAAAATTGTATTTAAGTTACTGTGTTGCAGTTACAATTAAGCAACTTTATTTTTTTAAATTACTATAAAATTAAAGTTAAATACTGGATCTTTTAACCTCCTGGCTGTACCTTTTTATACCTACCAAGGGGCACAAAGGGACACCAGACAAGGTATACATCAATTTTAAAATATTAAATTTCTATTTTCATAATTAAAAAAAACATTTGGTAAAACATGGTCAGATAACTGTTCGTTTGAGTAGTGCTGTATATTTTCGATAGTAGGCACTGTCCTAATAGTATAATTCGAAACAGTCAAATTGGACCTTTTAGCCCCGCTCTACCCTACAGCTTTATGGGCAGTTAAAATATTAATTTAGAGTAAAATACCAAGATTTACGGAGATAATTATTAATAAATACATTATTTACGATAGGTAATAATACTTAACCTTTCAGGAATCTACTATTTTCGTAACGGCTATGTGTATTAAATTAAAATTACGCAGAATATCAGTAAATATTTACAATCATAAATTGTTTTAAAACTTACTATTTTTATAATTTAACTGTTTTTTACTTGGTAAAAAATAGTTATTTATGTACCAAAGGCATTAAGTAGATGTTTATGCCTGAGGACGACTATCTTCAGAGGTCACCAGACGGTATACACATCTATTAATGCCCACACTGCATACAAACTTTAAGGTTATACTAGTTTGACAACATAATATTTTTAAAAATTCAGAAAATGTATCATTATTATATTGTAGGCAATACCATCGTTAAAGTAATGATGTCAACCATAACTAAACATCTACGGCTATCAACGTAAAAAGTGAAAATGATCCATGAATGATTCCACTAAAGTTCACTTTTAACAACTAGTATATCAAAAACTACCAACTTTAGGGTAATAGTGATACCTATTACCGTTCATTTAATTGCGCATTTAATTTTGATAGAAAAAATATAGATTTACAAAAATATAACAAATAACGACGAGCACAAGCGATTCAGGGTTGTATTTGTATTTTCTTTTCCACAGAAATGAATTAAAATTAATGTTTTCTAACGTAATTAACCAGAAGTCCCATCTGACATAAGAGATAATTTTGTTTTATAATATTATAATTATATTAACGACAGGTTAATTGTTATTCGGTAAGAATACAACATGCCATTAGAATCATGGTCAATACAAACTAATTATCTTCGTACTTCGTTCCTATAATGATAACAAGGCGCTGTGGATATTTAGTAGTTATTCTGACTTCAAAGTTTAATGTACATTGAAGACGGAAATTCAAAAATGAAGCCCAGGGACATCCGTGCAAAACAAATTATTTTAAATATATTTAATTATCATCTAAATTTAAAGAGCGGTGACAGTGTTAAAAGTTTAATCGATAAAGTTAGTGATATAACGGGAGTAGGTTCTAACACGCAAAGAAGCTGCGGAAGAAGGATAAAGTCCCGTAATAAAACAAAAAAACATACGAAAAGTGGAGCGAATAGCAGAAAGTTCACTTACGACGCAGTATATTGATACAAGCCTCGCGCCATCGTACATTAGTTTTTTAGTGTTTCCAAAAAATGAAAACACTTATCAGTGGCTTTAGCCATGGATGCGTTTGTTAAGGAGTTGTCAGCAGGCCTAAAACAGCCGACACAATGAGGCCTCTGATTTGTTATAGTGCATGCAGGTAGTGAATTGAGCTTTGTGGAATGTGCTGCTTTCGGTTTTTAGGAAAAAAAAAGCTCAGCGGATTATTACGATGAGATGGATGGTCCTATATTTAAACAATGGTTTAAGGAAAAGCTATTTCCTAATCTTGGTCCAGAGAAAACTGTTGCGGTGGTGGACAACGCCTGGTACCATTCAAGGAGAGAAGAAATGATTCCGACACAAGCGTTTAATAAAGATCAAATTAAGACATGATTGCTGGAGACAGATATCTTTTTTAAAGATTATTTAAAATCAAAGCTTATGGAAGTCGTAAACATATTCAAAGAAAAATACACAAAATATAAAATTGAGGAGATGTCCAAAGGGAAACCATTGTGAGTTGAATCCAATTAAAACGGTAAGGAGTCAAGTTAACAGACATAATATTGCCTCAAACAACACAAAGTTTAAAACCGCCGCAATGGAACAATTAATAAGTATTGCATTTGGTGTACTAACAGTTCACAACTGGAAAAAAATTGTAAAATTGCTATTAGGGAAGCGCAAAAATTTTGGGTTATTGAAGGGTCGATCGACTATATTAATCCGGTGCGCGGTGGTAAGTAATGTGAAGGTTTACAGTAATAGTGATACAGTAATAGCGATGATAGAGAAAATGAGGATGATGTTATTATGCAGTGAGTAAATTATGTGATAGTGTTAAAATCGGCGGACATAAAGTGCCAAATCTGAAAAGTATGTAAGTGATAGTCCGACAAAAAGTGAAAATTAGGTAATAGTGCAAAAAACTTTAAACAATAAACATGTAATGTTAAACAATAGTAAAATTTAACTATTTTTATCATACTTATAATAATTAGATACCTACATATGTCTATTAAAGACGCAAGTATTTTTAATGCATTATTCTGTATTTAACTGTACCTATCCGTTTACAGTGAAATTATGTTAACTGCATCTACACAGTATTAAATACGGCCCTGAGTAGAATAACATGTATACCGGCAGTCTAGTAGCAACACGTGCCTTGGAGTTTTGGAAACACTGATTTGTTTAAGCCAAAGGTTCCGTTAAAATAAAATATAGATATGTGAAATTTCTAAAATATTAAGACTAAGCTCTTTCAAATGAACAAAGTTCATAATTAATCATACCACCGATAATTTACAGAAACTTCTACATAAAAGAATTATTGGAGGTGCAATTTGTGATTCATTTTTATTTGTTATATTTTGTATTCACTGTGTATATTGCCAAAAATACATAAGTAATCTTAATTGGTACTCATCAATTTCTTTCATTTGTATCAATTATATTCATTAACTAATTAAAATCAGTTAAAGAATCGGATCAGGCCATAAATTTAGACTCCTGTCAATCAAATTTACTAATGGCTATTTAAAAAAATATTTTAGTAAAAAGAATATTCCCATATCAGTGTTTTTTACCTTCTTCTTTGTTTATTTTAATTTACGTAATTATTTTTTATTTGAATTTGCACGAATACCAAAAGTTGGAGTACTGGATTTTAATTTTAGTTAATGTGATAGGATGTGTAGTAGAACAGATTATAGAAGGCATAGAAAGCGGTGAATAAAAAAACAATAATAGTATCGTACGACGAACACGGCGGTTTTACGATCCCTCTAAAGCAAGGCGAAGGCGGTTTTTAGAAATATAAATCCTGTTCTGACTAATATATATATATATATATATATATATATATATATATATATATATATATATATATATATATATATATATATATATATATATATATATATACTTATTCTATATTATATATACACTTATATATATATATATATATATATATATATATATATATATATATATATATATATATATATATATATATATATCTACGGCATAAAGTGGACTCCGCCCATGTTAAAATTCAGGTTCAAGTGAGCTCCGTGGTCAACTGGACACCGATATACGGAGCTCACTTGACCATTCCATAATATTGGCTCTGTCGATTCGTCAACATGTATAGTTTCATAATTTTTAAAAATTTTGTGGAGCCCTTAAGTACCCCTGTATCATGAATGTATATTGGATAGTTCACGTGTATATCTTATAGGGGTCGTTCAGATCTTTTTCACTGTATATTGGAACCATAGGTATATCGGTTTAAGTAAGCTCTGATAGTTTGGCAACTCTGCCATTAGGCTGTATACTTCTCGCTTATAGTCTGAACGGTTGATATGGACTCCTTATTTTTGTTATCGTTCATACGCATTACGTTCATTTTATCTCCTATTTAGGGGTAATATGTAGTCAATATAAGTGTAGCTAGTGTCAAATTTGCAATGATCTTTATAAGTAATAGCTTACTGACTGTACTTTACATGTTGAGTTCAAATAAATAAACCTTGTCCCTTCAGAAAAGAGCGATTTGAATGGCAAAGTCAACGAAGAAAGTGTAATGAATCTTTTATCGCCCCAGATTCACACAGGTTAACCGCTGTTTGCAGGCAAGAGTCTTCCTGGCAGATTTAAGAAAGATAACTACCATAAGGAAGTTCCTTTTGAGGGTTCAGATGGCGAGAAACAGCTTATTTTTTTTGTATATCTTGCAGATGTGTTGATCTAGCCAGTTTTTCCTCGATTCTAGTCATAAAATGGGTTGTTATTCTTGGAGTAAATGTTACGAATCTAGACTTTGTTTCTTTTGTTCTCTAGCTACTTATCTTCGGATATTAGGTGGATTGATAACTACGATATTGTAGAGCTTATGTATGGATGAGAGTCTTAATATCCGCTTAATTTGGCTGACTAATTTATAGCTAAATCTACGTGTCAAGTATGTATTGATGTCACCCATACAAGCTAGGTATATTTGGCAGCAGAAGCATAGAGTTTAAGTGTCTACGTTTTAAGAGTGGAAGGATGTGCTTCCCATTTTTAGCTGACAAGTTCGCGGAGAATACTATTTTTCTGGTTCTAGTTTGCCATTTAATTTTAAACAAAGTTCTGTAAATTACAAAGTGTGTTTAATGATTTCATCACACTATTGGTTCAGGTATATGTTCAAATTTGTGAAAGCGTCTCTGTTAGGGACATTGAAGGAGCACACCTGACTTTTTCCAGGGTTTGGCTTAAAATTGATTTATAATCTATTTTTAATGTGTTTAAGATATGATTTAGATTTTTCTCCACTTCAGCAACAAAAGTTTGTGGTTCTGCAACAATAGATGTATCGTCTACATAATAAAAGTCCTAGTATTTACGGGAATGGGTTGTGTAAATGTTATACAGTGTGGGTGCCATTACGGTACCCCAAAGGAGACCGTTCTTCTACGTTCTCAATCTTCATCTTTTCTTACTATTGAGTGATAGGGAAAATCTTCTGTTGTTCTATTACCTAAGGGGATATCAAATAGATTTTGGAGAAATGTCCTTTAATTTAAGGTGTCGTAAGCAGAATTTAGATTGACAAATACCACTCCTCATGTCTGATATTTTTTATATCCGTCTTCGTTGTGTTGGGCAAGATTTAGTATATGTGACGAACATGATCTACCCTGTCATATATAGCCACTTTTATCTTTAAATTTAAGTTTACCTTCTATTATCGGTTTATATTAAGGATCATATGCAGAAGTATTGTGTATAGCTGAAAAAATAAATAGATATCTTGGCCGATAGCTTTTGTGGTCGTTGGGGTTTTTGTCAGGTTTAAGCAAGGCAATAACTTTGTCTTTACTTTGCTTCTCTACAGACTTTGGATATTAGCCACTGTTGTATTTTTTTGTCCAAATTTTATAATTAGTTTTGTGTTTAGATCCTCAGTAAGGAGCCGTAATATTGTTTATAATATACGTGGATAGTGGATCCAAACTCAACATCGTTGAAAGGTTTCCTCAGCTGACTGGTTTTGTCCTCTCTTATTTTAAGTTTTTCTTTGCTTCTTTGCCGGCATTTATTATGTTTATTTCGTTATTTTCAGCGATTAGCTTAATACCAAATACCCTAGGTTTGGCCCTCTATTTGCTTCCTGCAGTAGAAATACGTCACATTTGTGTTAAGCGTATGTCTGATAAGCTTAAGTAAAGTAGAGTGTGTGTATCTGTAGATATGTCCTTAATATTTATAGACATAAGTAGAATAGTTGGTCCTAAAAAGGACCGATTTGACAAACATCATATTGAACGGGTGATTGAAGAATTAACCGATTAAATAATTATTCATTATCCAGAGTAAGAGTACGCTCGATTGCGGTGGTCTTATTGTAACTTCAAATTTCGTGAAGGCTTCTACTTTGAACTCCATAAAAATTTAAATTTTACATACTGTTACTTATAGACGATATTTCGAGTCAGATTTGTTTAGTTATAACTGTACTTATATAGTCTCTTTGTGAAAAGTAAATGAGCTTGTAATATCGGTTTACAACTCATATATGGATAATAAGGAAATAAACAAGTTAAAATGTGATAACAAATTGCTATATAACAGTATGAGACAATATCCATATGCTGTGGCAAAATCATCATATTTGGGTTTCATATTTCAATTATTATATTTACATTGATATTTATGTGGCAATTAGCTGTAAAAGTCATTGCCTTTTTTTCTGTCGTATCATAATTTAGCATATCATATTTTGAGTGAAATTGATCCTAAATTCGTCTAATAATATTAAGTTTTTAAAACAGCTGTGTTTTTATGCTCATTCGTTCACCTTTTGTAAACCAGTCTGTGTAAATATAAGGAATTTATATAATCTTTTCATTTCGTAATCTTTTCGTTTCATAATTATAGTTCTCTTGCTTTTATTTTCTATATTTTCTATATAAAGATCATCGTTATCGTATAGTCAGAACGCAACAAGATTCTATTGCCTGTTTGAAAATACAGCCACGTAAATGGCATTTTTAAAATTTATGTCAATATTTCTGAAGTGCCTTTTCTAGGATAATTTTTTTAAGCCTAGTGCGTTTGATTATATGTAATTGATTTGATAGTCCACAACAGATAAGTATTGATTGTAGGTAGGATAGCAGGTGTTGATAAATATGATGGGTCGGTAGATAGTCTTATTATTCCTAAATCTGACCATATGTTACCTCCCACTTCATTTGTGGAAGTCCTAAGGACATTTTTTCTCTTGGGGCATCCTCCCAATTGGCAAGTTAAATTGGGCAGTTATTATAGAGTCTTTGGATAAAGCCAGCGCAACTTTAGCATTGAGATTTAGTTTCTTGTACGAAGTTGCTATCTTTATATATGTGTTTGATCTTGGAATTATTTCTGTTTGGTATTGGTTAGTACTCGGACCTCTGTAAGTCGGAAAATACCTCTGATGGCTTTTCTAGCAATCCTGGTCTAATTAATTCGTTCTCGTCACGTCTCCACATATTAGCACTGGTTTGCTCACTATTTTATATAACCTAATTTTACGGATTCGAATTAGACTTCTTGATTTAAAAGAGGCTTATATATACATTAGTTAGCTACCTGAATATTTCCTTTTATTTCTTATGTAACAACGTTACCTACGATATCTAAGACGCTGCAATCTTTCAAAATTATATGGCTTTATTGTTCCGTTATGCCCTAATCTAGATCCTCTCTTTTGTATGTTAAAGAACATTTATTTGATTTTCTCATTAGTGACTATTAGACCGCTTTTTTGCTGCTACTAGCATTATTTTATAGCATACTATTATTTAATTTATGGATTAAATCCGGATAGCAAATAGATATTCTTCACTTTCTCAGAGAAATAATATTCTAACATACAAAATCCTATTAAATTGTCAAAACCTTCCTTGCATATTCTATTCACTTATGAGGAGCAGCAGCAATATCAGTACCATAATAATGCGTATAGTTCTGGACTGGCTAATTGTTGGATAATGAGAAGCATGAGTGTAGCAGTTTTAATGTTTTCGGGACTGCTACCTGGTATCGGGGATCAGAATTATCATTACCGAGTTATATACCGAGAATATAGGAATTATTGCCTGAACTTTATTATTATTAAACAACAATATATTCCCTAGTAAAATAATCATGAATTTACAGTAAGAAAAATTTTTGAACGTTGGTTATGAAAACATCATGTACATACCACCGGGTTCACTATGTCGATATCCAGCAAAATCCCTGTAATAATGATACGGGAAACCAAAGATGAAAATATGCTCCAAGAAACTCTGTGTTATAAAACAGTCGAATAAAATACAGATTCTCAATTCAAATAGTCAAAAAATTAATGAACAGCTTACTAAAATAGAAATAACGCCTATTTAAGAAGTACTCCATTAACGGCCCAAGGGACAAAGCACTCCTAGCATATGCTAATGATATATATCTCATAACTCTAATAAGAAACTCTCCCGTCCAAAAACTTCAATAAAGTGAAGACATCACGAAAAATGTTTCACTTAAAATCAACGAAATGAAAACCAAATACAAGCGAGTCAACAAAAGAGACCAATTCAATAAATCTCGATAAAATATTAAAGTTAACAACTACAATTTTGAAAATATAAAAAACTTTAAATATCTTAGATAAATAATCGTGGTTAATAAAAAAAAACGGGTGTGGCAGTCCAGTGGGACTGCCGGTAGAAGTTATACTTCTATACACGCGTTCGCCTTTACAAATTTATATGGGAGTCAATCTGCACAATCATTACATATTTAATGCTATAAGTAAGAGAGAGCAGAAAGAGAAAAATAAATAGGTATATAGGTATATGGTGCATCGTTTGCTGTATATAAACATTTGACCTGTAATAGGAGTATAGTAAATGAAGGATTGTATAAATATTTTAATGAAAATATGTATTTTTATTTTCATATATATGTATAAAAGGAGTTAAACGCAAAAAAATTTTTTTACGCATACTCTGCAGTAAAATGCATTGTTTATTTTGTTATTAATATAAAAATTACAATACTATACACTGCAACATAATTCAATATAATAATACAATACAAATTAAAATGCAATATTCATAAGTATTTAAAACTGCCAATATACATAACTTACTTTACGAAGATAAAAATAAAAAACCAACAACTCACAAACAAATTTTCATTTAATTTTAAAATTTAGCATTTTTGCGTATATTACATATATTTAATAACATTAACGTGAAGTTTTTAAATATTTCAAAAATAAAAAAGGAAATTCATATTGGGATTCGAACTCACGTACACCAGCGTATGAACCAAACACGTAAAAGATTTGCCAATTAGACATGATACTAACGGATTTCAAAATTGACAGTTGTCTGTCATACAGTGATTATTTTGAAATGCAAAAGCCTAAAATAATTATGAACATTTAATAAATAATACAAAACATATCACATAAATAATAATATTAATATATATTATATAAGTATATAACATTATATAATATAATATAATAGATTTATAATATTAAACGTATATACAAAAGGAACATTTTTATTCCCGAGGTAGGAAGAGAGAGAAAATATATCTTATATCTCTCTCTTACTCATTATCTTACATATGTAATGGTTTCACAGATTCACTCCCGTGCAAATTTCCAACGCCGACCGTGCGTATAGAAGTATCACTTCAATAATGCCGCTAAATAATCACAGAGCATAATTAAAACTTTAGACCTATTTTAATACATGGATGCGAATCATGGACAAAATAGGAAAGAACTACGAATATATGAAAGAAAAATAATAAAAAAAATGTTTTAACCTCATTATCATATCGCTTACCAATCCGTATAGAATAAGAACATATACTGAATAAAGAAAGCTCTTATACCGATATTGTTCAGGAAAATAAATCGCTTAAGGTAGATCGGACACATGCATAGACGTCAAGATGTCAAACTTGTAAAACTGGTATGGAAGGAAGTTAGCACAGAAGAATGCCACTTGGGCGTCTCAGTATGCAATGGAGAGAAAACTTCCAATCATATCTCAAAAAATTAACATTTCGTTTGATTACAGATTCGTGGAAAATCGACCAACTTGGAGAAAAGTTAGCGAAGACTCACCCAATGTTATAGCGCTACGTAACGATGATGATAAAGAGAAAGGAAAAACAGTGACAAAAAGCAACAAAAATGGACTAATGGTGCAAAGCTGCTTCAAAATCTTGATTGGAAGGGATTGAAATGAAAGTATAAGAAATACAATGGATGAGGGGGATTCACTTATGAGGAGCAGAAGCAATATCAGTACTATAATAAGGCGTATAGTCCTGGACTGGCTAATCGTTGGATAATAGAAAACATGAGTGTAGCAGTTTTAATGTTTTCTTGACTGCTACCTGGGATCGGGGAGCAGAGATATCAGTACCAAGTTAAGGCATATAGGAATTGTTGCTTGAACTTTATTATTATTAAATAGCACTATATTTCTTAGTAAAATCGTCATGACTTTACAGTAAGACAAATATTCGAACGTTGGTTATGGAAACGTTAAGGACATAGCACCGAGTTCCCTATGTCGATATCCCGCAAAATCTTTGTAATAATGATAACCGAACCAAAAAAAAACAGAGATTAAAATAGGCGCCAAGAAACTGTGTTATAAAACAGTCGAATAAATACAGATTCTCGATTTAAATATTCAAAAAATTTATGAACAGCTTACTAAAATAGAAATAACGCATATTTAAGATGCAATCCATTAATGGACCAAGGTACAAAGCACTCCTAGCATATGCTAATGATATTGATTTGTGAAGAGGAAAAGTGAAGAGAGTACGAAAAATGTTTCACTTAAAATCAACAAAATGAAAACCAAATACAAGCGAATCAAAAGAAGAGAGCAATTCAATACATCTAGATAAAATAATAAAGTCAACAACTTCAATTTCGAAAGTATGGAATACTTTAAATATCTTAGATCAATAATCACAGTTAATAATAATGTCACTAAAGAAATACAGAGCATAATTCTTCTAAAATTTTTTAACCTCATTATAATATCACTACAAATCCGTATAGAATAAGAACATATACTGACTAAAGAAAGCTCTTATAACGATATTGTTCAGGAAAATAAATCGCTTAAGGTAGATCGGAGACATGCATAGACGCCAAGATGTCAAACTTGTAAAACTGGTATGGAAGAAACTTAGCACAGAAGAATGCCACTTGGGTGTCTCAGTATACAATGGAGAGAAAACATCCAATCATATCTTAGAAAATTATTATTTCATTGAAGATTCGTGGAAAATCGATCAACTTGGAAAAAAGTTGTAGTTAGCGAAGGCCCACCCAGTGTTGTAGCGCTACGTAATGATGACAATAAAGAAAAAAAAGAATCAGTGACACAAACCAACAAAAATGGACTAATGGAGCACAGCTACTTCAAAATCTTGATAAGAAATACAATAGATGATTGATGGATTCGAGAAACTTGAGACTTGAGAAAGGCACTCTGCCGAAACAGCTGTAGTGATAAGATACAATTAATTTGGTGAAAGTTTTGAAAACAAAGTTTTTAGTATTTTGTTGTTAAATAAAATGGAATTAACATACGACATTATATACGCTATAATAACTAGACAACTTGTATGATACGGACATATAAGGAGAAAGTTTCATGAAACAATAAACCACCCAATATTCGTTATGAGTTAAATCGATATGAATCAAGAAAATGAGGAAAACTATAGCAAAAGGTAAAAAAAAGTAGTAATTAAAAAATAAGAGAGGTACCTTAATGTGCTTAATTAGGAACGAATTGAGATAAATAATCAAGACGACAAAGAACATTTTAAATTGATAAATCTATACGATTTTTAACAATGCATATTTATAGGTCATTTTCAGAGCCAACGTGCTAATTGTATGTAAAATGAAACTTTTTAAGGTTTTTAATGTTTGTATGAAAGATAAAACCGTATGAAACATGACCGTGAAATTTATATACCAATCTATAAATCTCTTTTAAAAGAAGACTGACACCGATACATTATCACAATACTACATATCATAATACTAAGAAGTCTGTTATTTTAATCTAAGAATAGGCTTTATAATTTACGAGAGATTTAATTTAATGTATTTAAAATTTTCCAGGATCCGGTATTGTAATAAGAAACAAAATTTCACTACAAGGCATGAAAGCGTGTTAAATTTGACTTTAGATATTCTTTTTGAGATTTAAAGATTTTGTCTTTCTTCCCAAGACTTTTCTTCCCTCTACTCTTCCTTGCATGATGTCGCGTAGAAGAGAGTATTTATCATTTCGAACTATGTGGCCCAGATCCGATGTCCAGATAGACAATTCGTCTTAACGCTTTTTCGTTTGAGACTTTTACAGTCCAAGGAATTTTAAGAATATGCCTATATAGCCACATTTCGAATGCCTTTAATTTGTTTACAGATTTGGCTTTTAGGGTCCAAGCTTCTACCCCATAGAGCAGTTGCGACCATACATAACATTCGACGATCTTAATCTAATAACCATACTCAATTTCTTATTTGTAAACATTGACTTTTATCTGTTTAGTTTAGTCCTATCTTTTTGCTTTATCTGTTAATGATTTATATAAGAATTTGTAAATCATCTATATTTTCTGTCATAATTGGGGTTTAGTATGCAAATTTTTTGTTATTAATGATGCTCACTCCATTCCTTACTTCTTTCCCATAGTGTCTCCTAAAATATTAGTTGGGAGTACACATTAAATAATTGTGGTGACATTTCACATCACAACACACATCTCTGGCTGACTCCTTTTTTGAATGACCCGCATGACCGCTATTTGATTTTAGTAGATTTTTTATTTAATTAATATCTTGGTATCTAGGTTTATGTATTTTAATGCATGTATGGGCTTACCAGGTTCATCTGTGTCAAATACTTTTGAAAATCTATATTAGATAAGAATACGCTTTCATTATAATCTCTGCATTTTTGTAATAGTACCACCATTGCGCACAATTCCTCTTTTGTTCCCAATCCACCTCTAAATCCAAACTATGTGTTGTCCAATTGTTCTTCACATTTTTTATTGACAGACGATTTAATGTTGTTATTAACCGGATGACATTTATGACTTTTATTAAATTTTGATAATCGTTACAAATCAAGTCTTTTAGTGACATATTATTCTTTTAATTTTTACTTCTCATTTAATGTCTATATTTGTTAGTTATTTTTGGAGTAAATATATGATGACTAAAAACGAATTGATCAAGAGTAGTGAATCGATGCCAAGAGCCGCTATTCTATGAAGCTACCCTTCACGACGCCATCTTGTGGCGCTAGTTCCGTGACGCTCACCTCAGCATTTTACTGTAGAGAGAAAAAGTAATACAATGCCAGTATAGAAGCTTTGTTTTAAAAATATGCCATAAGGAAAGATATAAAAGTATTCTTGTCATTATATTATATTGCATACTGTATTATTAACAAAATTTTTCATAATACATTCTGATATACGCTTTCTCTTGCCGCTAACGAACAGAAGTTTTTATTAACTTTTCGGTAATATAATTATGTAGGTATTTATATTTTTAACTTCTTACCATAATGCTAGAGTACAAAAGTAGTTATACTCTACTGTATTTTTTTCGTGGGGGTTCTTTTTTTTAACTGTGTGATGGATTCTTGTATTTCAGTTCGTACGATTTGCGTTAATTAATTTAATGATATTTCTGGAGTTACAAGTGTATACTCAGTTTCTGTTGTTCCGTTTATTTATCTGAGATATGTTATTCATTCTTCTCTAGGGATGTACTTAATCTCAATCAATTCTTTGATTTGGTTTTTGCCCTCTTTCACATCTGTTTCAAACAAGCATTTTTTTCTTAGCATTTTACTTTTACCTCTTTTAATAAAGTGTGTCTATTTTTCTCAAAGAGCCTCTTTTATTTTTGTTTTTATGTTGGTATTATAATTTTTCAAATTAATTCGACAATATTCCCACTTGATTCTTTTGTTTCAGTTATTGCTCTAGCCTAATTTGACATTTTTTTCCTTCAAATCATCAAATTTTCATAAATTGTTTATATTTCGTTGTAGTAAAATTCCTATTTTCCAATAAGCCTAACATATGCAGCAGCGGTGTCATGAAACCGAAATAATCCAGTTCTGCATAACGTTTTTGCTGATCGATTTACAAATAAATTTTCAAACACATCAAATTGATCATCCTTTTTACTTTCGTATAAGCTCATACGTATCCAAATTAAATTTTCAATTTCCAAAAACTTATGGTACCTCCTCAATCTGCAACGCTGCGCCACGGACAATATCTATTCCGGATATCGACATCAGTCTAACAAACCTATCTCAGTTAGTTTCAAATTGTCGTCAATTACAACCATCTTTTCGGCTGAATTATTCGCAATTCTAAAGAGACAACCCCCTTCTACTTCTTATTAAAAAAGAACTTAAAAACATTTCAAATAAGAACATCCAAGTTCATTTTTTATGGGTGCCTTCTCATGTCAGAATTGAAGGTAACGAAGTTGTAGATAAACTAGCTAAAAACGCACCAACTAACCTGATGTCCGAAGAAAGTAACATAATGGTACAAAACGATTTAAAACCATACTTAAAACAAAAAATAATTCAAAAATGGCAACAAACTTGGAACAACACTCCATTAAGGCTATACGAAGTTAAGAAACATCCATATCTTTGGAAACCAAAAGTAAAAGACAGAAGAGAGCATGTGATGCTTACCCGTGTCGTCTCCGGTGTAATTAATAAACGTATGAAAAGCCGATAGCATCTTGGTGCAAGTTTCCATGTTTATTAATGTCTCAAACTATTGCGCAATATGTTGCAATATTGCGTAGTTAGCCGGTACGCCCTTATTGTGGCATTGTCTTGAAAAAGACAATGCCTTTATGGTTTATTTACTTTTGTAGAAATAAAACACAGGTTTTCTAAGAAGAAAAAAACTCAACTTCAGAGTCTTAGAAAATTCGCAGAGCCCTTCGAGAAAAGTGCTAGACGAGTAAAACCATACTGACTTGAGATCCGAAAATGTCCCATATTTAAAGATAAATTAACTTTTATATGAAACTTTTTCATTTCTCAACCAATTAAATTTAATTATAAGTTCCAGAAGGAAGGGCGATGCACATCGAGGTGCGTGATGGGTGGCACCTGATGACACCCGTCTCCGTATCGGCCAGACACGACTTACTCATGGCTATTTACTACAGCGCAAAAATTAACCAGTTTGTGAAGTGTGCAACCATGTTCTAACGGTAAAACATTTTTTAATACAGTGTCCTAAATATAACAGTAAACGACTCAAATATAGCATACCCAACTGCCCTAGAAGAAAATACAGTCACCCAAAGAATAATTTCTTATCTTAAAGACTGTCAACTTCTTCATAAGATTTAAAACATACATTGTAATACACATACATATTATTATTATTAATTGTAAACTAATATATATATATATATATATATATATATATATATATATATATATATACACTATTTGTATCAAGTGTAACATTAATCTAAATACGCTAATGCCTCTTCGTGGTAGATGCGTTTAAAAAAAAAAGGTATTTTTATTTGATTATAGATTATATTAGATTTATATTAGATTAGATATTCAGTTTTGTGAAAGCGCCTGTCTTAGACAAATTAAAGGAGCGCTCCTAAGATTTTTCGGGGTTTGGCTTAAAATTAATTCGTAGTTTATTTTTATTATATTTAAGGCATCATTTAGATTTTTTTTCACTTCAGCAACAAAAGTTTTGGTTGTACAATGTATCGGCTACATGAAAGTCCTAGTATCTACTGGTATCGGTTAATCATTTGTGTAAATGTAATACAGTGTAGGTGCCATTACGCTACCCCAAGCGAGACCATTCATCTGCGTTCTTCATCTTACCATTGAATGATACGAAAAATTTTCTGTTCTGTAGATATACGCGAATAAAACACGTGATGTTTTTATCTAAGGCGATGTCATACAGTTTTGGAGAAATGTCCTCTAATTTAATATGTCGTAAGTGGCATTTAGATTGACAAATACCACCCCTAATACCCGACATCTTTTGTACCCGTTGTTGCTTTTTGCAAAAACGGGTACGTTATTAAGTACTTTAATAAGTATTATGAATAAAAATAAATAAGCAAGAAGAATATAAGTGATCTATATTTAAACCAAATGACAAAAAAAAAAGAATATTATATAATATACAATTACTTGATGATGATGATGATAGTGTGTTTGGCATGGATACTAGTCCTTTTGCCACAGATTTTTAAATATTTCTGTTATGTTTATCAATTAAAAACTTGATTGTACTAAATTTATATTATATATCCGGATGCATATAAGTGATTACATATGAGTTCGTATATGGATTTCTGATTCAATGACAGTAGGTGGGTTATGTTTACTGGAAGTTGCACATTACTTTTAACTAGGTTTTCACAAAACGTAGATGAGAGTGCTTTATTTTTAATACATCCAAACAGGATGTGATTAACATCACACTGGGAAATATTATCGCATAAACACTTTCCTGATTCTATAATGTTTAATCTAGCCAGGTGAGCAGGAACAGCACCGTGACTAGTTTTTAATCTTGTAATGGTTGCTGCTGATCGTTTAGATATATTATAATGGAATATGTGTGGTAATTCTGTTAGGGATGGTAACGTAGGATGGATCTTGTAATAATGATTATTTGAAGTATTCGCCAATATTTTCCATCTGTCTTGCCAGTTAAAATTTATTTTTTTATTATAAAAATTGATTAGGTCTGATACTGTGTAAATATGTTCTTGTATACCTGAATGAGTAGAATCCTTAGCGAGCTCGTCTACTATTTCATTACCTTTTATCCCGGAGTGACTTTTTGCCCAAATAAATGTTATATCTTTGTTTCCCATTTTTTGTTTAATGTCACATATCAGCTCACATGTTTTATGGTTTAACTCAGTATTATTAAGTCCACTAAGAATTGACTTAGAGTCTGAGATGATCACAGCATCTTGCAAATTTGCGTGCTCTAGCCAATCCAGAGCTTTCCTAATAGCTACCGCTTCTGCAGTGTAAATAGAGCAATGTGGAGGAAGCTTTATTTTAAGTGATTTGTTTTTGGAAGGAATATACACTGCAGACCCTACTTTCCCATCGTTCAGTTTAGAGCCATCTGTGTAAATTATAGTTTTATTAGTATATTCACTCAATATGGAATTCAACAGCTTGTTATTTATTTGATGTGAATCTGAATATTTCGGAAATATAATATTTAATTTTTTGAAGATTGTATTAAATTCTAATTTATAAGATGGTTTAATATAATTTGTTGAAAGTGTAACCGGTAAATCATTAGTTTCCAGAAAGGCATCTGCTAATGGTGGTGAATTTTTTATTCTCCAATAATTGTTTATTAGATTTTGTATGGATAATTCATACAGCATACTTAGTAGGCCACTTGTTCTAGCCCTTAATTTTAATACATATTTTGTTGCTAATAAATTTCTACGATTTTCTAATGGCATTATTACTTTCAGCAAGTAACAGGGGGCATGGTGTTGATTTCATAGCACCCAAAGTTAATCTCAAACTTTTAAACTGAATACGATCTATTTTTAGTAAATGTGTTTTGCTTGCTGATCCGTATAACACACATCCGTAATCCAAAATTGATCGCACGTAGGTCCTGTAAAACATCAATGCAACTTTGGGATCAGCACCCCATTTCCTGCAAGTGACACATTTAAGGAGATTAATGCCTTTCTCACATCTTTTTTTTACATATTGGACATGTTTAGACCATAGTAATTTGGGATCTAGGATTATACCAAGATATTTATACTCAGTGACAACGGGTATATCATATCCTGACAGGTGTAGACTATCAGGCGTACGTAACCTATGTCTTGTAAATATCATAATGGCAGATTTTTCTGGGGATATAGTAAGTTCGTGGTCTTTAGTCCAATTGTCTACTAGTTTCATGATGTGTTCCAGGACCTCCACACAATCGTCATATGAATCACGGACGGAGTAAATACATATATCATCGGCGTACTGTATACATTTTATGGAATCAACAAAAATGTCATGTATACTTGCCGAAAATATGTTAAAGAGAATTGGGCTTAATACAGACCCCTGTGGTAATCCTGTATGAGTTATTCGTGGACCATATAACTGATTACTATGGTCTCTGATATATAAAGTTCGGTTGCTAAAAAGATTAACTATATTAGCGGATAAATTTGTGGACAACCCCAGTTTGCATAACTTTGAATGCATTACTGTTAAATTAACACAGTCGTAAGCGCCTTTAAGGTCTAGAAAGAAACATGCTAAATATTTATTTTTTGAAAAATTTAGTTGGATATCTGTTGTTAAGTGACTTATTGCATCTAGTGTTCCCAGACCAGATCGAAATCCATATTGAGTGCTTGGCAAAAGATTATAGTGTTCGATTGTCCAGTTAAGACGATTTTTGATAATTCTTTCGAAAGTTTTTGTTATACAAGACAATAGAGAAATGGGTCGATAAGACGATGAGAGAGTTTTGTCTTTGTTGGGTTTGATAAAAAGACATATAATTGTTTCTTTCATTTTGTCAATGTAATTTCCTTTCAAAAGCCAATCAATAAATATTTTTAATAAATGATTTTTTGCCTTATCGGGAAGGTGGTTAATTATGGAATAAGTGATATAATCGTTCCCGGGCGCAGTAGATTTTGATATTTTAATAGCTGCATCCAGTTCTTAGATGTTTATTGGATTTTCTAGTAATTTGAATTTACTGGAATTGCATATTGATACGTGTTTTAATTGGTCTTGAACGTATGGTGGAGCGAACTTGTCAAGTAACTCTTCTATTAGCTCTGTTGAAATTGGTTGTGTCTTTGAATGATAATTTTTATTAGCCATTTTATTAACAAATTTCCATATTTTGTTGAGCGGTGTATTTTTATTGATAGTATTTACAAAGTTGATCCAAGATGTTTTTTGTTTTTTCATAAAAGCAACTTTGCATTTGGCTTGGATGTGTTTAAATTTTTGATAATTTTCAAGATTTGAGACAATATTATACTCTCGAAAAGCTTTTACCATACGGGAAGACCGGATTTTGGTTGAAATGATTTTTGAGTAATCATAGCAGAGTCTGCAGCTTCGCTAATTGTTTTTATTAAGTTATTAAACATTTCCAAAGATGTAACATCTATAGAATGAGTGTCTAGAAGGCATTTTTCTAAGTAATTTTCAAATATAGACCAGTTCGCTGAAGACTCTTTCCATTTTGTGGAGGTATGGATTGTTTTTGGAGAATATTTCAAATCTAGGGTGATTTGGATAGGGATGTGGATTGTACCTAGTGAGTCATTTAGAGGATTCCAGGTAGTAAAGCCTGTTAAATGAGGAGATACTAATGTTAAGTCTATCATTGAAGGACGTTCGTTTGGTCTGGATATTTTGGTTGGTCTTCCGTCATTGAGTAAAATTAGATTAGTATTATCTAAAGCGTCAGCTAAAATATTACCTTGTGCACTATCCTGTATGGAACCCCACCTACAGTGATGACTATTAAAGTCGCCCCCAATTAAAACTCTACCTTTAATTTGTCCAAATAAATTTTCCCAATCTTTGGATGAGACATATATTTTAGGAGGTTTGTAAACACATAGTATTGATAATTTTACTTGTTCTAGAAAAACACCGCAAACCTCTATATTTGGATTATAATTTGTTTTGAATTTTATATCTGAAAAGGAAATGTTGTTTGCAACTAAAACAGCAACGCCTCCATAGCCATCACGTCGATCAACTCTAACATTATTAAAACCTTTAATATATAAATTTTTATTTTGTGACAACCAAGTTTCGTTCAGAAGAATGACATCAATTGTATGACTTTCTAGAAAATTAAGCAAATTAGTCTTTTGTTTTATAATAGATTGGCAGTTCCACTGAAGAATATTAAGTGTTCTATGATTCCCCATCACTATCGTTGTCTGATAAACAAGAAAGTATATTTCTGATTTCATTTTGAGTGACTTTTTGGAATTCAACTGAGACTAGTTTGGGGTCAATTTGTTTAATTATTCTTTCTAAATCAAATGGAATTTCTTGTAGAATTTGTAATTGTATTTTTTCTTTATATGCTATAAACTCATTACGATATGGGTTGGGAATTATAGGATGTGACACTGATTTTGTTTTAGAAGTTGAAGGAAATTGTAAGGCAGTTTTACATTGAGTCGGGGATATGGCTTTTCGTTTAAGAGGATTAGAACTTTGTTTAGGTTTAGGAACGAATGAATTGTTTACTGTACGGTCATTTGCCGCAGTCGGGAGTTGGGGAAAGTTATTTAAGTTACTAAGCAATTCAAATTTATTATGTGTCGTGATTTTGGCATAGGATGGATTTTTTGCTAAAAACTCAGCTTCTTTAAATGTAGTATTCTCAATCGCCATTATTTTTTTAATATTATATTGATGTTGATAAGCTGGGCATTGTTTCGTTAGAGTCGTATGATCGTTTGTTTTACAGTGAAGACAATATTGTGAGTAACTACAACGGGAGTTGTCTTCGTGTTCTTTGCCACAATTTTTGCATAAGCTGGAAGTGGACTTACACTGTCTGAGAGTATGACCAAATTTAAAACAATTTAAACACTGTACTACAGGGTATATGTATTGTTCAACTTGAAACCTTACCAAATCTAACGTAATATATTGAGGAATAATATTTCCTTCAAATGTTAAAATTACCATTTGCCTAGGAACAAAAATAGTTTCATTATCTGAATCAATAAGTTTTCTTTTCATACGTCTTACCTCGGTTATTTTTTGGTCGGAAATAATATTATTCATCATATAATTTTCGTCCAAAAAAGTATCAACTTGTCTAATTATTCCTTTTTTGTGATTAAAAAAATTCGGAATATAAGCAATAAATTTGTTAGAAATAATTATATCGTGATTGACTAAACTATTTGCACAAGTGTAAGAATTAAAAATAACTTTTACTTTATTTCTACCAACGAGTTTAATATCGACAACATCTTTCTTAAAAAAGTTATTAATGAATAAATAATGACCTACTCGGACTGGTGATAAACGTTTAATATTTGGGTCGATGGACTCGACAAAAACAAAAAACGGGCCTTTATCGGAAGATTTATACCTATTATTTAAATCAAAACGGGCACTTACTGCCTCCATATTTTCACCTTTATCAGGGGGTGGCTTTTCGCCACCCGAAGAATCATCCATTTTTAAATATAAAGAACAATCCTACCTTGTTTTATTATTCCTTACTATTTAAAAAACTAAACTTTAACTGCTTAGAAATTGAAAACTAATTAGCACTTAATTGATGTGGACACTATCGATGCCAGCACACAACTTGATACAATTACTTCTTAATTAAATATTAAATTTTGATATGTCTGACAGTGAAAGATACAAAAACACAATTATTTAAAGTTGAAATAATGATAGCTTGTACAAGCACAAAGCATTTAAAACAATAAGACCGAACATATTATATGTAATTGTAATAGATATGTTGCCGAGAATCAAGTTACACTAAGGTACCGAAATATTTCTTCTTCTAGTATCTGCCATAAGTGTATCTATGTGTTTATGTGTATCTAAAATATAGTATATAGGATATTGAATTCCCTACATTTAAAAATCGAAATACTGAAATTAGACAGTAAAAAATTGGAATTTTAAGAATGATTTATAAATTGCTATAATTCAAATTTGACTACTTCATGAAACAAATATTTTATTCGTCATAAACTGTAGCAATCGAAACATCGGAACGTACATTTATAATATAATAAATGTTTCAGTGCCAATGCATTAAAAAACATACTAGTACATAAAAATGGACCCTTGCCTTTTCAAAGTTTATAATAGACACTAATTTCAGTTTATCTATAATTAAAGAAAGTAATATAAATTACCACCATAAAATATTTAACTACAATAACCAAGTACGTATTTGTGAAATTTCTCGATGACTAAATTAATTGATATTTAAATAAATTTGAAGATCCAAAACGTACCTGCTTTAAATTTAAAAATCTACGACTAATCAAATTATTGGCAACATCGGAGGAGTTTAGTTGTATACGCAAAGAAATGTATACGGATCCCAAAAGTGTTTTAACCTATTACGGAGTCCACTTAATCCGACGTGTTAGTAGGAGTCCACATAAAGCGCTACCCAGATAATAATATACACGGTGTATATTCGCCTGGAGTTAGTATAATACCGTTTTAGAACGGAGCTTACATTAACCGCTAGATGTATATATATATATATATATATATATATATATATATATATATATATATATATATATATATATATATTGTTATGATGTGTTTTTTGTTTGAATGATGAGCAATGAGTATTTTTAATAATATAATATATAGGGTTTTTATCGCGGTTCTCAAAGAATTAGCTTGTAAGTACTTTTTTAAATTATCTTTATTATAACTATTATGAAACAAACATATATATCTAACCTAGCCAATGTAAATTTAAAATAAACTATCTTTAAATTGATGTTCTTATAAAACTAATTAAATTCTATAGACAATGTTAAATTTAAACAAACTATCTTCAAAATTGAAATTGTTATAACACTAACTAAATTATATTAACAAAATTTTGTACCTTTCTTTCACTGAATGCCTAAATGAACTGTTTTCCACTATATATATTCTAATCACCACTGAATGTCTTCGTACTTCGGTTATCCTTGTTTTTGTGAAATTTCTTTTTCCAATTATCAGCTTCTACCAATTTAAGATATATTTTTCTTCACCAGCATTTATATACCACCAAGCAAACCAGCAAACAGCATTTATATTTATTCTTCTTTTCAATATACCAATATCCAATTATTATAAGTTGATTTATACTAATCTCCAACCATAACATAATTTAATTTCTTCCAATATACCTTTTTTAATTATATTAAACAATTGGACTATTTGTCCTTGATTCACTGACTCCAACTAACTTTCATATTTCTTACTAAACTTTTCTGACTGACTTCTTGAAAATTCTGAACAATTTACTACACTAACTAAATGTGTCTACTAACTTTCATAATGAACTGGCCTGACTTCTGACTAAAAACTTCCATCTTGAATCCAAATCACGAGTATTTATATCTTTTTGGATATTCTAGAACCATCTGGTAAGAGATCATGTTCCAATTTGTTCTATTTCTTCGATATGGATGTTCTCGAAAAAATATCTGTTCCATCCACCGACATAATCATTATTCCAGAATATTCGACCGTAAACAATGGTCACACTCTGCACTCTGGAGAATTCGTTAATGTTCCATTGATAATTTTGTTGACATTTAGGCTTTTCAGATCAGAATAAACATTTAAATCATTAAATATATATAAATTAAACATTTTAAACTAACATTATTATTATAACCCCACTTATATTCGTATTATGATTAATTTCTATCTGTCAATTTACTGTATAGTTGGTTGCCTATGCACATGGCTCACTTAAATATATTTACAACATTAAAATACAACTTTTTACACTTATTATATGCTAATTTATTAAAAATGCCCTCACATAAATATATTTTTATTAAATTCTCTAGTATATAACTTATTTAAAATAATCAAATACTTTTTTATATCTAATATTATGTAGTATATAACTTATAAATTAATTTTTTTTAAACAATATCATTTCAATATATATATATATATATATATATATATATATATATATATATATATATATATATATATATATATATATATATATATATATATATGAGGGCATTTTTAATAAATTAGCATATAATAAGTGTAAAAAGTTGTATTTTAATGTTGTAAATATATTTAAGTGAGCCATGTGCATAGGCAACCAACTATACAGTAAATTGACAGATAGAAATTAATCATAATACGAATATAAGTGGGGTTATAATAATAATGTTAGTTTAAAATGTTTAATTTATATATATTTAATGATTTAAATGTTTATTCTGATCTGAAAAGCCTAAATGTCAACAAAATTATCAATGGAACATTAACGAATTCTCCAGAGTGCAGAGTGTGACCATTGTTTACGGTCGAATATTCTGGAATAATGATTATGTCGGTGGATGGAACAGATATTTTTTCGAGAACATCCATATCGAAGAAATAGAACAAATTGGAACATGATCTCTTACCAGATGGTTCTAGAATATCCAAAAAGATATAAATACTCGTGATTTGGATTCAAGATGGAAGTTTTTAGTCAGAAGTCAGGCCAGTTCATTATGAAAGTTAGTAGACACATTTAGTTAGTGTAGTAAATTGTTCAGAATTTTCAAGAAGTCAGTCAGAAAAGTTTAGTAAGAAATATGAAAGTTAGTTGGAGTCAGTGAATCAAGTACAAATAGTCCAATTGTTTAATATAATTAAAAAAGGTATATTGGAAGAAATTAAATTATGTTATGGTTGGAGATTAGTATAAATCAACTTATAATAATTGGATATTGGTATATTGAAAAGAAGAATAAATATAAATGCTGTTTGCTGGTTTGCTTGGTGGTATATAAATGCTGGTGAAGAAAAATATATCTTAAATTGGTAGAAGCTGATAATTGGAAAAAGAAATTTCACAAAAACAAGGATAACCGAAGTACGAAGACATTCAGTGGTGATTAGAATATATATAGTGGAAAACAGTTCATTTAGGCATTCAGTGAAAGAAAGGTACAAAATTTTGTTAATATAATTTAGTTAGTGTTATAACAATTTCAATTTTGAAGATAGTTTGTTTAAATTTAACATTGTCTATAGAATTTAATTAGTTTTATAAGACCATCAATTTAAAGATAGTTTATTTTAAATTTACATTGGCTAGGTTAGATATATATGTGTGTTTCATAATAGTTATAATAAAGATAATTTAAAAAAGTACTTACAAGCTAATTCTTTGAGAACCGCGATAAAAACCCTATATATTATATTATTAAAAATACTCATTGCTCATCATTCAAACAAAAAACACATCATAACAATATATATATATATATATATATATATATATATATATATATATATATATATATATATATATATATATATATATATATATATATATATATACATCTAGCGGTTAATGTAAGCTCCGTTCTAAAACGGTATTATACTAACTCCAGGCGAATATACACCGTGTATATTATTATCTGGGTAGCGCTTTATGTGGACTCCTACTAACACGTCGGATTAAGTGGACTCCGTAATAGGTTAAAACACTTTTGGGATCCGTATACATTTCTTTGCGTATACAACTAAACTCCTCCGATGTTGCCAATAATTTGATTAGTCGTAGATTTTTAAATTTAAAGCAGGTACGTTTTGGATCTTCAAATTTATTTAAATATCAATTAATTTAGTCATCGAGAAATTTCACAAATACGTACTTGGTTATTGTAGTTAAATATTTTATGGTGGTAATTTATATTACTTTCTTTAATTATAGATAAACTGAAATTAGTGTCTATTATAAACTTTGAAAAGGCAAGGGTCCATTTTTATGTACTAGTATGTTTTTTAATGCATTGGCACTGAAACATTTATTATATTATAAATGTACGTTCCGATGTTTCGATTGCTACAGTTTATGACGAATAAAATATTTGTTTCATGAAGTAGTCAAATTTGAATTATAACAATTTATAAATCATTCTTAAAATTCCAATTTTTTACTGTCTAATTTCAGTATTTCGATTTTTAAATGTAGGGAATTCAATATCCTATATACTATATTTTAGATACACATAAACACATAGATACACTTATGGCAGATACTAAAAGAAGAAATATTTCGGTACCTTAGTGTAACTTGATTCTCGGCAACATATCTATTACAATTACATATAATATGTTCGGTCTTATTGTTTTAAATGCTTTGTGCTTGTACAAGCTATCATTATTTCAACTTTAAATAATTGTGTTTTTGTATCTTTCACTGTCAGACATATCAAAATTTAATATTTAATTAAGAAGTAATTGTATATTATATAATATTCTTTTTTTTTGTCATTTGGTTTAAATATAGATCACTTATATTCTTCTTGCTTATTTATTTTTATTCATAATACTTATTAAAGTACTTAATAACGTACCCGTTTTTGCAAAAAGCAACAACGGGTACAAAAGATGTCGGGTATTAGGGGTGGTATTTGTCAATCTAAATGCCACTTACGACATATTAAATTAGAGGACATTTCTCCAAAACTGTATGACATCGCCTTAGATAAAAACATCACGTGTTTTATCCGCGTATATCTACAGAACAGAAAATTTTTCGTATCATTCAATGGTAAGATGAAGAACGCAGATGAATGGTCTCGCTTGGGGTAGCGTAATGGCACCTACACTGTATTACATTTACACAAATGATTAACCGATACCAGTAGATACTAGGACTTTCATGTAGCCGATACATTGTACAACCAAAACTTTTGTTGCTGAAGTGAAAAAAAATCTAAATGATGCCTTAAATATAATAAAAATAAACTACGAATTAATTTTAAGCCAAACCCCGAAAAATCTTAGGAGCGCTCCTTTAATTTGTCTAAGACAGGCGCTTTCACAAAACTGAATATCTAATCTAATATAAATCTAATATAATCTATAATCAAATAAAAATACCTTTTTTTTTAAACGCATCTACCACGAAGAGGCATTAGCGTATTTAGATTAATGTTACACTTGATACAAATAGTGTATATATATATATATATATATATATATATATATATATATATATATATATATATATTAGTTTACAATTAATAATAATAATATGTATGTGTATTACAATGTATGTTTTAAATCTTATGAAGAAGTTGACAGTCTTTAAGATAAGAAATTATTCTTTGGGTATCTGTATTTTCTTCTAGGGCAGTTGGGTATGCTATATTTGAGTCGTTCACTGTTATATTTAGGACACTGTATTAAAAAATGTTTTACCGTTAGAACATGGTTGCACACTTCACAAACTGGTTAATTTTTGCGCTGTAGTAAATAGCCATGAGTAAGTCGTGTCTGGCCGATACGGAGACGGGTGTCATCAGGTGCCACCAATCACGCACCTCGATGTGCATCGCCCTTCCTTCTGGAACTTATAGTTAAATTTAATTGGTTGAGAAATGAAAAAGTTTATATATATATATATATATATATATATATATATATATATATATATATATATATATATATATATATATATATCTAGCGGTTAATGGGGGCTCCGTACTAAAACGGTATTATATTAACTCCAGGCGAATATACATCGTGTATATTATTATCTAAGTAGCGCTTTATGTTGACTCCGACCAACACGTCGTATTAAGTGGACTCCGTAATAGGTTAAAACACTTTTGGGATCCGTATACATTTCTTTGCGTACACAACTAAACTCCTCCGATGTTGCCAATAATTTGATTAGTCGTAGATTTTTAAATTTTACAGCAGGTACGTTTTGGAACTTCAAATTTATTTAAATATCAATCAATTTAGTCATCGAGAAATTTCACAAATAGATACTTAGTTAATGTAGTTAAATATTTTATGGTGGTTATTTATATTACTTGCTTTAATTATTTTCAAACTTCAAGTATTTATTATAAACTTGGAAATGGCTAGTTTTCGTTTTATTTATTATTACTTTTTGTTAAAATGTATATGCTGTAACGATGAGTCCAAGCCATCACCGTTAAACCAGCGTGCGCGCGAACCAACCCATGAAGTAGGAGTGTATCGACAGTAGAAAGGGCAAAGCTCCGCTATATAAACGGCAACATTTCCTCACAGAGACAGAATCGACAGGTGTTGACTGAAGGTTCTCTCTTCCCTACCCCGGCTTGCGGACGTGTTGAGTTCACAAGTTGTTTCCTTTTCTTTTACCGTCTTTACCCGAAAAGTGTGTTGAGCTTTTCTCTACCCGTACTCTGAAACAGTCGTGTTGAGATTGTCGAGGAGTGTCCTATTAACCCGAATCACTTAAGGGACGTGTTGAGTTCCTTTCCTTCCTTTATACCTATCGTCCGCTGTTATTAAAACCGTAAAATTTCAAATACACATTCGCTTGCCGATAAGACTGGTTCCATATGACAAGGTCAAACTTAATTTGAATAAATAGGCCAGGTACTGAGAAGACTAAACCAAATTGTAAATATGTATATAAGATTTTTGTCAATTTAATTTAAGGAAGGCAATAAAGTTTTATTTTTATTTTGAACTCTGTCTCTGACTGTCTAAAAGCTACCCGGATAGTGACTCCCACGAGAGGACGTCACAATGCACTTAAACATTTAGTCTCTAAATGTACTAATATCGAGTAGAGTAGTCGTGTAACAGTTTAAGAAAGTAGAAGCCCTTCGGTAGGATTATAATAAACTACATAAAATTAAAAGAAACTCTGTAAACAGGAGATCTTTGTAATTTTTCAATTCCTGCAATTTATGACGTACAATATTTGTTTCATAAAGTAGTTAAATTTAAACTATAATAATTTATGGGAAGCGTTAAAGAAGTAATCGCTAACCTTAATTAGAATACGGCACAATAAGAAGATGAAACTTACTGTATTTTTACTTATTATATTCACAAAAAGAATATCCAAAGTAAAATTTAACACGTTTCAATGGAGTTGTAGTGAAATTTGACTTCTTATTACGATACCGGATCCTGTAAAATTTTAAATACATTAAATCTCCCGTAAATTATTAAACTTATTCTTAGATTAAAATAACAAACTTCTTAGTAATTAGGTACAACATACCGTTCACAATTATGTGATAATGTGTAGGTGTCAAGATTGCACAGTCATGTGCCATAAGGTTTCATCTTTCATATAAACATCGATAGTTTTTAACTTTGGGTGTATTTGATTCCACCGTGCTGTAACTTATCCAACTTGAAAAGTGTTATTTTACATAAAATTAGCACGTTGGCTCTAATAATGACCTATAAATATACATTGTTAAAAATTGTATACATTTATCAATTTAAAACGTTCTTTGTCGTCTTCTGAACTTCATCTCCATTCGTTCCTAATTAAGCACATGTTATCCACAGGACACCTCTCTCATTTTTCAATCATTACTCTTTTTGCCTTTTGCCATGGTTTTCTTTATTTTGTTTATTCATATCGTTTTTACTCATAACAAATATTGGGTAGATTATTGTATCATTAAACTTTCTCCTTATATGTCCGTGTCATATAAGTTGTCTAATTATTTTAGCGTATATAATGTCGTATGTTAATTCCATTTTGTTTAACAATAAAACAGCAAAACTTCCACAAAATTATTTCTATCTTATCACTACAGCTGTTTCGGAGAGTGCCTTTCTCAAGTCTCAAGTTTCTCGAATCCATCAATCATCCATTGTATTTCTTATACTTTCATTTAAATCCTCTCCAATCAAAGATTTTGAAGCAGCTTTGCTCCATAGTCCATTTTTGTTGCTTTTTGTCACTGTTTCTCCTTTCTCTTTATCATTATCAATACGTAGCGCTACAACACTGGGTAGGTCTTCACTGACTACAACTTATCTCCAAGTTGATCGATTTTCCACGAATCTGCAATCAAATGAAATGTTCATTTTTTGAGATATGATTGGATGTTTTCTCTCCATTGTATACTGACATGCCCAAGTGGCATTCTTCTGTGCTAACTTCCTTCCACACCAGTTCTACAAGTTTGACATCTTGGCGTCTATGCACGTGTCTGATATACCTTAAGGGATTTATTTTCCTGAACAATATCGTTATGAGAACTTTCTTTATTCAGTATATTTTCTTATTCTATACGGATTTGTAGCGATATGATAATGAGTTCTGAAGCTATTATCTTGTGGCATTTTAAAGTAATTACTATTTAAATGGGAATAAGCCACAATTAAAGGTTAAAGTTAGTTTATTGACGTTTCAATTTCCACTTCGGAAATCGTTCTCAAAATACAAAGATTAGTGAGAATGATTTCCGAAGTGGAAATTGAAACGTCAATAAACTAACTTTAACCTCTAATTGTGGCTTATTCCCATTTGAATGGTAATTATGATAATGGATTTAAATAAAAATTTCTGATTATTTTTCTTTCAAATATTCGGAGTGCTTCCTTATTTGTTTTAGTCATTCTCCATGACTCACATCCATGTATTAAAATAGGTCTGAAGTTTGAATTATGCTCTGTATTTCTTTAGTGGCATTATTATTAACCGTGATTAGTGATCTAAGATATTTAAAGTGTTCCATACTTTCGAAATTGTAGTTGTTGACTTTAATGTTTTTTCTAAATTTATTGAATTGGTTGATTGGTCTTCTGTTGATTCGCTTGTATTTGGTTTACATTTCGTTGATTTTAAGTGAAGCGTTTTTCGTGCTCTCTTCACTTTATTGAAGTTTGTGGACGGAAGAGTTTCTCATTAGAGATATGAGTTCTATATCATTAGCATATGCTAGGAGTGCTTTGTCCCTTGGGCCGTTAATGGATTACATATTAAATAGGCGTTATTTCTATTTTAGTAAGCTGTTCATTAATTTTTTGATTATTGGAATCGAGAATCTGTATTTTATTCGACTGTTTTATAACACAGAGTTTCTTGGAGCATATTTTCATCTTTGGTTTCCAATATCATTATTACAAGGATTTTGCTGGATATCGACATAGTGAACCCGGTGGTATGTACATGATGTTTTCATAACCAACGTTCAAAAATTTTTCTTACTGTAAATTTATGATTATTTTACTAGGAAATATAGTGTTGTTTAATAATAATAAAGTTCAAGCGACAATTCCTATATGCATTAACTCGGTAATGATAATTCTGCTCCCCGATACCAGGTAGCAGTCCCAAAAACATTAAAACTGCTACACTCATGCTTCTCATTATCCAACAATTAGCCAGTCCAGAACTATACGCCTTATTATGGTACTGATATTGCTGCTGCTCCTCATAAGTGAATAGAATATGCAAGGAAGGTTTTGATAATTTAATAGGATTTTGTGTGTTAGAATATTATTTCTCCGAGAAAGTGACGAATATCTATTTGCTATCCGGATTTAATCCATAAATTAAATAATAGAATGCTCTAAAATAATGCTAGTAGCAGCAAAAAAAGCGGTCTAATAGTCATCATCATCATCATCAATCAGCCCTGAGTTGTCCATTGTTGAACATAGGCCTCCTCTAGACTTTTCCATCTGCTTCTGTTCTGCGCCTCTGCTATCCAATTGGGCACGATTCTTTTGAGGTCGTCGGTCCATCGCGTTGGGGATCTTCCTCGGCTTCGCTTGTTAGCCCGTGGTCTCCACTCAAGCAATTTTTTGTCCAACTGTCGTCTTTCATTCTTGCAACATGTCCTGCCCATCTCGATTTTTTTTGTAATATGTTCGATAATGTCTTCCACTCCGGTTCGTCTACGAACTTCCTCGTTTCTTATTCTATTGCTTAAGTTTATTCCAAGCATTGATCTCTCCATCTTTCGTTGTGTCCTTCTCAATTTTTCGGCTGATGTTTTTGTGAGAGTTTAGGTTTCTGCTCCGTATGTGAGGACTGGTAGAACGCACTGGTTAAAAGCTTTTTTTTTTAAATGGACTGGTATATTTGTTTTAAATACGTCTCTCATTTTTCCGAATGCAGCCCAACCCAGACTTATTCTTCTGAGTAGCTCGCATGTTTGGTTATCTCGCGTTAACCTTATTTCGTGACCCAAATACACATATTTTTCCACAAGTTCCATGGGCGACTTTTCGATTTCTATTAGCTCATTGGGGACAAGATTGGTCATCATTTTTGTTTTTTCATAGTTTATTTTTAAACCGACTTTCTGGGTTACTTGCTGTAGTTGTTGTAGCATAACTCTGGCTTCTCCTAAGTTGTCTGTTATGAGAACAATATCATCGGCATACCTGAGATGATTGAATATCTTTCCATCGATTCTAATACCCTTTGATTCCCACTCTAGCCTTTTAAATGCGTACTCCATAACTGTTATAAATAGTTTTGGCGACAAGGTATCTCCCTGCCGCACCCCTCTGCCAATTTTTATCTTCTCAGTCATGCAATGGAGGTTAACGGTTGTTGTCGCATTTTCGTATATATTTCGAATAATATTTGCATACCTGTGATCTATTCTGCATTCTGATAGTGCTTTTAAGATAGCAACTGTTTCGACTGTGTCAAATGCTTTGTGGAAGTCGACAAAGATAAGAGCAAGGGGTCTGTTATATTCGATAGACTTTTCAACTAGAGTTTTACGGCATGTAGCAAAATACTGGGGTGTGTAGGAGTAGAGATGTATAAGAAGAGTGGTCTATATATATATATATATATATATATATATATATATATATATATATATATATATATATATATATATATATATATATATATATATATTGTAAAAACTACGACCGTCAATTTATATTTCTAAAGTATTCGGTCCCCTGTAGAAGTTCATAATTGTCTCAAACCTTGGAATTTGGTAACACATGGCCCTTAAATAAAAAAATTTTCGGTATCGCGTCAAGTTGTTTGCTAGATTGCAATAAATCAGAACTTTGTTGGTCTTCAGCGGAGAACCATCTAAATGAAGCCAAATGTTCGTTTAAAAATTTTTTAAATATTCATATCTACGAATATGAACATTATTTTCGGCAAAGTTTGTGTGTTGTTTTTTGTTTTTTGTTTTTTCTTTTTTGATTAAGTTAGTTTTAAATATTGAGTAAAGTGTACAGTAGATATATGATAACATCGATAATATACTACATATTGAGTTGTAAGTTATGAACTATAAACATCTGTATTTCTTATAAACTCTATGTCATTTGTTATATTTTAGAGAACTGATGAAGCTTTAGAAATATAAAGCGAAACGTCTTCGATAAACTTATGAAGTAGTTGACTTCTTTTTTTTTTTTTTTATTTGCCAACCTGAATGACCGATTAAACCTCTGAATTCACTAGTTGAATACTTTAGATATATATATATATATATATATATATATATATATATATATATATATATATATATATATATATATATATATATATGGGATAAAATTGATAGAAGTAAAATAGATAACAATTAAGTAAAGAAGTATGAAAAAAAAAATATTGAACGGAATGTGGCTAGGCTAGCAATGTAGGCAAGAGAATGACCACTAGAAACTCAAGGATGGATACGGCCAATTTGCATGCCTTTTAAAGACAGTAAATCAGGAAAATATGTACGATGGATAGAAAAGAAGATATGAAAAATGAATAGATATAATGAAAATTAACAAAGAAAACAAATTGAGGGCGCCAGAAGAGGGATACTACTCTAAAAAGAGTAACGGTCACTCTTCCAGGTATCGTATACTGCTAATATTAATTAAAGTTGATGTAATAAACAAAAATGCTGTAAATGTAAAAAGGTAAGGAAATATTAATAAAAAAAAATTATATGCAAAACAAATTCAAGTTTATTAAATATAACTTCTTAGATTTTGACAATCTCTAAGTTACCAAAAAGTATATGAAAATTTCACAATATAATATTTAAAAAAAAATGTTGAAAACAACTATAATAAAAAGTTGAAAACGACACAGAATAACTCTGATATAGAGTGTACAACCTACATCTAGGTTAAAAACAACCTTAAACAAAATAATGCTAACGTTGGAAGAACGTATAGCCAAGTAAATATATCAAACTTACCTACAATATGACCAACAATATTGTTAAACAACTCTAAATTCAAATATAAACAAAATAATATATATATAAATGGGAACAAGCCAAGTTAAACAATTGAAACGGTCTATTATCCTGAAGGGATAATAGCCAGAGTTAATAACGCAAGATGAAATATAAAAAAATTAGTTAAGTAAACACATAATGAAATAATTAAAGTTAATAATGAAATAAATGGTTAATACAAAAAAACAATGGAAGATAATCTCTGGGTAGAATTTAAGCTCAAACTTACCGATACCTTACACCAAGGGGAGTTATATTAATTAATATATATATAAAATCGTAGACTAATTTTCGAAACCAAATTCTTTCGAAACCAGATACTACGATTTTATTATCAGATGTCGCTACATTGCGTCTATACGAAGCCATGTTATAGTTGCTTCCTAAGACAGAGAAGAATTATTTCACGTTCAGAGCGCTTGCGAAAGCCGTTCTGATGATGCCTATTGGGCTGAAATACGTATAAACGGATGCGCAAGCTCCCTATACGTGAAATAAAATCTTAACTGTCTTTTCCTTGTTATTTCGATATACTCTGTACGAGTACTAGAAACCAATTCGCTAAGAATTTTGCTTAGTTGAAAAGATATGTTGTGGAATGCAAGTTTTAGATTCCCCATGTCTCTCTTAACACCTTTATCAACGTCTGTTTTTGCCTTGCAATTCTTAGAAGGCACAGATTAAAGCGGAATTCTTGAATTTGGTTTCGAAAATTAGTCTACGATTTTATTATCAGATGTCGCTACATTGCGTCTATACGAAGCCATGTTATAGTTGCTTCCTAAGACAGAGAAGAATTATTTCACGTTCAGAGCGCTTGCGAAAGCCGTTCTGATGATGCCTATTGGGCTGAAATACGTATAAACGGATGCGCAAGCTCCCTATACGTGAAATAAAATCTTAACTGTCTTTTCCTTATATATATATATATATATATATATATATATATATATATATATATATATATATATATATATATATATATATGTTATAAAAAAAACCTATAACTGGTGAAACAAGATATATATATACTTCTGAAGTAAAAACCAACTGTCCTCCTAGGTGAAACAGTTGTCTGGAAGGATACTCCCGAATGGCTTCGGTGTCCCAGCGAAGTCCTCCTTGAGGTCCGAAATTAGCACGGAGCTGGTGCTAATTGGCTCAGTTCCGATGATGACTGTCCTGCCCTACCTCTAGGTACAGGCTGGAGAAAAAATGAGGGTGGAGTAGATAATACTCCCTGGCTTGTCCCAATGACCCTGATTCTAATAGAGTTGAAGTGGTACTCTCCCTCGGATGTTCTGAGGGAAATTTATAATTCCATGGTAGGTGGCTGAAAACAATTCCCCGTTACTTCTAATCTCAACATTGATAAAAAGAAATCAAAGAAGAAGTGAGGAAAGTTTCTTTCAGCAAAAAGATAATTATGGTAGATAAAAAACCCATCCAATCAGATGTAGCGTGACCTTGCTTCACATAGAGTAAAAATATAATGGCCTTGAACAAAATACTATATTAAAATATGAAATAATTAATCTGAATAATAGGATATAGATAAAATACTCTAATGTTCATTAAAATATCTGTGGAAATTGTAATAGATGTTAGGAGATTTACGAAAAATTCAGAATTTTAATCAGATTCATGCCGGAATGATTGTAAGCGGCCATACTATACTTGAATTCGTGACCCAAGGTCATTCTGAATACCTTAAGAATGGGGGAGGTGAGAACAAAAGTTAGTTTTTATAATATAAAAAAAATTATTATTTACCAGATAGCTACTTAATTCCGTGCTAGAAATCTCACTTCAGCTTCCCGAGTTTCCGAAAACACCGTCAATTAAATTGTTATGGTTATACTTAGAATATTTAACTTCTTGAAGTGAAGGAAATTCTATGCATTAATTGGATTTTCTTTCGCTAACTACCACCTGTGTACCACTTCAAACTCTAGATCAAAAGTGAATTTTAATTCACAGTTAATTAACCAAGAAGAGCCAATTTCCACTTCCCCTAATCTCCTGTCATCTCTTTGGTTCGCAATGGTACCAAATTAGATCAGAGTGACAACTTAAATTATTAAAAATACACACTTAATGGGCAAATGAACACTTAAAGTTAGGCAACCCATACTACATCTCTGAAATTATTTTAATATACATTGTTTATTATTTTAATATAAATTGTAATAAAAGTAACGACTGTCACATTCCCCTACTAGTCGGGAAAAAAAAAAATTTTAATCAAAAAATTTTTTTTTTTTTTTTTGTTCCTAAAATTAAAAGTATCAATAACTAAGTGTACTGGCCTAATATTCCACGTTGATCCGTAAGTTTACACAAAAAAAAAATAACCACGAACTAAAGATCACGGGAAAAAAAAGAATGGTCATGGCGACAGACACCACAAACTCAGATGACTCGAAAGTCGAATCAAAATCTCAATCGACAATATGCTTAAAAGCCAAATATTAACTAAATATACCAACTAAATTCTTGCTGACAAATAAATGTCGAATTGGGCACTAAATCCAACATTGAACTATCCATGGACATCAGATCTATAAGACTAAGTATATCCAAGGACGAACAACCAGGCAAATGTATGAGCCAATTCAAACAATATCTCACCCGGAGATATACTAAACTAAGATCAAAGGAATCATAAACTAAATAGGTTAAGAACTGAACACTTAATCCAAAATTGAACTAACAATGAACACCAGATTCATAGTAATATATCCAGAGAAGAACAATCAGGAAGATTTATGGAGTAATTCTCACCAAACCAAATAACACAAATAGTAATCTAAATCGTAAACATACCAAAGTATATCAAAGACGTAATAACCAACATTAAAATCAGTAACATTAAAATCAGTAAGCGAACTGTTTAATAAATGCTTACATGCGGGTACGATTCCTAAAGACTGGAACAATGCAGTGATAGTCTTGTTACACAAAAAAGGTGATATTACTAAATTAGAAAATTATAGACCCATCAGCCTCTTGACACATATGTATAAACTCTTTATGAAAATCTTAACAAAGAGGCTAACAGCTAAACTTGATTTCTATCAGCCCAAAGAACAGGCAGGCTTTAGGAGAGGATATGGCACAAATGACCATTTGCACACCATAAAGATCTTAATTGAAAAATGCATCGAGTACAACATACCACTGGTTCTTGCATTTGTCGATTACGAGAAGGCTTTTGATACTGTAGAGTTTGAAACCGTACTGGAAGCCCTAAATCAAAGCCGAATAGATTACAGGTACACGTCACTAATCAAAAACATCTACGAGAACGCTACATCAAGTATACGACTACACGAAGACACAGAAAAATTCAGCTTAGGTCGAGGAGTAAGACAAGGAGACAATATTTCACCAAAATTGTTCACGGCAGCACTAGAGTCAATATTTAAGAACACCCAATGGCAAGATATGGGCATCAATATAGATGGAGAAAGATTAAATCATTTGAGGTTTGCAGATGATGTCGTATTAATCGCAGATAACTTACAGGATACAGTTTCTATGCTACATTCGCTTAAAAGTCTGTCTGAAAGAGCAGGATTAAAGATAAACTTTGAGAAAACTAAACTTATGACAAATCTCGTAATGAGTGGAAATATAACTATCGACAATAATACCATACAACAAACAGACACTTACAAATATCTGGGACACGAGATCAAAATAAACAGAGACAATCCAACAAATGAAATACAGAGGCGAATAGGCCTGACATGGGCAGCATTTGGCAAACTAAGCCATATTCTAAAAAGTTCAATTCCCATGTGTCTCAAGCGAAAAGTTTATAACCAATGTGTTTTGCCTGTACAAACTTATGGAGCAGAGACTTTAACACTCACGCAGAAATCTGCGAATAAACTAAGAGTTACACAACGAGCCATGGAACGTGCAATGCTGAATGTGAGCCTCCGAGACCACATAACAAACCGACAAATCAGGCAAAGATCAGGAGTTCAAGACGTCATCGAAAGAACCACGAGACTTAAGTGGAACTGGGCAGGACACTTAGCCAGAACACAAGATGGACGATGGACAAGACGAATTATGGAATGGAGGCCCAGAAATTATAAAAGAAGCCGAGGACGACCACCGACTAGATGGACCGACGACATAAAAAGAGTAGCGGGAAACTGGCTACAAGCGGCCCAGTGTAGAGAACACTGGAAAGAACTGAGGGAGGCCTATGTCCAGCAGTGGACGGGATTGGCTGATTGATGAATAACCAACATAAATGTGAAATAGGACGCTTAATCCAAAGTCAGACTATCAATGGACACCAGATTCATAAAAGCATATCCAATGAAGAACGACCAGGAAGATTTATGGACCCATTCACACCAATACTAAATCTCAAAACTAAATGAGGTCTACGTACACCCACATATGGTGATACGAACCTACATAACCAAATAAACCAAATAAGTGAGGAATCAGACACTGAATCCAAAATCGGACTATCGATGAACACCAGATTTATAAATAGAGCATATCCAAAGAAGAACGATCAGGAAAGGACCAATTCTCACTAATGCTGATAACTAAATTAGCTCTTACCCTCATCCGGTAATATGAGCCAATACCAACTAAGTAATTACAATAAAGCAAAATTTCCTAAAGTGTAAAGCAGCATTGTCACACTTATTCAGACTAAGTAATGTAATATGTAACTGAACTAAACCAAAGATAAAGATAAATACCTAAAGTCTAAAGTCTAAAATGGACTAAAGGAATTCAGAGGCTAAATAAATTTTGAGTGTGCTGGTATTCGCTAGCTATAGCATGTGGCTACAACAGATGTATGAGCATAACAAGACACCGATAAAATTCCAATAGAAATCCTAAGAAAATATAAGTGGTGGACTTTTCCTATAATACCATTACTAACGATAGAAAAAAAATATGTCGAGAACAAGCAACCAATTTTGAACAAAACTGTAGATTTATAACAAGTTCTCGCAGCATGAAATTATCCGGGAATAGTCCTAAATCTAAACAGCAATTTATGCCTAAGGAAAGAAGTGGGATTACACTAAGAGGACAACTCATTTGTCTAAACTCTTAAATAGTGAAAATGACTAACTTGACATGTGTAGGGATAGTTAAAGATAAAAACATAACCTGAAGTAAGATAACTAATATGAACTAATTAAACTTCCCTATCAAGTTGTGAAAAGGTAACTGGAATATTTGGACAATCACACAAGAATGGTTAGGACATGTCGCGAGCATTTCCTGACCAGAAATATTATGAGGCATAAACATCTGCCTACTCTGCAATAAACACATATAGTACGAACCTAATTGAGCAGCAGTGATCAGTTGCTGAGCAACAATCTCGAACCCACGTATTCACTAAAGCTGAGTATTGACAGAATCATTGACAGAAAATTCAGAAGAATAAATAAGAAGAAATAAGAAGGACACCGGTCATCCTTACCTACTTCAAAATTCCAAACTAATTCCAGAACCATCCTGTATATGGAATCAGGACATAAATTATTGTAGAGTATTTAAGATTTTCGTGACAAGTGAAAATAAAGCAGACCAAAGATAAAAAAAAAATCACAACATCTTTCCAAACTGGCAAATATTGAACAAATATATCAAAACAAATACTAAGGAATCAAATATCAAAAATATAACACACAATATATGATCCAGTAGTGTAACAACATAGTTTCATAGTTCCTTATCACTAATAGGATTAACTATAAGTATAAATCTAAATATGTAAATATATACTAAACAACCCTCGTATCATATGAGGTTAAAAGGAGTAATTCTCCTGGGAAGATTAGTACTTAAGAATATTAATTGATTATAAAGTGCATCATTTATAATACAAAAAAAAATGGATAAGTCATACATACTAATTATCTAATAAGTTATAGAAGTCATTAACCAATGCCAAAAGATACAAAAAATAGCGGTGTACCTACGTTATCTGGTGATTAAGAAAATCTTAGACTAAAATGCAAAATATAATCAAAATAAGCTAAAGACAAACAGAGAAGGAGATTAGCTTAAACGAAAGTGTTAAGTTAGTCTTCTTCTGAGGATGAAGAACTAACCTCGTGGATGGTGTTATCAGGCAGTAAATCCTTTACATGAAATTGACCAATTCGTTTGTTGGACGAATTGTCCCTTAATTCATATACCAAAGGAGATATTACCCTTACAACCGTACACGGAATGTATTTCTGGCAAAATTTTGCCGAAATAGCATCACCTTTACTTGATTTTACAAAGTTTCTCTTTAAAACTCTATCGCCAACAAAGAATCGCAAATCTCTCTTCCTCAAATTGTATTGACTTTTGTTCCGGAGGTAAGAAGTTTTTAACTTCTTCCTGATATCAGCAAAAATTGGAGGTAGAGTCTGAAGGTCATCTAGACGATGAAGTCTCTCGGATATTTGAGGGAGATTTGCGGAATTTTCAGAAATTAACCCAAAATAGTCACCAGATAAAGCAATGTTCCTGCCAAAATTCAAGTATGATGGGGAGCACTGTGTCACTTCATGGACAGAAGTCCTTATGGCTTGAGCTATGGAGTGAATATATTGATCCCAAGCTCTGTGATCTGGGAAAGTGTATGATCTCAAGGCTGTGACAATACTTTGATTCACTTTCTCAGTATGGTTTGCTTGCGGATGGTACGCAGCATTATAAAAGATCTTCTGAACCTTGTATTTGGTTAGAAGGTCTTTAAAAGCTTTAGACACGAACTGTGGACCATTGTCACAGGAAACAATTTGGGGAACACCAAACAACAAAAAGACTTGTTCCTCTAAATATTTCACGATTGCTGGAGTTGTGGCCTGACGAAGAGGAAAAACTAAAGGAAATTTAGTGAAATAATCCACAACTACTAAACAATAGGTATTTCCTTTGTAGCTACGAGGACATGGTCCAATGAGATCCAACGAGATCATTTGCCAAGGAAAATCAATGTTCCTGAAGGAACCCATGAGTCCAGCTTGTGGTAAATTACTTGGTTTACAAGTAGCACAAACTATGCACTTAGCAATATGCTTTTTCACAGATTTGCGCAGGCCGGGCCAATAATATAACTCTGCAATACGGTGATACGTTTTATAAAAGCCAAAATGACCAGCAGTAACCTCATCGTGAAACATATGCAAAATGTTTTCCCGATTTGGCGTAGGTACGACTATTTTCCAGTCGGACATATTAGATAATGTCTCTACCGGACCTAAAATGTGTTTGTACAGCACATTGTTCTCTACCTTAAAATCAGGATACTTATGTGGGTCTTGAGTAACCCTATCAATCATATTCTGATACCACGCGTCAGGAGTTAAAGAGGACAGATCTAAGACGTTAATGTCATGGACACGGGAAAGAGCATCTGCAACTACTACCCCGTTTGCCTTTCTATTGATAATCTTATAGGAATAGGCAGCCAGTTTACAGATCCATCGGGAAAGTCTCTGTGAAGGGTTTTTCATGCTATGAAGCCATACTAAAGAACTGTGGTCTGTAATGATAGTGAAATTTCGACCTTTCAAATAATAACGAAATGCTTCTAACCCATGGATAATAGCTAAGAGTTCTTTCTCCGTAGTGGAATAGTTCTTCTGTGCCTTATTCAACTTCTTGCTCGTATAAGCGATGGGGTGTTCAGAGCCATCTTTCAACTGAAATAACACGCCACCAGAAGCAGTATTAGAGCAATCAGTCATTAAATAAAAATGCTCATTAAAATTAGGTGACATCATGACTGGAGCGCTCGTTAAAGCATCTTTAACGCGCCCAAAAGCTTCATCTGCCTCAGGAGTCCAAGTAATAGTTTGTCCCTTTTTCCTGTTCTTCAGAAGATCAGTAAGAGGTGACAACAAGGTAGAGTAAGATGGTACAAACCGACGATAATAACCACACATTCCCAATATCCTACGGACTTGGGTTGTGGTCTTAGGTATAGGAAAATTCTTAATGGCAACAATTTTATCAGGATCAGTCCTTAGACCCTGATTATCAACAACATAACCCAAAAACTTAAGACTAGGACGGCAAAACTGACACTTATCTAAATTAATCGTTAGATTAGCTTCTTTAAGGCGTAAAAACAACTTATCTAAAATTTCCATATGAAGGGAAAAATCAGGAGTAACAACTAAAATATCATCCAGATAATAGAAAACATAAGGCTCTAACTGAGGACCAATGACTAAATCCATCAGAGGACACATGGTCTGGGGAGCAGAAACAAGACCAAAAGGCATAGTGACAAATTGAAATAGTCCTTTGCCATTGACGGCAAAAGCAGTATACTTCTTGCTCTCTTCACTCAATGGGATCTGTAAGAAGGCCTTAGACAAATCAATAGAAGAGATGTATTTGGCATTCTGAAGTTTGCTCAAAATCACATCTATTCTGGGGATAGGATAAGCATCCCGGTTAGTGGTAATACTGTTCAATTTCCGACCATCAAAGCAGATCCTAAAGGATCCATCCTTCTTTTTCGTTAACCATAGAGGGCTACAGTAAGACGAGGTAGAAGGTTCTATGATGTTTAACGAGAGCATCGAATCGACTTCTGTTTCTAAATCAGCCTGCCATGCTTGAGGTATGGGATACTGATAAAGTCTAAAAGGAGTGGGATTTCCCACCTCAATAGTGTGAGATATTAAAGACGTGCGACCTAGTTTGTCTTTCGAAGAAAGAGTAGTAAATTTAGAGATCATGTTCTCTAATTACCTTTGTTCAGAACTAGATAGACTAGAAAAATCATGAATAGAACTCAAAGTAGCTAAATTAAATTCAGAAATTGAGAACGAAAAATCAGAATAACTTAACGTGCTATTGAAAGCATTGAAAAAGTCCATGCCTAAAATTATAGAATTCTGTACAGAAGGAATAACATAAAATGTGATTTCTCTACATATATTTGCAACAGTGATTTCAGTTTGAAGTTTGCCTGTAATAGACTAAACTGTACCATCTGCAGTAGATACCTGCAAAGATGAAATGGGCATAATGGAAGAAGTTGCATTTTTCAATAGATGTAACGAATGTGCACCTATCAATGAAATATTAGAGCCACTATCTAACAACGCTAAGCATGCTTGTCCTAAAATCTTAATGGGTAAATAAGGCCTATTATCATTAACCTTCCTAACTAGTAAAGAATTTAAATCTAAATCTAAAGTATTTGATTGGTTATAAATATTATATGGTACAACCATAGACATATCATCATCATCAACAAACCTAGAAGTTGATACTGATAATGGAACTATTTCACTACTGTAATCATTAGAATTGTGTTTAACGCTACTGGATAAAGAAGAATTGGTAGTTGACCATCTGTGATCACTTAAAACAGGCGGATTCAACGTTTCATGATTAATAGTTAATTTCGGGACTGATTTTGTCCTGTGGTGTGCTTTGCTTTTTTGAAAGTTACCCCTTTCCCTTTCCGACTCGGAGATGGGTTTGGGTTGCTGGATGTGCTTGGACCAGCGGTCTCGTTTGAAGTTTGGGTGTCGGTAACTGATATAACTCCCATCTTCTTCTAAAGAGGGAGAAGGCATGTTAACCGCTCTATCCGTCGCTTGGAGTGACCTCAGAGAGTAAGGCTCTCTGTCGGAAGCCATTATTACCTAGCTAGGGATTAAAATTGCCTTTTTCAAAGAATAACACAGTAATTAAAGTTTATTAATCAAAATGCACATTAATTATAATAGGTAGAAATGATATAATATAACTTATGCTAAGAATCTGAAAGAGACGTATAATTATCTCCTGATCCGGAAATCGGGAGAGTAATTATACTAATTAGTCTTAAACTAAGAATCTGGAAGGTAATACACGTTAGTTATTATCAATAAACTAAATACAAACAAAATTCAAATTAGTAAGTATAGAAAATGTCACTTGTCAAAAGTACTTGGAGTAGGAAGGAGTTGAGCTAGAGACTCGGGATAAGGACAGGAATGTCGGTTGTTATGCCAATCGGGATAATCAACAATAAAATGGGGAAGAAGTACACTGTAAAAATAATTATAAGCAAAAATTCAAATTATTTTTCAAACGAATTTTCTAAGTCAATTGGACCTGTAGAAAAATAATCAAATGGTGACAAATAGGCATAAATAATATATATCAAATTCAAATAGCTGTAAATAAAACAAACAACAAATATTAAGGTCACAAAATAATAATTGAAATTTTTAACAGTGTAGCAGAAAAATAAATACCATAAATTCAAAGATAGAAAAAAGAATAAGTTATTTTTAATAGTGTACCTGAAAGAGAAAAAAGAGAACAGAAATAGCATACAAGTTATATATATATATATATAAATCAGAGTATTATATTCAAAGTTTAAATATATAAGTATCAAAGTCAAAATTCAAATACCAACCTTTTGCAGTGTACCTGAAAAAGGAGAAGGAAGTAAAACACAGTTTATGTACGTTTATTTGCAAGTATCAATATAGCGATATATATGTACCTGAAAGAGAAAAATAAAACAACACAGGAAGTCTTTATTAAATCTCAATCTTTGCAAAAAGGATATATGCACCGTCCGGTGGCAAAGTCCCGTAAAGTAGGGACTTAGCAAATCTGTAAGAGAAATTTTCTTACATGACCTGTAAGCTTGTCGAAATAATCAGGATTTAGACTAAGTCCAAAAACACAGATTAATTCGGCGAAAAATGGCGACGCTCTTAAAGGAATTTATCAGCAAATTTGACTAAGTCAAAAAGCATAAATAAATCCTTCAAAAATGGCCGTCGTGGTTTGCAGACAAACCGTGGTTAAAGATGTGGAACGTTAGGTTCCGGGTTTTAGAGATGATCTGAAAGAAAACAAGAAACTCTAGGAACTGAATCTACCAGAGGATCTTACTTGCCTAGAAGGCTGGACCAGCGGACATATCCTGACCCGGTCTGATTTCCTGGCCGTCGTGCACTTCTTTTATGCAGAAAAAAGTAGGTCAATCGTAACGGTCGTTTTGGACCTTTTTACGATTGGACCGGCACGACGACCAATGCCCAATTTTCAGAATTATCATTGGCTGCAGCTCAGATGCCGTTCGACCAACGATAATTCAGAAAATGAGCAACAGACTTCTGAATTATGATTGGCTGCAATTACTGTTGCCATTTGACCAATCACAATTCAGCAGGCTGGGCGACATCCCCCCCGCTTCGACGATCCTTCTGGTGATTTTACTTTATTGAAAAAACAAGATTTTTACAATAATAAGTATCAAAAAATTTAAAGCAAACAATTGTATAAGTTAATTGCAAAAAAAATGAAAAAAAATGTCTCTGAAAAAAAAGATTGTCTTTGCACTTCTTCACTCGGCGTCTTCTCCGGCGATGGCGTCGACACGTGGAGGCGGTGCGGGACGGATGTCGTCAACATGGATCAGCCGGTCTACGTCGTTGTCTCGATGGACTTCGTAGGTATGGTTGCCGGCTGCCCTGATGATTGAATGGGGTCCTGTCCAGGTCTCCCCGAAGTTTCCTCTCTGGTGGTTCCTCACCAACACCTGTTGTCCAGGAATGTACTGAGGTGGAGGACGAGCATCAGGATTATCCGGGAACAGGTTCCTGGCGTAGACGGTGGCTTTTTGGACCGCTCGCTGAACTCGTTGTTCCCTGTTCTCCCTCTGGTTGGCTTGGAAGTTGGTTTCCTGGGCTCGTCTTGGCCTATATCCGAGTAGGAGCTCCGCAGGAGTCTGTCCGGTGGCGTCGTTGGCTCTGGTTCGAAGAGTGAAGACGACGTCTCCGACGTAGGAGTCCCATCGGGGGTCCTCAGGTGATGACACTCTTGCCCGTAGTCCTTTCTTTAGCTCTTGGACTCTGCACTCGACGGGATTGGCCCTCTGGTGGTATATGGGTGCCTTTTCGTGTTCGATATTGTGACGACGTAGGAATCTCTCCCAGGTTGGTGTTCTAAACTGGGAGCCATTATCCGTGATGATGGTGTTCGGTCGTCCCCATCGGTTGCAGATTTCGTCCTGGAGGAAGGACGTGATGTCTCTCGATTTTGCTGAGGTGGTGCATCGGTACTCAACCCAATTGCTGAGGCAGTCCGTGGCCAGGAGGATATAGCGGTTCCTTGTTCCTCGAGCAGGAGGATAGGGACCTAGAACATCGAATGAGATCCTCTCCCATGGGTTGACGGGGGCCCTCGGAACTATCGGAGCTCTGGGTTGTCTCTTTGATGCTTTTGTGGTGGCACACTTCAGGCAAGATCGGATGTGGTTGATGATGTCCTTGGACATGGTGGGCCAGAAGTAAAGTTCACGGATGGCCCGGGACGTCTCTTCTTGTCCTGGATGGTTAGCTTCCTCACTGTCGTGGTAAACTTGCAGAACCTCAGCTCGGAAGCAACCAGGGACAAGGAGTCGTTTTGAGCCATCCTGGAGGTAGTAGGCAGTGTCGTCTTCTACCAGGAACTCGTCGAGGAGGCTTGTCTCGACGTCGTCACGAGGCCCTCTGGTCTGAATTCGACGCCAACGGGTAATGAAGCGCTGCACTCCATGGTGGGTTTGATGTGCCCTCTGGATTCGGGTTTGCAGCGGCATGTCATTAAGGTCGTCCAGGATGGGGTGGTTGGCACCATCTTCCTGGGCTTCTAGGAGGCACAGCAACGGGAAGGTGTTGTCTTCCATCATTGGTTGCTGTGGCCAGGCTAGGCGGTCGACTTCAGCGTCAGGGTCGTGGATCGTCTCCTCCTCGGTGGTCGGATGGCGTGATAGGTGGTCTGGCAGCTGGTTGTCTCTACCGGCTACGTGGATCACCTTGAAGTTGAACTCTTGTAGCAGCAGAGCCCATCGTGATAACTTGGCTTTATCGGACTTGTAGCGATCCAGCCACAGTAGAGCTCTGCTGTCAGTATACAATGTGAAGGCCTGGTCCTGCAGGAAATGTTTGAAACGCTTCAGGGCCCATATGACAGCAAGACATTCTTTCTCGTTTATATGGTACCTCTTCTCAGCTGGCTTCAGCTTGGTGGAACCATATGCGATGATCCTTCTGTTGTTAGGTTCACCTTGGAATAGGACGGCGCCCATGCCTATCTCAGACGCGTCCGTCTGGAGGCTGAAGGGCAGGCTGGCATCTGGCCGTTGCAATTCCAATTTATTGGCTATGGCATTCTTGATGTTATTGAATGCCCTGTCAGCTACTTCGTTCCATTGGAAACGGTGTTTTCTCGCTGTTAGGTCAGTCAGCGGGGTCACCATCTCCGCAAAGTTTGGAACGAAGTCTCGTAGCCAGCTGGCAGTGCCAATAAAAGATCTCAGTTGGCGGAGAGTCTTTGGAGTCGTGAACCCTTGGATCTTGTCTCTGTGTCTTTCCATCGGTTGCGTGTTGGTGGAAGTAATGGTATGGCCCAGGTAGTCCAGTTCTTTGGCGGCGAACTGGCATTTCTTCAATGACACCCACAGGCCGTGAGTGCGTAGGCGTTCCAGGACCAGGTGGAGGTGCTTTTGGTGTTCCTCCCAGGTGGACGAGTAGATGATTATATCGTCCATGTACACCTTCACAAATTCGTCCACGAAGCCGGCGAAGACGGTGGTCACCAGCTTCTGGAAAGCTGCAGGTCCGTTCTTTAACCCAAATGGCATCACCGTGAATTCGAACTGGGACCCATCAGGAAGGCTGAAAGCTGTTATCTGCTTGGAGTCCTCGGCCAGCGGAATTTGCCAAAATCCGCTCTTCAGCTCGAGGGTGGTGAAGATGTTAGCTGAGCCAAGCTCATTGATGCTGTCGTGTATGGGTGGTAGGTTCGAAACTTCGTCCACGGTGATTGCGTTGATTTTGCGATAGTCGACGCAAAATCTAGGAGTTCCATCCTTCTTTGTGACGATTACAACTGGGCTGTTGTACGGACTTCTGCTTGGACGTATCACGCCCGCCGAGAGCATGTCCTGGACCTCGGAGTACATTGTCTTTTTCTTGGCCGTGGAGTATTTATACGGCCTGGTGTTGATGGGAGTTGAGTCAGTCAGTTTGATGGTCATCTGCGTGGCCTTGGTGGTTGGTTGACGGACTCTGTCAAGCTGTTGTATTTCAGTCACTGCAAAACCTGGGGCCTGGTCTTCTCGTAGGAGGTGGACGTTGTTGGTGGATGTTGGTCTTGTAGACGACTCCCAGAACAAGATGTGGCGGCTGTCGGTCCCTACGTGGATGCACCTCCTGGTGAGGTCTAGCAAGGCACCCTCGGACGTCAGCCATGACATGCCTAGAATCAGGTCGTGGTGGAGATCATCTACGAGTTGACATCGGACTCTGCTTGAGAATTGGTCAGAGAAGTGGACGTCCACGTATACGAAGCCTAGAGTTCGCAGTGACTGGCTTCTTTTGGGCAGCTGGACTCTGGTAGAAGTGTTCTGCACCATTGCCGTCTCGATAAGGCCCGCTCGGATGAAGTTGTGGCTTGCACCGGAGTCTATCAGGGCCATCATCCTGACTGAGTTGATTTCTACGGAAATCTTGGGTGGTGGTGAGGAAGCAGCGGCTACCTGGAGGATGTTCAGCTGGGGCACCTTGGACTTGGGACTTAGTGTTCGACGGTGCCCCCGTCGGCGTTTCCCTGGCCTGGACGTGGTGGTTGGCTTCTTGGTGGAGGTATGGGATGACCTCCTTGTTGCTGGCTGGATTGGTTGCGGCCATTGTTGTTGTTACGGTTGTTGTTGTTGTTGTTGCCATGGTTGCGGTTGTTTCCCCTGTTGCGCCATTCATTGAGGGTCTCCGACTGTCTAGGGCGGTCGTGACGTGGTGGATATTGTGGTGGACGGTCCTGCTGTGGCTGTGGAGGACGGTCCGGCTTAGGAATTGGTCTCTCTTGCTTTTGGTTGGCAGGTGAGGGAGTAGAGACTCTTGTATCTCTTTCCAGTTCGTCCACTGTCAGCCGTAGGTCGTCTTCAGTACGTGGTGGATTGCCCCTCAGGTATTTTCTTATTTCAGGGCGCAACTGTTCTATGATTATCTCACATCGTTCCTCGTCTGGGGTGGCAGGTGCAACGCGGTTAAACAGGGCCATCTTCTGGTTTATGAACTCTGCTGCTGCTTCGTGCCTCTGTTTATGGCCGTATAATTTGGCTAACATCTTTGCAAATTTGGATGAGTGGCTGAAGTGGTCCACCAGTTTTCTGAAGAACGATGTGTGATCCATCTTGGGGTCCGTATGTGTCTTTGCCCACGCAGCCGCCTCCCCTTCGAGTCCATACTCCAGGAGGTATGCCGTCCAGTGTCTCGTCTCGATTGCCATGTCTAGGAGATGATCTGTAGCTGAAGCGGCGAATTCCTCGGGGCTCTCGTGTTCTGCTCCGCTGAATCGCTTTAGGGCTGGCCTCCATCGTGGTGTAGGTGCAGGTGGTGCTGGTGGTGCTGGTGGATATTTTATCTTCACGGTTTGTCCTTGAGCTAGGGCTAGTGCCGTCACGGCTTGGGTGAGGGCTGCTAGAATCTGTCCCATGTCTGCATTGCCTGACGTCGCAGGCTGTGGTGGAATTTGAGCTGTCGTCTCCGTTGTGGAAAAAGGGCCTGACGTCGCAGGCGGTGAGTACTCTGTTGTCTCAGGGTGTGGTGATGTTCGATCAGTGAGTTGGGCGCCATGTCGGTAACTGATATAACTCCCATCTTCTTCTAAAGAGGGAGAAGGCATGTTAACCGCTCTATCCGTCGCTTGGAGTGACCTCAGAGAGTAAGGCTCTCTGTCGGAAGCCATTATTACCTAGCTAGGGATTAAAATTGCCTTTTTCAAAGAATAACACAGTAATTAAAGTTTATTAATCAAAATGCACATTAATTATAATAGGTAGAAATGATATAATATAACTTAGAGGGTGGAACGTTAGGTTCCGGGTTTTAGAGATGATCTGAAAGAAAACAAGAAACTCTAGGAACTGAATCTACCAGAGGATCTTACTTGCCTAGAAGGCTGGACCAGCGGACATATCCTGACCCGGTCTGATTTCCTGGCCGTCGTGCACTTCTTTTATGCAGAAAAAAGTAGGTCAATCGTAACGGTCGTTTTGGACCTTTTTACGATTGGACCGGCACGACGACCAATGCCCAATTTTCAGAATTATCATTGGCTGCAGCTCAGATGCCGTTCGACCAACGATAATTCAGAAAATGAGCAACAGACTTCTGAATTATGATTGGCTGCAATTACTGTTGCCATTTGACCAATCACAATTCAGCAGGCTGGGCGACATGGGTTTGATTCCCTGATTGTATGGTGGACGGAGAAACGCTCAGGGGACGGACCTCCGACAATTCGTTTCCCGAACACTTAAAACAATTTCTCTTTAGAGTGTTTTCCCTACCACAACCATGGCAGAAAATACGAGTGCGAGGGATCGAACATTCAACAAACGAATGACCAGACTCACGACAATTCCAGCAGACGATAGAACTTACAACTGACACATTACGTTCAGGGCCCTTATTTTGCCAAGAACGATGACTAAAAGAGTTTGGCTGAGAAGAAAAATTAGAAGAAGGTCGAGATGTGGATGAAGACTGAGAGGACCAGGATAACGTTTCCTCTAAACGTTTACACTTTACAGTAAGGTCATCAATAGTTTGGATGTCCATAAGAGCTAGCTGTTGATGATAAAAAGGTAACAGACATTTAAGAATAATTTTTATCTTAGCAGAATCTGATAAAGAAGTCTCCAAACGGCTACACATGCCCAAAATAGTGTTAATGAACATGGTGACAGATTCTCCAGGTTTCTGCTTATGGTTTTTGATTTGGTCCAATAGATCATCCTGGAATGAGTAAGGAAGAAAATCTGACTTCAACTTGTGTACCAGATCAGACCAACAAGAAAAATTACCTCTATTATTCATGAACCATGTAAAAGCTGTACCGGTGAACAGTTCAGCAGAAGCAGCAAACAAATCCTCTTCAGAGACACCTCTAGAAACACGAAGACATTCAACCCTCTCTATAAATGACATCACATCAGTGTGCTGTTTTTCACCAGAAAATGAAACACCCCATTTGTGTACTTGCACAGGTTTGGAGTACAAAAAGCTAGGAACTACATTGACTGGAGCATTAGGAGTAGATGTAACAATGTAATTAACTCTAGAATCAAGTTCACCCTCCAATGTAAGTATTCTCAGAGAAACAGTCTTTTTAAAAGATTCCTGCTCTTCAGTAGTGCAATGTAACAAATGTACGCGGCCAGAAATGTGAGCTAAACGAGAAGTTAGTCGCGCATACAAGTTATCTTGTACAGTTCCCCTGAAATCTCCTATTCTCGTCGACAAATCATCTAAGGTTTCGGATATTCCTTTCTGTTGGTCATCTAAAGGGATCTGTGTAGCAGAAATCTGAGTAAAACTCCTATTGTCCTGTTTCTGCTTTAAATCTCCACGCAAAAGCTTGCGTTTGTCTTCAACCTTTGCCGACTCTGCAGGCGTTATACCCCTAACATTTAATTTGTAATCCAATTCGTTTACCAAAAGATGCTCAACTTTGAAAGCACACATGATGAGAGGAAAAATATGGACAAAGTGATACCAAGATCAGAAATATGAAATACTAATTATTAATTATACCTAAGTTGTAAAAAAAAATGTGGACAAATTATTAGCAACACACCACCAAGATCAAAATAGCCAGCAAAAATAATATATATATATATATATATATATATATATATATATATATATATATATATATATATAATCAAATAAATACCTTAGTTATCTTACTAAAATACTCAAAATAATTTCTAGTTATATGTAAACTATTCTAAACCAAATATTAATATATATGCAACAATTAATAGTACCTATAAGTATAATACTGTTGGCTGTAGGAATAAAAGTTTATATAATATACGATATAAGTATGTGTAGGTAAGTAAGTAAATATAAGTTCTCAATAAAAATACAAAATTCAACCTAGAATGTAAGTTGTACTACTATAACCTATCACTGAGGTCTCAAAATATTAATAACTAATAAATCTAATAAATAAACTAATAAATCAATACAGCAGCATAAGTATACCTGTTTTGTATTAATAAAAAATTTAAAGATAGAATAAATCAGCAATAATATGAGTAAAAAAAAGCAAAAATACAAAAACTCAAGTAAGAAAAAAAAAAGAAATCAGCTAAAAGCTACTGTCTTAAGACCAAAAACTTGGAAAAGGCACCGCGTTGGGACGCCGATGTAGCAAAATACTGAGGTGTGTAGGAGTAGAGATGTATAAGAAGAGTGGTCTATATATATATATATATATATATATATATATATATATATATATATGGGATAAAATTGATAGAAGTAAAATAGATAACAATTAAGTAAAAAAGTATGAAAAAAAAATATTGAACGGAATGTGGCTAGGCTAGCAATGTAGGCAAGAGAATGACCACTAGAAACTCAAGGATGGATACGGCCAATTTGCATGCCTTTTAAAGACAGTAAATCAGGAAAATATGTACGATGGATAGAAAAGAAGATATGAAAAATGAATAGATATAATGAAAATTAACAAAGAAAACAAATTGAGGGCGCCAGAAGAGGGATACTACTCTAAAAAGAGTAACGGTCACTCTTCCAGGTATCGTATACTGCTAATATTAATTAAAGTTGATGTAATAAACAAAAATGCTGTAAATGTAAAAAGGTAAGGAAATATTAATAAAAAAAAATTATATGCAAAACAAATTCAAGTTTATTAAATATAACTTCTTAGATTTTGACAATCTCTAAGTTACCAAAAAGTATATGAAAATTTCACAATATAATATTTAAAAAAAAATGTTGAAAACAACTATAATAAAAAGTTGAAAACGACACAGAATAACTCTGATATAGAGTGTACAACCTACATCTAGGTTAAAAACAACCTTAAACAAAATAATGCTAACGTTGGAAGAACGTATAGCCAAGTAAATATATCAAACTTACCTACAATATGACCAACAATATTGTTAAACAACTCTAAATTCAAATATAAACAAAATAATATATATATAAATGGGAACAAGCCAAGTTAAACAATTGAAACGGTCTATTATCCTGAAGGGATAATAGCCAGAGTTAATAACGCAAGATGAAATATAAAAAAATTAGTTAAGTAAACACATAATGAAATAATTAAAGTTAATAATGAAATAAATGGTTAATACAAAAAAACAATGGAAGATAATCTCTGGGTAGAATTTAAGCTCAAACTTACCGATACCTTACACCAAGGGGAGTTATATTAATTAATATATATATATATATATATATATATATATATATATATATATATATATATATATATATATATGTTATAAAAAAAACCTATAACTGGTGAAACAAGATATATATATATATACTTCTGAAGTAAAAACCAACTGTCCTCCTAGGTGAAACAGTTGTCTGGAAGGATACTCCCGAATGCTCCGGTGTCCCAGCGAAGTCCTCCTTGAGGTCCGAAATTAGCACGGAGCTGGTGCTAATTGGCTCAGTTCCGATGATGACTGTCCTGCCCTACCTCTAGGTGCAGGCTGGAGAAAAAATGAGGGTGGAGTAGATAATACTCCCTGGCTTGTCCCAATGACCCTGATTCTAATAGAGTTGAAGTGGTACTCTCCCTCGGATGTTCTGAGGGAAATTTATAATTCCATGGTAGGTGGCTGAAAACAATTCCCCGTTACTTCTAATCTCAACATTGATAAAAAGAAATCAAAGAAGAAGTGAGGAAAGTTTCTTTCAGCATAAGAAACCGGAGCAAAAATATAATTATGGTAGATAAAAAACCCATCCAATCGGATGTAGCGTGACCTTGCTTCACATAGAGTAAAAATATAATGGCCTTGAACAAAATACTATATGAAAATATGAAATAATTAATCTGAATAATAGGATATAGATAAAATACTCTAATATTCATTAAAATATCTGTGGAAATTGTAATAGATGTTAGGAGATTTACGAAAAATTCAGAATTTTAATCAGATTCATGCCGGAATGATTGTAAGCGGCCATACTATACTTGAATTCGTGACCCAAGGTCATTCTGAATACCTTAAGAATGGGGGAGGTGAGAACAAAAGTTAGTTTTTATAATATAAAAAAAATTATTATTTACCAGATAGCTACTTAATTCCGTGCTAGAAATCTCACTTCAGCTTCCCGAGTTTCCGAAAACACCGTCAATTAAATTGTTATGGTTATACTTAGAATATTTAACTTCTTGAAGTGAAGGAAATTCTATGCATTAATTGGATTTTCTTTCGCTAACTACCACCTGTGTACCACTTCAAACTCTCGATCAAAAGTGAATTTTAATTCACAGTTAATTAACCAAAAAGAGCCAATTTCCACTTCCCCTAATCTCCTGTCATCTTTTTGGTTCGCAATGGTACCAAATTAGATCAGAGTGACAACTTAAATTATTAAAAATACACACTTAATGGGCAAATGAACACTTAAAGTTAGGCAACCCATACTACATCTCTGAAATTATTTTAATATACATTGTTTATTATTTTAATATAAATTGTAATAAAAGTAACGACTGTTACAGGCATTGCAAATGGTCGTTTGTTCCGTGTCCCGCTCGAAATCCTGCCTGTTCTTCTGATTGATAGAAATCGAGTTTTGCTTCTAATCTGTTTGTCAGTATTCGAGTAAAGAGATTGTATAGGTGGTTAAGCAAACTAAGTGGCCTATAGTTTTCGAGATCTGATTGGAATGTTTTCACTATGCAGACATAGATTAAAAAGTGTTTGGATTCGGGACATCAAAAGTGGACCTCCTAGTTTAATTGTCTCAATGACTACACCATCTTCCCCCGGAGCTCTATTATTTTTTTATATTTTTGAGGGCATGTTGAATTTCCTCTCGTGATATATCTGGTATATCCTCCGATCCTACATTATGTACCTTTTGTATTGGTTGTTTGATGAGCTCTGAAATAACTTGACTTTTATATAATGTTTCATAGAAACTTTCCACTATATGTAATATGCTTGGTCTATCTGAGATAATATTTCCATTTTTGTCTTTAAATTGGAAGATTTCTTTTTTGCCATTTTCCATTTTTCTCCTCAATGCTTTCATGCTTTTGTTGTCTTCTATAGTTTTTATAATTTTCTCGTTGATATCTTGTGAGTCAACATTTCCTTGACTTCTCAGCATTCTACAATCTTCCATTTTTTGTTTCGTTTCTTTACTATTTTTTTGTTCTTTTCCATGTTTAGAGCCAAATTTTTCCTGAGCTTGTGTTAATGTATCTACTATTTCTTCGTTTAGGTTATTTACGTCTTCTCTTGTTGTATTTCTGAGTAAGTTACTGGATATATATTTTTCAAACTCAAGTTCATTCGTTGGGCACATCCAAGGTTTGAATTGTTTACTTTTTATCATCTTCAGTCTTTCTTGCTTAATATTAATTTCTACAGTTGCGCGGGCCATTTTATGATCGCTTGCAACCGAAAATTGATTTAAGACTGTAACATCTTTGATTCTATGTTTTTTGTCAGTGATGATGAAGTCGATCTCATTTTTTGTCTTACCATCGGGGCTCTTCTAAGTCCATCTTCTATGGATCTTCTTATAGAAGAAGCTATTCATTAAATATAGATTGTTTTCTAATAGGAAATTTAAGAGTATTTCGCCCCTTTCGTTTCTATCTGGTGTGCCAAAATTTCCGAGGGCATCTTCAGCTGGGTCAGTGGTTATTCCTATTTTGGCATTAAAGTCGCCACATATTACCGTAAAATGTTCTTGGTCTTCTAAAACAGCTGTGTACAAGTCATCATAGAACTGTTCTATTTCTTCGTCAGCGTGACTCGATGTTGGTGCATAGACTTGAATGATCTTTATGGAGTAACGGGTGTTTAGTTGTAATTTTGAAAGTATAACTCTTGTGGAAACTGCTTTTACTGATATGATATTCTCAGCTAGTTTTTTATTAATAAAGAGCCCAATGCCTCCATTCCCATAGTTTTCTCCGACATGATAGAAAATGTGACCGGATTTTAAAGTGGTTAGGCTTTCTTTAGTAGATGTTCTAGTAGATGTTCTTTAACATACAAAAGAGAGGATCGAGGGTAGGGCATAACGGAACAATAAAGCCATATAATTTTAAAAGATTGCAGCGTCTTAGATGCCGTAGGTAATGTTGTTATATAAAAAATAAAAGGGAATATTTAGGTAGCTAACTGATGTTTATGTATATATAACCCTGGGGCCGGGGGATGCGCTCTTCTTCTAATCGGCGTAAAGCTGAGCGGGAAAAGAACAAATCTCAGGGGATAAGTTTTGCACGGAGAGTCTTAGGACTTTGCACCTCCTTAAACTATCCCAAGACCGCTGGGTACCCCCAACAATGATTGGGGGTGTGTAATCAATCTTTGATTGCACCCTTCACGTGGTGGCCCTGTTGAAACTAAACTCAGCGGATCTAGACTAGATAGTCGATAAACAATCCCCACGCCAAGCCGTGAGACACCGTGGTGAAGGCTGTGAGGCACTGGGGTGACAGTGTCGCAAACGGTTCCTTTGGGGCAACAGGTCACACCCCTTAGTATTTAGACCTTACCCTCGCAAGCGGGGCTCTGCGAGGAGTTGACCGTCTTTCCCTAGCTACTCGTGGGATCAATATGGAATCTCAAAAACAAACAAAAACAAATACAAAAAAAACTCAGGGCCAAAGGGTTCCCGATGCCGAAGGGCCAGGGAACTCCAAAGCCAAAATCACAGTTCCGAAAGCCGAAGGGCAGGGAGCTTCTGGAGAAAATCCGAACGCCGAAAGGCCCGGAATTTCTAAAGAAATCTCTCAAGCTGATAGGCAAGGAAACAAAATGGCTGTCAGAGTAACAGCGTTGGAAGACGTTGATCTCATGACAGACGAAGAAATTAGGGCTGCAAAGCTATCTGGCGTTTCTAAAGCCAAAATCAGTAGGCTGGTGAAACAAGGCCAAGATTACGTTCAAGCCAAAAGGGCTGTAATAAAGGCCAATTTCACCAAGGCGACTGAAAGGGCAAAAGAGATGCCGTCAAAGCCAATAAAGGCCATGACAAAAGTAATACAAACCCAGAAGATCGATGGCCCAAAAAGGCTAAGGTCAGACGGAAGCACACCACCCGAAAGCCAACGCAAAGGGAAAAGGCCAAGAACCGAAGGTGTGACTTTCAGCGAAGCTGCCGCTTCTGTTAAGGTTGCAGTGGTACTAACAGGATTCCCGGAAGCCAAGATGGATATAGACAAGCTTAAGGCAGTCGAAATAGCCATCTTGGGTGCGTATGACAAAATTCCGGAAGCAGGACCACAGGTTCGCTTCCTGAAGAGTACATACAGGCCGGGTTTCCTGGAACTTAACTGTGCGGACGACATAATTGCGCGGTGGCTGAAGGAGGTGATTCCAACCCTGAGGCCTTGGGAGAGTGCATCTCTCAGGGCTGTAGAGGGGGAAGACATACCCAAGCCGCACTCATGCACTGTCTTCGTACAGGACGAGCATGGGGAACGTCTTGAGTCCAAAAGGATCCTTAATAGACTAAGGATAAGTAACCATGGGCTCAGGACACATTTATGGACAGTCTGAGGTAGTAAACCTTTAGAGAAAGGGGTGTTATGGACCTTCTCGATGGATTCTGAATCTCGAGAAGAACTCCAGAAATTAAAAATGTCACCCTTTTTCGGAGTAGGACGGTTAACGTTCCGACCCAAAGAAGGGAAGACAAAAACACGAAATGAAAAGCCAGTAGCAACTCAATCCAGTGAAACAGGGGAGACCTCCCTACATATGGAGGTTCAGGACGAGGAACAACCTTCTTCGGGCGGAGCTGACACACCCATAAGGACTAATGTCCAAGAGTGTGTCGGACCCACGGAAGAAGGAATGTCCACAGATCCAGAACCGGCCATCTCTTCGCAATGAAGAGAGAAATAAGGCTCCTGCAGGCCAATCTTCAACATGCAAAAGCCGCATCGACAACGCTAGTTAGAAGATTGGAACAAGAAGGCATTGATGTGGCCCTCCTGCAGGAGCCTTGGAGGATAGGTGAGAAGATTTCTGGCCTATCAACCAAACAAGGTAAGGTTTTATACACACCCAAAGCTGTAAGGCCAAGGTCGTGTATAATTCACAGTAATAGAGTAGATTGTACATTAATCCCGGTGCTCTGCACTGATGATATTGTTACAGCTGTTCTAACTATAACCACATAAGTAGGAGAGAAGAAACTGGTGGTGTGTTCAGCCTACTTTCCAGGTGATGAGACTCTGTGTCCACCAAGCATTATAAGCGACATAGTTGCATATTGTCTAGAAAAAGGATTACAGCTCATTATAGGATGTGATGCCAACGCACATCACACCGTGTGGGGAAGCACAAACATTAATGCAAGGGGTGAGTATATTTTGAATTTCATCTTATCTGAAGGTTTGGTTATATCCAATATAGGAAACAAGCCAACTTTTGTCACTAAGGCACGCAAAGAAGTGTTAGATTTAACACTCTGCACGAGCAGGATAAGTGATATAATAACAAATTGGTTTGTGTCTGACGAACCCTCATGTTCGGATCACAGACATATACGATTTGACCTTGATATTTTTCCATCGGAAATTAAATACAGGAATCCTAGAGATACAAACTGGGTAGGATATAGGGAGTCCCTCAGTAAAAATCTCGAGGAATGTACGATTTCGTTTAAAAGCCCAGAGGTTATAGATTCGGCGGCAGAAACGATAAGCGAAGCTATTATGGCGGCTTACCAGGAAAATTGTCCAGAAAAAACAAGGAAAAGTACGGGCAGTAATACAGTCTGGTGGAACAACGGCTTAAGGAAGATGAGGTCGGAAGTCCGAAGCCTATTTAATAAAGCCAAAAGTAACCAAGATTGGGATGCCTACAGGTATAAGCTAACGCTATACAATAAAGAAATTCGGAAAGCCAAAAGGAATTCATGGAGAGAGTTTTGCGAGGAGATTACAGATATCCCGGCATGTTCTCGAATTCATAAAGTCCTGGCAAAGGATGGTGCTACAACCAAAGAAGTAGGTTTCCTAAAGAAAGCTAATGGCAAATTTACGGACACCAAAGAGGAAAGTCTTAGAGAACTAATGAACACGCACTTTCCGGGCTCAACAATTCTGGATGATGCAGATAGGCAAACCAACATAGACCAAAGGCTCACTAGACCAAGGTCTACAGATTGGAAAATAGCCACAGCAATCACAAGACCAAACAGAATTAGATGGGCAATAAATAAGTTTCGGCCATATAAGTCTCCAGGGACAGATGGCATATATCCAATACTGTTGCATATGGGATTAGAGGTATTGATACCACACCTATGCAAGCTCCTCAAAGCCACTTTAGCATGGGGGATCGTACCGGAAATATGGCAAAAGGTCAAAGTCATATACTTGCCTAAGGTAGGTAAAGTATCAGACCTAACACCAAAGTCATACAGACCGATAAGCCTATCTTCTTTTCTATTAAAAACGCTGGAAAGGCTTCTTGATAGGTACATCAGAGACGAAGTGCTAACAGATAATCCTCTAAGCAATCGTCAATATGCATACCAACCTGGTAAATCTACGGACTCCGCGTTGGATGATCTAAATAGGCTTATCTCAAAGTCAATGGAAGACAAAGAGATAGCAATGGCCGCTTTTTTAGATATAGAAGGGGAATTTAATAATGTTACCACCAGCTCTTTGATAGGGGCTATGAGTAGACGAGGTGCACCTGCGGTAATATGCAGATGGATAAGGGCATCCCTGGAGAATAGGACAGTAATGTCCACTCTGGGTAAAGCAACCATCAAAGCAAAAGTAGGCAGAGGCTGTCCACAAGGAGAAGTTCTGTCCCCTCTACTTTGGGCAACCTTGGTAGATGATCTCCTCAGAAATCTGTCCACAGAAGGCTTTTATTGTCTAGGATATGCTGACGATATAGCAGTCGTTGTCAGGGGCAGGTTTGCTCAGGTAGTTTCTGAGAGAATGCAAGCAGCCCTAAATATAGTTGACGACTGGTGTAAACAAGAGAGACTGATAGTCAATGCTCAGAAAACACAAATTGTCAACTTCACCAAAAAAACAGCACTACAAGGCCTAAAACCACCGGTGCTGGGAAGAACAGAGATTTCATTTGCCAAAGAAACAAAATACCTTGGGGTATATTTTGATCATAGGCTTACATGGAATACTCACATTCTAAAAACCACACAGAAAGCTACTATGTCCTTGGGCAGATGTAGAAGAATGTGCGGTAAGAATTGGGGACTTAACCCCAAAATGACTCTATGGCTATATACAAGGGTTATTAGACCCATGATAACCTATGGCTCGGTGACGTGGTGGACAAAGACGCAGCAAGGGGGAGCAATAAGGCTGCTAGGTAATACACAAAGGCTAGCATGCCTGTGTATTACGGGGGCCTTAAAAACAACTCCTACTGCATCGCTGGAAGTCCTGTTGAATCTACCACCACTTCATATCTTTATACAGGGCGAAGCCAGATCCGTGATGCACAGATTAATCCATAGTCAGCGACATATAAGCCAGATGCATGGTACTGACAACAGAAAGCTAATCGAGGAGCTAAAAGCCGATATTGTGATGGGGAAACCTATCGATGCAACAGTTACGAGATATAGCTTTAACAATAAGTTCACAATTAAGATACCAGGCAGGGAAGACTGGAATAAAGGTGTACCCATACAAGCTGCTGCTACCTGGTACACGGATGGCTCAAAAACATCGGAGGGTGTGGGAGCCGGCATGGTAGGGACAAATTAAGGGATAGATTTCCCGGAAAGTCTATCTAAGGATGTGACAGTTTTCCAGGCGGAAATAACTGCAATCCATCACTGCGTGGAAGAAATAGAAAGGCAGGAAAGAACGTTCTGTTCAGTTGCTATCTTCACAGATAGTCAGGCAGCGCTTAAGGCACTCAATTCCGTAGAGGTCAATTCTAAGCTAGTATGGGATTGCGTGTGTGCCCTAAATAAACTAGGAGACCGAAGCAAGGTTACGGTAGCCTGGGTACCGGGGCACGAGGGTCATAAGGGCAATGAAAAAGCAGATGAAATGGCCAAACAAGGCTCATCATTGCCATTCATTGGACCGGAACCCTTCTGCGGAGTTGCAAAATCAGTAACAAGAACGGCTACAAGGAAGTGGGTAGCTCGCAAATCTCTGCAATGGTGGAGGAATTCACCAGGACAAAGACAGGCGAAACAGTTCATTACAGAACATTCGCCAAAATTTACGGCAGACCTAATAAGCAAAGACAGGAAAACAGTCAAGGTCATAGTAGGTCTTCTAACAGGGCACTGTAAGCTGAATAGGCACTTGAAGCTGATGGGATTATCAGATGATGACTTGTGCAGATTCTGTCACCTCGAAGAAGAAACAGCAGAGCACATTTTATGTCAGTGTGACAGTCTGGCAAATGTGCGGTTCTTTGCATTAGGAGAAGAAAATCCACCGGCAAATAGCTACATGGAAGGTACAGTCTCGAAGCTACTAGACTTTATAAAAAGGGCCAGGCTAGAGAATGTTATATAGGACTAGAGGACCACAATATATCTGAAAAGGTCGCAGTGGAATAGGCCGAAAGGCCACCTCTCTTAATCTAGTATATATAACCCTCTTTTAAATCCAGAAGTCTAATTCGAATCTCTAAAATCAGGATATATAAAATAGTGATCAAACCAGTGCTAATGTGTGGATACGTGACGAGAACGTATTAATTAGACCAGGATTGCTAGAAAAGCCATCAGAGGTATTTTCCGACTTACAGAGGTCCGAGTACTAACCAATACCGAACAGAGCTAATTCCAAGGTCAAACACATATATAAAGATAGCAACGTCGTACAAGAAACTAAATCTCAATGCTAAAGTTGCGCTGGCTTTATCCAAAGACTCTATAATAACTGCATTGCCAAGTTAAATTGGGAGGATGCCCCAAGAGAAAAAATGCCTTTAAGACTTCCACAAATGAAGGAGGAGGTAACATATGGTCAGATTTAGGAATAATGAGACTATCTACCGACCCATTATATTTATCAACACCTGCTATCCTACCTACAATCAATACTTATCTGTTCTGGAATATCAAATCAATTACATGTAATCAAACGAACTAGGCTTAAAAAAAATTATCCAAGGAAAGGCACTTCAGAAATATTGACATAACTTTTAAAAACGTCATTTACCTGGCTGTATTTTCAATAGAAAAGAGAAGACAAAAAGAAGAAAAGGCAATAGAATCTTGTTCCGTTCTGACTATACGATGACGATAATCTTTATATAACATATAGGGAGAAAGAGAGAATAATGTTTATGTTCAATTTAGAACTCGCTGGTTTTCTTCCTTTTGAATTGGCTATGTATATGTATTACCATAGAAAATAAAAGCAAGAGAACTATAATTATAAAACGAATATATTACGAAATGAAAAGATTATATAAATCCCTTATATTTACACAGACTGTTTTACAAAAGGTGAACGAATGAGCATAAAAACACAGCTGTTTTAAAACCTTAATATTATTAGACGCATTTAGGATCAATTTCACTCAAAATATGATATGCTAAAATATGATACGACAAGAAAAAAGGCAATGACTTTTACAGCTGATTGCCACATAAATATCAATGTAACCCAAGTATGATGATTTTTGCCACAGCAAATTTAAAGTGTTCCATACTTTCGAAATTGTAGTTGTTGACTTTAATGTTTTTTCTAAATTTATTAAATTGGTCTCTTCTGTTGATTCGCTTGTATTCGGTTTTCATTTCGTTGATTTTAATTGAAACATTTTTCGTGCACTTTGTTAAAGATGTTTGCAGACCGGAGAGAGTTTCTTATGAGATCCATATCATTAGCATATGCCAGGAGTGCTTTGTACCTTGGCCCGTTAATGGATTACATCTTAAATAGGCGTTATTTCTATTTTACTAAGCTGTTTATTGATTTTGTGACTATTTGAATCAAGAATCTTTAGTTTATTCGACTGTTGAATAAAACAGACTTTCTTGGTGCATATTTTTATCTCTGGATTTTTGTTTGCCGTCTCCTTATTACAACGATTTTGCTGGATATCGACATAGGGAACCTGGTGGTATGTACATGATGTTTCCATAACCAACGTTCGAAAATTTGTCTTACTGTAAAGTCATGATGATTTTACTAGAAAATATAGTGTTGTTTAATAATAATAAAGTTCAAGCAACAATTACTATATGCATTAACTTGGTACTGATATCTCTGCTCTCCGCTAACAGATGGCAGTCCCGAAAACATTAAAACTCATGCTTCCCATTATCCAACGATTAGCCAGTCCAGTACTATACGCCTTATTATGGTACTGATATTGCTACTGCCCCTCATGAGTGAATAGAATATGCAAGGAAGGTTTTGGCAATTTAATAGGATTTTGTGTGTTAGAATATTATTTTTTCGAGAAAGTGAAGAATATCAATTTGCTATCCGGATTTAATCCATAAATTAAATATTAGAATGCTATAAAATAATGATATTAGCATAAAAAAACGGTCTAATAGTCAGTAATAAAGCATATAAATGTTCTTTAACATACAAAAGAGATGACGTAGAGTAGGGCATAACGTAACAATAGACACATATAATTTTAAAGGATTGCAACATTTTAAATATCGTAGATAACGTTGTAACATAAGAAATAAAAGGGAATATTCAGGTAGATAACTGATGTTTGATGTGTAACTGTGTGGATATGTGGCCACAACGCTAACAAAACAATGTACGTAAAACTCAGGTATTAATTAGATCAGGATTGCTAGAAAAGCCATCAGAAGTATTTTCTGACTTAGAAAGGTCCGCGTACTAACCAATACCGAACGGAACTAATGCCAAGGTCAAACACATATATATATATATATATATATATATATATATATATATATATATATATATATATATATATATATATATATATATATATATATATATATATAGACAACAACGTCGTACAAGAAGCTAAATCTCAATGCTAACGTTGCGCTGGCTATATCCAAAGGCTCTATATTAACTACATTGCCAAGTTAAATTGGGAGGATGCCCCAAGAGAAAAAATGCCTTTAGGACTTCCACAAATGAAGGGGGAAGGTAACATGAGGTCAGATTTAGAAATAATGAGACTATCTACCGACCCATCATATTTATCAAAACATGCCTGTTCAACTACCTGCTATCCTACCTATAGTCAATACTCATCTGTTGGGGACTATCAAATCAATTACATTTAATCAAACAAACCAGGCTTAAAAAAAGTTATCCCAGGAAAGACACTTCAGAAATATTGACATAAATTTTTAAAACGTTATTTACGTGACTTATTAAAATTTAAATTTTTAATGAAAAGTAAAAGATCAGCCATTTGTTATGGGGTTCAGAGAAGAACCTTCACGATGTTAATTTTTTGAGATATGATTGGATGTTTTCTTTTCATTGCATACTGAGACGCCCAAGTGGTATTCTTCTGTGCTAACTTCCTTCCATACCAGTTTTACAAGTTTGACATCTTAACGTCTATGCATGTGTACGATCTACCTTAATTTATTTATTTTTCTAAACAATATCGTTATAAGAGCTTTCTTTATTCAGTATGTGTTCTTCTTCTATACGTATTTGTAGCGATATGATAATGAGGTTAAAACAATTTTCCTATTATTTTCCTTTCAAATATTCGTAGGTCTTCCTTATCTGTTTTAGTCGTTGTCCATGATTAACATCTATGTATTAAAATAGGTAAAAAGTTTAAATTATGATATATATTTCTTTAGTGGCATTATTATTAACCGTGATTATTTATCTAAGATATTTTAAGTGTTCCATATTTACGAAATTGTAGTTGTTAACTTTAATATTTTATCAAGATCTATTAAATTGGTCTCTTCTGTTGATTCGCTTGTATTTCTTCTTAGCTTGACGAATTCTTCTTTTTTCATTCTGTGAACTACTAGTGGGTTCTTTTCACGGAATTTTTTCATCACGTTTAGGTAATCATCAACGGTATATAAACGTTGTTGAAATTTTAGGGCATTTTCAAAATCTCCAAAATCACTACCATTGGGTAAAAGCTATGACTAGGAAAGAAATAGCGTAATGTAATCTTTTCAATGGTAGGATGAGTTTCCAAAATCGTTTTCAGAATGAAAACTATTTTAATGCTGCGATTTTTTACCGCCACAAGAGTCTGACCACAAAATTACATGTTTTGCAGAAGTAACATTTTCTTCAATGTGTTTCTTAAGACAAATGCCTACGTCCTGGGCTCCCCGACCAGCTTCACCTTCTATCCAAATATAACAATGACCTTTGTTATCATTGCCGCTATGGATACCAAGGTTGTAAATACATAATTGACGCTTATAATATACAATATTTTTTAAAATTCTCGAAAGGGGAAGAGTTTTTCTTTAAATTAAAACAAAAGGTTTCCACTTCTGGTTGATCGTTGCTTATCTTCATGTCTAGCTTTCTTCCTTCTAAGTGCACATTTTTTCTTTTTTTAACGCTTAATTGTTCGTTATCTGCGCAATTTTTAATTTCTACTTCGAAACAATCACATCTACTACAAGTATCTTTTTTCAACTTTTTTCTTTAAAGATTAAATCGTGTTAAAAACATTTTTTGTAAAACGAAAATTTAACAAGGTCATTGTCTGCTTCTTCAATATACAATTCATACATTTTACTTAATGTTATTTCTTTTGTTAAGTATTCTCTTTCTTTGTTAGCTCTTCTGTAATGTGACTATTATAGAAAAATTTAAGCAATAACTGCCACTACTTCCTAACCTAAACGCCTCAACAAGTTGCCAACGTCACCATTGTTAACCACGTTTATGTACATATGTTGCCAAATATTCAATTTACAATCATTAAAACGCTCGCAAGAGGTGCTTGGTCCAAAACTAATACACAAAAATTAGTCGCTTGCTCTAGTTATGCAAAATTCAAAATCCAAAATAAAAAGAAAGGTACTTAATTTTTTAAATATATCTGGTTATCCGTTACTAAGAGGTTAATGGGATTTATTACGTAGATAGTCTATGCTTTTTTCTATCTTCTTCTTTAAGTTCCATCTATCGAAGGTTGGAAATCATCATGGCTATACGGACTCTGTTGACTGCCGCTCTAAAAAGTTCTGCACTACTTCATTCAAACCATTCCCTTAAGTTTTTAAGCCAGGATATTCTTCGTCTTCCCACATTTCGCTTTCCTCGGATTTTGCCTTGCATAATAAGTTGTAATAATGCGTATTTTTGCCCTCTCATCACATGTCCTAAGTACTCAAGTTTTCGTCTTTTGATAGTTAATAATATTTCTGCCCCATTTCCTATCATTCTAGTTACTTCCACGTATGACATTCTTTGAACCCACGATATTCGTAGGATTCTTCTGTAACACCAAAATTCAAAGGCGGCCAACTTATTCAGATGGACTTGTTTTAGTGTTCACGCTTCCAAGCCATAAAGAAAAGTAGAGAACACGTAACATCAAAGCATTCTCAGGCTCTAACTTTATATCCCGAAAGCAAAGAAACTTTTTAAGTTTAAAAAATAATGCACGTGCTATTTCAATGCGTGTCCTAATTTCTTTGGTTTGGTCTACATCTGATGTTATCCTGTTGTTCCTCTTTTCCACCAGAAAGCGCCATAATCCACAATTTAAGAAATTGGTCTGGGTCTAGTGATGCATAACGCCGTTCATATAGCAATTTGTTGTCACATGTTTATAGTTTTCCAAAAAATAAACTCCGATTTAAAGATTAAAACGTAAAACAAAATATAAAAACCTATTGAACCTTATTCAGAAAATTTCAGAAAAGAATAACTTTTGTGAAAGATTGTGGGACACAGTCATATTTTAAGATAAAAACTTCAATTCAGAGAGTGGACATTCTTAATAAATGTATAATCTAATATGGAAGCATGTTTATGTTTTACAGACTTAGAAAGCACTGAGCACACAAGTATTTATTTTTTTATGTAATAGGTTGTAAAATAAGTATACTCAAAACAAATAAATATTATTTACCAAGTATTCTACTCCACTTTAATATCAATGCATCAGATATATTATAAAGATTTCGTCGTAGTTGTAAATTAATAGGAGATAAAACAAAATGTAGAGCATATAGTGAAATCTGAATATCTTAGAATAACTATATCGAGCGGGAACATTATTGATGAGCAAAAGGGAGACCCATCGCTGAGAAAGTTACAAAGCAATTGGCAAAAGCAAAGGGTACTTTGTACTAAAGTACCCATACTCTAAAAGCAGGTCTTTTTGTACTCTATTAGTAAGTGATAGATTCGACCGTTACTTGATGGAAATTTATTTTATCTAACAATTAAACAGGTATGCGTTTACACGTCATATTTTGTAACAATAAGTTGAGGAGGGGATAACTGTTTGTCTCAAGTTGGTCATTCAGAATTATGTCTGTATTTTTTAATTTGCTAATTTCCATAGATTATAATATTCATAGAATCTACAGATAGCTTAAGGCCTTTATTATAAATACACTTTTTTAGTAATAGAAATATATAAATAGAACCTAGAATACACCTGTAAAAGTATGTAACCTTTGATCTCTGGGATAAACCCATCTCCTAAACAATGGTGCCGATATATGTAGGTAAAATTTTCTACACCTATTTTAACCTGTTTATTTCCTCATTATCAATATATATGAGTTGTAACCGATACTACAAACTCATTTACTTTTCGCGAAGAGACTATATATTAACTATAGTTATTACTATACAAATCTGACTCGAAATATCGTCTTAAAATAACAGTAACAGAAAAGTGAAAGATTAGTCATTTTTTATGAAGTTTAAAGTAGAAGCGTTCACGAAAATTGAAGTACTAATAAGACCACCGCAATCGGACGTACCCTGGGTAATGAATAATTAAGTAATCGTTAATTCTTCAATCACCCGTTCAATATGTTTTTTGTCAAATCGGTCCTTTTTAGGACCAACTATTCTAATTATGTGTATAAATATTAAGAGTATATCTATAGTTTATTTTTATGAACGAGAGAGTAATTAGCATAATTTTTTACTGGTACCTCCGACCACTCCATGGGCGTGCTCAAGATTAATTGAAAAATTACTTTGAATAATTGTAAAAAATAAATGAATTATTTCAGTGTTATAAAGTATTATGTGTATGTAAACAAAAGTGACCTCTTTTATCACACACTATATTAGAACTGACTGGCCTACATTAAAAAGGGTTTTAAAAAATTCACATTTTTTTTAATTTTTAAAAATTACAAAAGAGAAAAAGAGTTTTTAAAACCGTCTAAGGTATGTTAAATAGATGAATAAAAATATTAATATAAAACTTACAGCTACTTGTTACAAATCCAAATCAGATTCAGAAGATGAACTTTCAGAACCAAGATTTATAATAACTGGTTCGATCATTTTATCAGTAATATTGTCCAGCTTCCACATTTTTTCCTCTTCTTTAATAGTGTGATTTACTGCCTTTTCCCAGTTTTCAGGTTTTACATTATTTACGGCCTCCAAAAACAACTGTTTAACATCATGAATTTTAAAAGTGGTATTTTTTCTTGAAACTTCACTCTTTATCTGTGCCCATACCAGTTCAATCGGGTTTAATTCACAATGATATGGTGGGGATGTAAGTACTGTCATTCCACGATTTTTGGCAATTTCATCAATTTCGTATTTTTTAAATTTTTCTTTATGAAGGGCACACAACGAATAAAGTTCCTTTCTTATAGATCTGGGATGGTACGTAATATTTTTTGAACTCAGCCAATTCTGCAAGTCTTTTTTTAACCACTTGGTTGTGGACAGTCCTTCTATAAGTCTGGAGTGATAACTTGCATTATCCATTACTATTACACAGTTCTTAGGAAGAAGATCTATCATTTGTTCGAACCATTCTTGAAAGACATCAGCGTTCATGTCTTCATGGTAGTCACCGGTACGAGTTGATTCAAAAGTTAATAAACCACCTTCAACAAAAGCGTCTGAACTGCCAATGTGTACTATTATCAGCCTGCGTCCCTTTCCTGATGGTGGGTTTAAACCAGTAGATAAGTTATTTACAAAAGCGTGCCTTTGACTTGTAACAGTTTCATCCTGCCAAAATTTATTTGGTGTATGACCCTCGTTGATCCATGTTTCATCAAGATAAAATATTTTTCTTTTTTGGTTTCTCATTTCCTTTATGGTTCTTAGAAAATGTCTTCTCCATATGACAATATCGCTTCTTTCTAATAAAATAGACTTTCTGGGATTCTTTTTCCAGCGGAAGCCTATTTCTTTTAAAACTTTCCATAACGTACTTCGACTCATTTCTGGGTAATCCTTATCATCTCGAACTGAGACAAGAACTTTATTCAATGTTGGAAATTCTTGTCTAAAAAAGAATTCACGCACTTTCCGTCGAAGTCCTTCTTTAAAATGATATTCTATTTGAAATTTTGGTTTCCCTGGAGCATTACGTGGCATTTGAAAACTACCACATTTCTCTTCTTTAATAACTCTGTAAATCGTAGATTTCCCAACACCAAGTGTACTGCTAACTAACTCAACGGTCTCATCAACACTTTCACATAAACGTTTGTCTGTAAATGATTTAAAACAATTAAATATTAATGTTTTTTCATTAACTGTCAAAGGCCAATTTTTCGGCGTTTACACGGCACTTCCAAATTTTCTATAACACTAGTATACACAATAAACTGCACCTTGCAACTGAAGTACCTACTTTTAGTGAACTGGATTTGCTTGATATGCACTTCGCTTGTGCCGCTGGTTAATAATCAAACTCCGTGCGAAAACAAAACTGACTTTATTTTGAATTACACAATACATATAATATGAATGCTAAAGTATTATGTCCGCTCGCGCTAAATACTGTATCACCGAGCTCGTCTCGTAGTTGAGTGCTGTCTGTCGTCTTTGGGGTGCCTTAAGGGACTCGCCTTATCTTCACATACGGCATAATATATCTTCCTACGCTACTATGTTGCCGGGTTGTAAAAATGTATAAAATAAACTTGAATTGGATAGAGGCGTGAACATGGCCCCCGCCTTGGCAAATACTGCCAACAAAATCGTCTGCTAATGCTAAATGTTCAAATGTTTAAACTACGCTTAGTCCGAAACGGGTAGCGGACACACCTTGGAAAAAGAACGAGTTACGATACCATTGTCTGTCTTTATCCTAAAAACTCTGGCTACACCATCACTGCCGCGTAAAAGTTCTATCACGCGACCTAACTTCCACCCTAATGGAGGTAAATTGTCCTCTTTTATGAGCACTAACGTGTTTTCCGCAACTTCACCGTTAGTAGTAGTCCATTTCGTGCGTTTTTGTAGTTCGGAGGAGATGTATTCTTTGTTCCATCGTTCCCATATATGCTGAGAAAGCTGCTCAATATGCTGGAATTTTGAGAAACGATTAACTGGAACATGACGCAAATCTGGATCCGGATTGGTAATAAGTGGTCTTCCGATGAGAAAATGTGCAGGAGTTAATGGGGAGAGATCATTTGGATCACAGGATAAATGATGAATCGGTCGGGAATTTATTATAGCTTCAATCTGCACAAGCAACGAATAAAATTCCTCGAACGTTAAGTGCGCGTTTCCCAAAACCCTATGCAAATGATGCTTAACTGTTCTTACTCCGCTTTCCCACAGTCCGCCAAAATGTGGAGAATATGGAGGTATGAAGGACCACGAAATATTATTCTTTAGCAAGGATTCTCTTATCGCGGGAGTGTGCTGCTCTAAAAATTTTCTTAACAATTTTAACTCCGAACTAGCTGCTATAAAATTGGTTCCATTGTCGGAAACCATCTTTTGAGGCTTGCCTCTTCGCGCAATAAATCTTCTAAAGGCTAACAGAAATGATTCCTTAGACAGTTCTGTAACTAATTCTAAATGTATGGCCTTCGTACAAAAACAAATAAAAGACACATGTAACTCTTTATTAGTTTACAACCTCGACCCTTTCTATCGCGAATTAAGAAAGGGCCCGCATAATCTACACCTGTTACAATAAACGGTGGGCCACCTGCAAGACGCTGGGCAGGTAGGTCACCCATTATTGGCTGAATGGATTTAGATTTTAATCTAAAACATTTTACACATTTGTGTACGGTACGTCGCGCTAAATTTCTTCCTGATAACGGCCAGAAAGTTTCTCTTATAGTTGCAAGCAAAAGCTGAGGACCAGCATGCATAAGATCCTTGTGAAAATGACTAAATATTAACGATGTAACTATATGATCTGCCGCTAAAATGATGGGATGTTTTTTGTCATACGTAAACTCGGAATGCTTTAAACGCCCGCCTACTCTCATGATGCCCTGATCATCAAGAAATGGAGATAAATTTATGAGTTTGCTGTTTTTATCTAAAGATCCCTTTTGGTTCAAATGCTTTATTTCATTAGAAAATGACTGTGATTGACACAGTTTTAGAATACGATTAAATGCAGAATGTATTTCATCCAAAGAAAGGGGTTCAGAAGTTCTTTCCTTATTTTTGCACATGCGGATGAATCTGAACACATGCAGCGGTTCTTTTTAAACGTAAAATATTAGAGAAGCGCTCAAATGAAAATACTTCCGTATTCTGTGTTTCGTCAAGTTTATTCGTAAAAACCTTTATGTTTTTCCTCGTTTCGCTTGTTTCAGTAGGGACAACTTGTAAATTTGGCCATTTATCTGAATCTTGCACGATCCACTCCGGTCCATGCCACCATAAGTTGCACTCCATTATTTTATCTGGTTCCACGCCTCTGGACACTAGATCTGCAGGATTATCCTTGCCTGGCACATGACGCCATTGCGCAAACGAAGTGGTTTCCTGGATCTCTGCTACGCGGTTACTAACAAACGTCTTCAATGCATTGGCTGCTGTTTTTAACCAACTAAGTACTATCGATGAATCTGTCCAGAGGTAACACGTATCGAATTGCACATTTAATGAATTTTTGACCTTATTGGTCAAACGCGATAAAATTACTGCTCCACAGAGCTCTAAACGCGGCAAGGTAATTGCAGAAGGCTTTAAGGGCGCAACCTTGCTTTTTGCACATAATAAGAATGAATACGACCTGCCTAACGAATCGGTAGATTTAATGAATATGCAAGCACCGTACGCCTTTTCTGAGGAGTCGCAAAATCCATGAAGTTCTAGTTTGACCTTACTAGAACATATAACATGCCGAGGTATTTTTAAATTGTTTAAGATTCCTAATTTATTCCTAAACTGTAAATAATTATTTGCTAAATGCTCCGGTATGGGATCATCCCATGAAAGACGCTCGAGCCATAGTTGTTGTAACATAATTTTCGCTATGATGGTACACGCACTTAATAGACCCAAGGGATCAAAAATTTGAGCTATGTCCGATAATAAAGTTCGCTTTGTGATTATATGGCCTAGAGATGAACTTATGCTATAAAACGGAGTATCTGATTGCGGTGAGTACAACAATCCCAAAGTTTTCGCCTTCTCGTTTTCACCGAATTGAATAACAAAACCCGTAGTTGAATTATCCGGTATATCTCTCAATATTTCAGGATCATTTGAATAGAATTTACGCAATGTAAATCCTCCGCCTTTGAGGACCTCAAAAAGTTGTTAACATGCTTCGCGCGCTTTCTGTTTTGAATCAAAACCTGTCAAAAGGTCGTCCACATAAAAATCGGATTTAATAGTGCTAGCAATGTTAGGATTTTTAGCTTCTTGCTCCTCTGCCAATATCATTAGACATTTAATCGCTAAGTAAGAAGAGCATTTCATACCGTATGTAACTGTTTGTAACTGAAATATTTCAATCGGTTCTTCCGGATTATTTCGCCATAAGATAGATACATTGTAAGGATTTTTGATCATCTGCAACCAATACCTGACGGTACATTTTTTCTATATCCGCACTAAATACAGATAAGTGTGTTCTAAAACGCAATAAAATGGAGAGTAAATCATTTTGTAAGGTTGGTCCGGCCATTTGAATACTATTTAATGAAATGCCGTTTGTAGTTGGCGCACTACAATCGAACACAACGCGCAAACGTGTCGTCAAATAATTTTCTTTAAATACTGGATGATGAGGCATAAAATAAAATGTAGTATTTACCCTAAAGTCTGTTGCCGCTTCCGTAATTCCGCATAAACCTTTCATATGTCCTAGCTCTTTATATTCCTGGATGAATTCGCTATAAAGAGTTTTAAGATTGGCATCTTTATTCAACTTACGCTCGAGATTTAAAAATCTATTTTTTGCTTGACGAAATGAATCACCGAGTGAACTTATCGGTTCCTTAAATGGCAATAATACTATGAATTTACCTGTCGCGTCGCGTTTCACCGTATCTTCAAAATGTTTTTCGCATGCAATTTCTTCGCCCGAGAGTGCAGGTTTTCTATTGAAAACCTCTTCAAGTTCCCAGAACTTACTTAGCTGTTCTGTAACTTCGATTGTGTTCGTGAAATTACACTTAGTTATTCGCTTTTCTGATGCTTTGTTTTGGCTGATATATGGCCCTGTTATGATCCAGCCAAACATTGTTTCTTGCATGAATGGTTTATTTTTATCTAAACTAATTCTGTTTGTGCCCAGTATTTGCCAAAATAGATCACTTCCTATCAACAATTCGACCTTTTGTGGTTTATGAAAATGATTATCCGCTATTTTTAAACGTTTAGGTATCTGCAAATCGCTAATGTTTAATTCAGATGCCGGCACGCACCCCGTAATTTCTGGTATTACGAAACAATTTAAAGTTGTATGAAAAGTTATATCGCTACGCGACTGTATATTTATTTCGCATTTGAATCGAACGGGAGATGCAATATTATTTATGCCCATGACTGATATGTTCGCGCTTGTCGTTTTTAATCTAAGTTTATCGCATAAATTTTCGGTTATGAATGAGCTTTGTGAACCGCAATCTAACAAAGCTCGCACTATGTATGCCTTACCTTGGCCGTCAAAAATATTAACTAATACTGTGGACAGTATAGTTTGATCTGCAGCGCTAACTGCCGAAACTGACAAATTGGTAGTGTTTAAACTACCTTGTATATTATCTGCAGATCGTATATCGCTCGCGTTTTCTACCGGTTGATGAACTAAAGCTGCGTTCTGTTCGCTTGACCTATCTGGATGCAATAACGTATGGTGTTTTGACGCACATTTCTTGCATGTTGATTGTCTACACCGCTTATAGAAATGTCCAGGTTTAAGACAATTCGTGCAAAGATTGACCTGTCTTACTTTATCAAACCTGTCCCTAGATGAAAGTTTTGAAAATTCGCCGCATTGATAAATGGTGTGTTCCCTTTTGCAAATAGGGCAACACTGTGTATTATCCGATTTATTTAAAGTTCCCTGTGATGAATATAGACCGCGAATGTTATGTGAATATTTCGTATTCCGTGAATATGCGCCCGCCTGAGAAATATTCCGTGTATTTTGTTTTTCAGTTTGATTTACCTCAAGGGATTCTAAGAGGTCCGCCCTTGATTTTAAAAACGTTTTAAAATCATCAAAACTAGGAATTTCATTATGTGTTTTGCTATTCTCCCATGCGCGTAAAGTCGATGTATCGAACTTACAACAAATAATATGAATAAGGAGTATGTCCCACGAATCAGTAGGTAGCCCTAGCTGCTTTAACGCGTATAAATGTTTCGAAAAAATGTCAACTAATTGCCGCAATTTATTAGATGACTCTTTATGTATTGGCTCTATATTAAATAAGGCATTAACATGATTGGAAATTAATAATCTCTTATTATCGTACCTTTCCCTAATTAATTTCCACGCAACTGCATAGTTTTCGGCGGTAAACTCTAGTGTTCGTATGACCTGCGCCGCACCGCCCTGTAATGAACTTCGTAAATAATGAAAACGCCTTATATTGTCTAAGTACTCATTTCTGTTAACTAAAGATTCAAAAAGATCTGCAAAATCTAACCAATTATTATAATTACCATCAAATTTTGGTAACTCGATAGGTTTAAGCTCAATACAATGCCCTGTATATGAATTCTTAGAGCGCTCACTTGCTTTATCGCTTTCTATACAAGCTACTTGTTGATTATCGCGAATGATTTTTCGCGCTACCGCTAATTGTGAATAATATTTGTTATAGAATTCTTCGCGCTCCGTATATTCATCCTCTAATAATTCAAATTGAACCGTATTTTCTATTTGCCCCTGAACCTCATCGAATTCGCCCTGTAAATGTTCTATATTATTTACCATTTCAATAGCCTGTAATACTTCTAAATCTGAAATCGTTTCACCCTTAGTTATTTTATCATTTAACGCTAATATAAATTTCGAAAATATTGTGAGTTTGCATTTAAAACCGCCCTTTTTTCGCTTTAAATTCTCCATAATTTTATAATGAATTAAACAGTAAACAGAAACAGATTATAAATTGCTTGATATTCGACCCTAACGTTCTCAGAATTATCACATGTGCAGAATAAAGGTACAAAGACTGATAAATAAAAGGAAATGTGAAATCACTGCTCACCAAAATATTGTATGTTTATTGTAACAGCTAGCCTCCTGGCGCCAAGTATTTGCCTCAACTCGTATAATAGATCTTCACAGATTTTAAACCCACAGTTGTCCAATTATGTAACTGTCTTAAGAATAACGTTCGACAGTCTATAACGCGCTCGGGCCACTATGAATGCACTATCTCGCCCGCTAATTTGATGACACAAATATGAGTTCGGAATTCGGTGAATTTACACTGTTTCAACACAAAAATTTGATGATTTAACTCGAATGGACCATGGATTTGTTTGATATGCACTTCGCTTGTGCCGCTGGTTAATAATCAAACTCCGTGCGAAAACAAAACTGACTTTATTTTGAATTACACAATACATATAATATGAATGCTAAAGTATTATGTCCGCTCGCGCTAAATGCTGTATCACCGAGCTCGTCTCGTATTTGAGTGCTGTCTGTCGTCTTTGGGGTGCCTTAAGGGACTCGCCTTATCTTCACATATGGCATAATATATCTTCCTACGCTACTATGTTGCCGGGTTGTAAAAATGTATAAAATAAACTTGAATTGGATAGAGGCGTGAACATGAACTGTTAAGAATTTTGAATACGCCACTTGGACCTTCCTACAAAATGGAAAAACCTACTATCACATTTTCTGTGGAATAAGTTTAGAAGGTAATTATCTAGTCACTTACTGTCGTAGATTCCTGGAATTAAAGAATTAAATGTTTGATTGTTGAAACCCTTACTTCGTGGAATGTTCTCATTTCAGATAAAATAAAACGTTTTATTTTATCTAAAGAATTAAACTTTATTTTGCAAATAGGTAGGTACTTATTAAACTTTTATTGGTTATATATAACCAATAAAATAAACATCTTACATTTCTTGCAAATTCATTAGTACCTGTTAACCTCCATCACTCCGACACTGGCAACCTTATTTAGGGATTAGTAACCCTCACAACTATTGTATTCTATTCTGCTCCAACCTTTATACCTGGTGGTCATAGTCAATTTAAAATTGTTTTCCTATATGCTTCTGTAAACTTGTTGACAAATATCTGTTTTTCATTGAGTCACCCGTATCAACAGTTTAGGGATTTGCATACATAATTTATTGTTTTATTACTCTCTCATACATAAAAATACACTATAGAGATAAAGACACTCCACTTTACATATGCGCTTAACAAAATGCAGGAAGCATATAGATGGTCAATCCTATGGTATTTGGTATTAACCTAATCGCTGAAAATTACATATTAAATGCAGGCAAAGAAGCAAAGAAAAACTTATAATGAGAGACAACAAAACCAGTCAGCTGAGAGAACCTTTCAACGATGTTGAGCTTAGATCCGCTATCCACGTATATAATGAACAATATTACGGCTCCTGGCTGAGGATCTGAGCACTAAACTAACTATAAAATTTGAACTAAAAATACAACAATGGCTAATATCCAAAGTCTTTAGACAAGCAAAGCAAAGACAAAGTTGTTGCCTTGCTTAAAACTGGCAAAAACTCCAACGACCACAAAAGCTTAAATTATAGGGTATTTCTCCAAAATCCATGTAATATCCCCTTAGGTAATAAACTCACTTGTATTATCCGCGTAAGCCTACACAACAGAAGATTTTGCGTATCACTTAATGGTAAGAATAGCAGATGGAGAACGTAGAATAACGGTCTCTTTTGGGGTACTGTAATGGCACCTACTCTGTATAAAATTTACACAACCCATACCAGTAAATACTAGGACTTTTATTATGTAGACGATACATTATCTATTGTTGCACAGCCAAAAACTTTTGTTGGTGAAGTGGAGAAAAATCTAAATCATACCTTAAATACAACAAAAATAGATTATGAATCAATTTTAAGCCAAACCCTGAAAAAAGTCAGGTGTGCTCCTTCAATGTCTCTAACAGAGACACTTTCACAAATCTGAATATATACCTGAACCAATAGTGTCATGAAATCCTTAAATTCTGGACTTGCTATAAATACCTTGAAGATAGCTTCTATCACACTTTGTCATTCACAGTACTTTGTTTAAAATCAAATGCCAAACTAGAAGCAGAAAAATAATATTTTCTGCAAACTTGTCATCTAAAAATGGGAAGCACGTCCTCTCACCCTTAAAACGTAGACGCTTGAATTCTATGCTTCTGGTGCCGAATATACCTTGATAGTATAAGTGACACCAACACATACTTAACACGTAGATTTAGTTATAAATTAGTCAGCCAAATTTAGGGAATATTAAGACTCACATCCATACATAAGCTCTACAATATCGTAGCTATCAATCCACCTAATATCCGAAGATAAGTAGCTAGAGAGCAAAAAAAAAACAAAGTCCAGATTCGTAGCATCCACTCCACGAATACCAGCCCATTTTATGACTAGAATCGAGGAAAAACTGGCTATATCAACACATCTGCAAGATATACAAACAAAAATAAGCTGCTCCTCGCCATCTGATCCCTCGAACGGAACTTCATTATGATAGTTATCTTCCTTAAATCTGCCAGGAGGACTCTTGCCTGCAAACATCGGTTAACTTGTGTGCATGTGGGGTGGTACAAGACTTATCACACTTTCTTAGTTAACTTTACTATTTAAATCGCTCTTTTTTAAAGAGACAAGGTTTATTTATGTGAACTGAACATGCAAAGTACAGTCAGTAAGCTATTACTTATAAAGATCATTGCAAATTTGACACTAACTCCACTTATATTGATTACATATTACCCCTAAATAGGAGATAAAACATTCAGAAATATGTAATATTGGTGAAGTGGTATAATTCATGTTAGAAAAATTAATCATTCTTCCCTTTTTTGTGCACTACTACCCATTTTAACAAAAAAATATCTATTTCAGCACTTAAATATTAATTTTGAGATAACCTTCTATCCAGAATTAAAAAATAGAATAATAAGAAATAGAATCCAGAAAAAAATAAAATAATAAAATAGAAGAAATAAAATAATAAAAAAGCTGTATATAAGATATCATGAAACAATGGATGAAATAAAAGAAGTTCTTTTTAACCGGATTCTTAAATAAAACGTATAAAGACATACTCACGTTAACAAAATACATTAGGAAATTTTCGCATATGAAAAAACACATCCAACCTGGTAATGAATTCCTTTTTGTATCTATAAATCTATTTTTAGAAAAGCACGTACCTACCAAAAACAGGTATTTGGTAGTACACATATCTGTTACATACTGTAATGCGTATGAATGATAACAAAAGTAAGGAGTCTATATGAACCGTTTAGAATATACGCTGGAAATAAACGGCTTAATCCCATAGTTGCCAAACTATCAGAGCTTACTTAAACCGATATACGTATGGTTCCAATATACACGGAACAAGATCTGAACGACCCCTATAATATATAGACGTGAACTAAGCGATATACATTCATGATACAGGGGTACTTAGGGGCTCCACAAAATTTTTAAAAATTGTGAAACTATACATGTTGACGAATCGACAGAGCCAATATTATGGAATGGTCAAGTGAGCTCCGTATATCGGTGGCCACTTGACCACGGAGCTCATTTGAACCTGAATTTTAACATGGGCGGAGTCCACTTTATGCCTTAGATATATATATATATATATATATATATATATATATATATATATATATATATATATATATATATATATATATTGTTATGATGTGTTGTTTGTTTGAATGATGAGCAATGAGTATTTTTAATAATATAGGGTTTTTATCGCGGTTCTCAAAGAATTAGTTTGTAAGTTCTTTTTTAAATTATCTTTAATATAACTATTATGAAACACACACATATATATACACATATATATATATATATATATATATATATATATATATACACATATATATACATATATATATATATATATATATATATATATATACATATATATATATATATATATCTAACCTAGCCAATGTAAATTTAAAATAAACTATCTTTAAATTGATATTCTTATAAAACTAATTAAATTCTATAGACAATGTAAAATTTAAACAAACTATCTTCAAAATTGAAACTGTTATGACACTAACTAAATTATATTAACAAAATTTTGTACCTTTCTTTCACTGAATGCCTAAATGGACTGTTTTCCACTATATAGATTCTAATCACCACAGAATGTCTTCGTACTTCGGTTATCCTTGTTTTTGTGAAATTACTTTTTCCAATTATCAGCTTCTACCAATTTAAGATATATTTTTCTTCACCAGCATTTATAAACCACCAAGCAATCCAGCAAAACAGCATTTATATTTATTCTTCTTTTCAATATTCCAATATCCAATTATTATAAGTTGATTTATACTAATCTCCAATCATAATATAATTATAATTTCTTCCAATATACTTTTTTTAATATTCAATAATTATTTGTGTATAATTATAAATGTGCATTAAAATATATGCATAATTTTTAATCTTCATTTAACTCACTATATTAAACAATTGGACTATTTGTAACTGATTCACTGACTCCAACTAACTTTCATATTTCTTACTAAGCTTTTCTGACTGACTTCTTGAAAATTCTGAACAATTTACTTCACTAACTAAATGTGTCTACTAACTTTCATAATAAACTGGCCATCTTGAATCCAAATCAAGGGTATTTATATCTTTTCAATTTTCCAGAACCATCTGGTAAGAAATCATGTTCGATTTAGTTCTATTTCTTCTATATGGATGTTCTCGAAAAAAATATCTGTTCGTTCCACAGACATAACCATTATTTCGAGAATGTTCGACCGTAAACAATGGTCAAATTCTGCATTCTGGAGAATTCGTTAATGTTCTATTGATAATTTTGTTTACATTTAGGCTTTTCAAATCAGAATATATAATTAAATTAGTAACTTAACATTCTAATTTAATAAACTACACATTTTAAACAACTATAACCCCACTTATATTCGTAAAAATTCTTAAACGTCACTTCAGAGTATGTAGATCTGTCTGTCATTCACATGTATAGTTGGTTGCCTATGCACATGGCTCACTTAAATATATTTACAAAATCATAACTACTAAAATACAACTTTTTACAATTATTATATGCTAATTTCTTAAAAATGCCCTCACATAAATATATTTTTATTAAATTCTCTAGTATATAACTTCTTAAAATAACCAAATACTTGTTATATCTAAAATTATCTAGTATATAACTTATAAATTAATTTTTTAAACAATATCATTTCAACACCCCAAAATTAAATTTAAAATAAATAATTTACTTATTATTTTTTTAAATATTAATTTTCTCATACCTTATTAAATTTAATAAATCAATTTTTTTTTTATTTAAAATGTGTTAAATACATCCCTGTTCGCTGTCTATGTCAAACTGTCATGTCAAATAAAGTTTGTGTGTTGTTTTATTGTGTTTACATTTTACAATGGATGTTAAGATACAAATCTAGGAATTATTTCCATTCAACAGGCTTTCATCCATATAAATTGGTAAGTTTTATACTTTATTATATTAGAAAGACATTTATAAAATCAATTTTGTATCTAACCCCAAATTATGATTTTTAGGGTACAAAATAATTTCCATATGTATCAGACAATAAATATGATGTCAAATTGATTCAAAATAATGAAATCTACCATCTATTTAACAAATCAAGTCTATTGAATAAAATGGATATATTATATCAGTAAGCTGTTAGTGTTAAGTTTATAACCTAGATATATCACTACTTTTTGAAAAATTGTACATTTTTCTTGATTTATTTTTAGTCCAACTTTGTCTAATCTATTTATTATAATTTTTAGGTGTTTCTCATGATCTTCAGCCGTTTTAGAAAAAATTAAGATATCATCAATGTAGTGAATTACAAAATGTTCATATTGATCCAAAATATCATGAAGACATCTACATAGAGCACTGCAAAATGATTGAAGTCCAAATGGTACTACTTTGAATTGATATACTACTCCATCTATCCGAAATCCTGTATACTGTCTACTTTTTCTTTCTAGAGGTATTAACCAAAAACTATGCTGTAAATCGATTTTAGTGAAAAATGACATTTCTGTAATTCTTCCTAGTATTCCATCTTCTAACATATTATTAATTGTTTTGTTTACTTCTTCTTTGTATTTATATGGTATTGGGTATGATTTTGTTTTAAAATCTTTTTCTTCTTTAACTTTTATACTATGGACATAATTTTGTGCAATTCTATTTTCTTTATTGACAAGTCCCTTGTGTTGCTGCAATATGGAAATGACTATTGATTTATATTCTTCAGGGCAATTTAAAACTTTCATCATATCTTCTTCTTTACAAATAAAATTATTCTTCATTATGTACTCATTATTCCTTGCTTCCAATTTTACGCACTCCACCTCGTAGGCATCCATCTGCTTAAAATTTCCATTCCTTAAATATTCACTACAATAATTATTCTTTACATTCTTTTGGGACATTTCCCTATCATCAAAATACATTTCTTCTTCATAAACATCATTATTTTCTTTTAATAATATCCTATCAACTCTTATTCCTTCTTCCACCTCATCTTTCTGCATAAATTTAATTATTTGCCCTTCCAAAGTTACCATTTTTTCTTCAAAATCTATCTTTACTTTCTTCTTTTCCAATTCATCATTTCCCATTAATATATCAACACATAAATCCTTGACAATAAATCCTTGCATATTAATTTCTTTATTAAGAATATTAATTTTAAAATTGGCTAGTTTATCAATTTCACCCAACTTCTTATTATTTGCACCAACAATTTTAATTTTTGGAATCTTTATTATATCTGATAGTTTTAATGTATTAAAAATAAAATTCTCCGAGACTAAAGTACTTTCTGAACCAGTATCTATCATAATTTTAATCATTTTATTTTTGGCCAAAGCATTTATATAAATTAAATTTATAGATCCAATAGTTTTATCTTCATCTAAAGAAATAAATTCAGAAGGTTTTTCATAATAGCAATGGCCTAACTTGTAATTCAGAAAGTTTACTGAACAAAATTTTGATTATTAGAATTGTCAGATGGTATCTGACCACTTGGATCTGATGTCCTATGTCTTTCCCTACTATGACTTCTACTCACATTTTCTTGCCTTGTACTATTTCGTTCCCTGTCTTCGCAGCTTCTATTCCTTCGAACACAATTTACCTGTCTGTTATAGTTAGGTCGCTCTGTATTTCTTCTATTGTTAAAATCTTGTCTATTATTATTAGTACTGTTATTAAAATGTTATCTATTATAACTAGTATTGTTATTAAAATTCTGTCTATTTTGATTACTGTTATTATTATTAAAATTTTGTAAACTGTCACCATACCTAGTGTTATTGTTATATGATTGTCTATATTGTTGATTATCATTTTTATTATATTGAAAGTTATTACTGTTTTTTCTGTTGTTATTATTACTTGTCATATTGCCTCTTTTTATTCTTTGAATAAAATTAATAAAACTATCTATTGTTTGAATATTTTGTACAGTTACTGTTTGCACAACATCAGCATCAAAATGTCTAGATACGTTTAAGACTGTTTCTTCCTCTCTAAGTGGTGGTTCTAAATATTTTGCAACTGTTATCAGTTTTAATGCATAATCTACCATATTTGATTTTAAATTGTGATTATACTTTCCAAAATATAGAATTTCTCTAAACTTTGCTTGATCTAATTCACCCCAATAATAATTAAAAAATTTATTTTCAAATGTTTGAAAGTTATCTAAATCATTTTCAATACTAGCAAACCAAGTTGCTGCATTGTCATTTAATGTCATTCTAATATAATCTTTAATATCATTAATATTATTCACAAATCTTAATTTATGTTTTAAACTATTTATGTATACTCTAGGATGCAAATTTTTTATATTACCAGAGAATTTAATCCCAGTCTCATTTGTTAAATTTAAGTAAGGTCTCCCTATGTCTCTCATTTGTGAAATATCATCTATTCTCTGTTCCACATTTCTTATTTGATTACTATTTATTTGGATATTTTGTTGTATATCGTCTAATTTTTCTTCTGTGTTTCTCCTGTCTTCGTTAATTTTTACTTCTAAGTTACATTTCTGCAACTCTATTTTCTGTTCTATATCTATCTTATTATCTTGAATAATCCTCTTTACTTCTGTCCTCTCATTGTCTATCCTTTTCTTGTAGTCATTCCGTATACTTTTTATTTCATTTGCTACTTTTTTCTCTGCAGTTTCAAGTTTTTTATCCATTTGTTTTTCTATTTGCTTTACAATTTTATTATTATTATCTTCTATTTTCTTTTCTAATTTTCTATAATTCTCTTCCAATTTCTGTTCCATTTTTTTCATGTCCTCTTTGACTTCTTTTGAATTCTCTTCAATTTTTTTCGTATTCTCTTCCATTTTTTTCGTATTCTCTTCCATTGTCTTGTTCATCTGCATCATTAATGACATCAAAGCTGTCATATTGACATTTTCCTCTCTTTCTGGATTCATTTCTGCAGTATCTTGTGGAACTTGAACTAAACTCTCCTCTTGTATAGGTTGTGTTTCTACTTCCACATCTTCTTCATTCTTTTTGCTTCTTGTACCTTTCTTTCTTTGAGACATTTTGAGACTTTCCTTGTTCAAATATAATTAAAATAAAATCTATTATTTTTCCTTTCTACTGATAATTAATTTAATTATATGGGAGCACTTATCTTCTTAAACTAATTCTTTTAAATAGAGAGCCACCGCGTTGGGTGCCAAATTGTTATGATGTATTGTTTGTTTGAATGATGAGCAATGAGTATTTTTAATAATATAGGGTTTTTATCGCGGCTCTCAAAGAATTAGTTTGTAAGTACTTTTTTAAATTATCTTTATTATAACTATTATGAAACACACATATATATATACACATATATATATATATATATATACACATATATATATACACATATATATATACATATATATATCTAACCTAGCCAATGTAAATTTAAAATAAACTATCTTTAAATTGATATTCTTATAAAACTAATTAAATTCTATAGACAATGTAAAATTTAAACAAACTATCTTCAAAATTGAAACTGTTATGACACTAACTAAATTATGTTAACAAAATTTTGTACCTTTCTTTCACTGAATGCCTAAATGGACTGTTTTCCACTATATAGATTCTAATCACCACAGAATGTCTTCGTACTTCGGTTATCCTTGTTTTTGTGAAATTACTTTTTCCAATTATCAGCTTCTACCAATTTAAGATATATTTTTCTTCACCAGCATTTATAAACCACCAAGCAATCCAGCAAAACAGCATTTATATTTATTCTTCTTTTCAATATTCCAATATCCAATTATTATAAGTTGATTTATACTAATCTCCAATCATAATATAATTTTAATTTCTTCCAATATACTTTTTTTAATCTTCAATAATTATTTGTGTATAATTATAAATGTGCATTAAAATATATGCATAATTTTTAATCTTCATTTAACTCACTATATTAAACACTTGGACTATTTGTAACTGATTCACTGACTCCAACTAACTTTCATATTTCTTACTAAACTTTTCTGACTGACTTCTTGAAAATTCTGAACAATTTACTTCACTAAATAAATGTGTCTACTAACTTTTATAATAAACTGGCCATCTTGAATCGAAATCACGGGTATTTATATCTTTTCAATCTTCCAGAACCATCTGGTAAGAAATCATGTTCGATTTAGTTCTATTTCTCCTATATGGATGTTCTCGAAAAAAATATCTGTTCGTTCCACAGACATAACCATTATTTCGAGAATGTTTGACCGTAAACAATGGTCAAATTCTGCATTCTGGAGAATTCGTTAATGTTCTATTGATAATTTTGTTTACATTTAGGCTTTTCAGATCAGAATATATAATTAAATTAGTAACTTAACATTCTAATTTAATTAACTACACATTTTAAACAACTATAACCCCACTTATATTCGTAAAAATTCTTATACGTCACTTCAGAGTATGTAGATCTGTCTGTCATTCACATGTATAGTTGGTTGCCTATGCACATGGCTCACTTAAATATATTTACAAAATCATAACTACTAAAATACAACTTTTTACAATTATTATATGCTAATTTCTTAAAAATGCCCTCACATAAATATATTTTTATTAAATTCTCTAGTATATAACTTCTTAAAATAACCAAATACTTGTGATATCTAAAATTATCTAGTATATAACTTATAAATTAATTTTTAAACAATATCATTTCAATATATATATATATATATATATATATATATATATATATATATATATATATATATATATATATATATGTATATATTTATATATATATATATATATATATATATATATATATATGTATATATTTATATATATATATATATATATATATATATATATATATATATATATATATATATATATATATATATATAATAAATCTAGACCTAAGATTAATACAAGAATTAATATTAAACTCAACAGTCTTCCGGGTTTAACTGCGTCGATTATCATTCCGCCGAGCTTTCGAAATGCTCTTTGATGTCTTCATCACGGCTTCCGGGGTTTCAGTCTTAATCACTAACTAATGCATTACTGCTATAGGAAACAGGACGGTTCATTTATACCTCCGATGATGACGTGGTTTAAGTGGGGGTTCTGGCGGGGTTTAGCGTGGAAATTGGGGCCCGATTGGCGCAGAGGTTGACGCGAACATTTCTGACAGTAGGATTTTGATTGGCGGGTGGAATGAAAGATATTTTCTTTAATGAGAAATCTCCATGTCGATGGTAACCCTATGCCGTCATCTCTTTTATCAAGACAATTTGGCCATCTTTCAATTTGTATGGCTTCTCGGATAATTGTTAGTTTATAGTAGCGGATGAGGGCTATGGTTCTGGATTTTTTAAAATCAATTTTGTGACCTGCATAAAGATGGCGTTAACCTAGAGCTGAAATTGAATCGGAATTGCGAACAGAAATGGAATGTTCATAAATCCCATTTTGAATTCTACGATTCGTTTGGCCTATATAATACCAGGGGCAGTTTGCACAAGGAATTTCATAATCTCCGTATTGTTCATTTAATATGTTGTCTTTGATTAATCGGACAAGAGATAAAGATTTTTGTTGGGAGGTAAATATTGTTTTTATTATTTTTGATTTAAGAATTTTGTCGATTTTGTGAGTGACAGATTTGATGTAAGGAAGGAAAGCTTTATGATAAGGATCTGAATCTTTGTGTTGAGATTGAGTGGGAGATTGAAGTGTCAATTGATGTGAGTTTTGCAGTAACCGTTTTGCATTAGGGCTTGTTTTAAACTATAGAGCTCCTTGGGTCTACTTGCATCATCGCAAAGGCGTATTGATCTGGAGACAAGGGTATTAATAGCTGAATTTTATTGTGAAGGTGAACTATGACAGTTGGCATGAAAGTAACAATTGGTATGGTGGGTTTTTGATAAACAGAGTGATAAAAACCTCGGGCTTGGTTTTTCTTCATGATAACGTCGAGAAACGGTAGGGATGTATAAGTTTCCACCTCCAACGTGGTTACTAGGATGTATATATACAATTCATATTTGTTTGAAAAGACATCAAAGCATCCCTGCCATGGGGCCAAATAAAGAATGTATCGTCATTTAGTATAGTGCTCGGATCTCAAAGTCCTCATAAATATATTGGAAATTAGTGAAGTTAGTGGGGAGCCCATTGGGGCACCATTTAGTTGTAGAATTTATTTTGGAAGATCAAATAAGTGTTGGACATATAATGTTTAATAAGAGATAAATGGTCTTTTCGGATACTTTATATAGTTTTCAGAATGTTTACAGTTTTGTCTACAGGAATGTTTTGTAAAGAGTGAAACGATATTGAAAACTGACTAGAATGTTTGACAGTGAGATAGAGTATTGCTTAAGAAGTTCGATAAAATAAACAAATTTTGACAAAGGATGAAGCATTTTTGGCGAGAGGTTGTAGAATTTTGGCCAAGTACTTGGCCAATGGTTGTGTAGGGCATTTGTATGGACTAACAATGGGACGTAGAGGAATATCGGGTTTAAGAATTTTGGGTAGGCCATATATTCGAGGTATTCTGCAAGATTTTTCACGAGGAATTAGAGATTGTGTTATGTCAACAGGAAGAGAATTTTTATTGATAATGTCTTTTGTTGTTTTCTCCAGATAGGTTGGTTTATTAGGAATTTGACTGTAGTCTGGAGCATTAATGAGATTAATATAATTAAAATAATGAGATTAAAATAATAATAATAAGCATTAATAGTTTTCGTTCAGTGGAATGAATAGCTTTACAGAGAAGTGCAAAACTGGTCTTTCTAAGAATTTGGGAGATAGAAGAAGAAGAAGTATGGTATTTGAGTTAGCCAAACCACTCTCTCAAATTACGCAACCATGACATTCTTCTACATTTCCTTCTATTTTTCCTTGCATTATATTTTGATAATATAATACTTCATCATTTGTCAAAAACATTTTCATTTTTTTGAGCTTCTTAAACAATACCCTATCTCAATGTCAGACTTTCTACTAAATTTCGATATCGTTTCAATTTTTACAAACATTCGTATAGACGAAACTCTAAACATTCTGAAAACTAAATACGGTATCCAGAAAGACCACTTATCTCTTAATAAACATTGTATGCCCAACACTTATTTCAACATTCAAAATGAATTCTACAGACAAATAAATGGTTCCCCAATGGGCTCCCCACTATCTCCAATAATGGCCAATATCTTTATGGAGGACTTCGAGGCCCGAATATTATACACACCAATGCTCAAACCCACCTGTTGGCTACGATATGTTGATGATACATTCGTCATTTGGTCCCATGGCAGGAATGCTTTGGTGTCTTTTTAAACCCATCTGAATGGGATACATCCTAGTATCCAGTTCACGATGGATGTGAAAACTGATTCTTTCCTACCGTTTCTCGACCTAATCATAAAGAAAAATTAACCCCAATGTTTTCATCACTCTGTTTATCGTAAAACCACCCATACCAGTCGTTCTCTGTTCTTAGTAGCAGTAGTGCATTGGTTAGTGGTCAGTATATGAGTGTCTGGGGGCTCGGGAGACTGAGACTGTTGAGTTTAATATTTATTATGTTGTAATAGTATTAATCATAACTCTAGGTTTAATTGGGTTTAATTGTACTAACCGCAGAAATTTTTCGGAACATACATATATATATATATATATATATATATATATATATATATATATATATATATATATTTATATATATATATATATATATATATATATATATATATATATATATATATATATATATATATATATATATATATACAGGGTGGTCCTTAAGTAATTGTACAAAAAGAAACAGTAGATTCTACACTTTAAAATATTACGATTTAAGCTAAATTGCTTTAATAAAATGTTGATATTAAGAAAGATACAGGGTGTTAAAGTGCAAATTAAAAATTTTATTTTTGGCTATAACTTTCATTTATTGTAAACATTTATGCATAAAAATTTACAACTGGGTACTTTTAAATATGAGAAATTATAATTTGATGCACACTTTGATGTAGCGGATAGAGGGCGCCAAATATGCCACATATGTGGCATAAATTTGCACTTAACTTTTTTGCTCTTTGAGTGAACTGTATTTGTGATACAAAATATTAAAGATACATTATTTCAACAAAAAAAAGGTATACCTGTTAATAACCTTTAAACTCAATAGTTTTCGAGATAATCGCATTTTACAAGTCAGCTGCATATTTCTGAGTTAAGGCAATTACCCCAGGCAACGAAGGAAAAATAGACAAAAACATTAATAAATATAAATTTTGCTATAAAATACCAATAACTAAAGTTAATAGTTAACGAAATATTAAATAAAATAAATATATCAGCAGGATAATTAATAATACGATATGACAAAAAACAGAATAATAGGATTTTACATCAAACATTTTATATTTTATGTTAAATTAAAGTCGTAATCAAAACATTTCGTTTACAAACCAAATTAAGAAATAGTTAAACTAAATTACTAAACTTTTTGTTAAAGTAAGTGTTCGATATGTCTACCATTTTCATTAATTCATTTGTCAATATATTCCATAAAAATCATCTCATATTAAATAGCATCATTGGTTCTAAAGAAACTGTTGCAGTATTTATTTCTTCCCATATTTGGTTGCAAATGTTTATGGTATTCTTATAGACACGTTGTTTTAATACGCCCCATACACCAAAATCAAGCGGATTAAATTCTGGGCTACGTGGTGGCTATAATGTATAATGGACGAATCTATATCCAAATCTTATAGTATATTATGTCGCAAAGGTTAAATAATGTATTAAACTGTGATGTATCTCTTTCATTGGTTACTTATATACACTCATATAAGCTTACGAGTAACTATAATTACATATCGAACAAATGGACTATTATGATAATGATGATAATCTTATGAACTAACGAACTAATATTATGCTGAACTAAATTGCCTGTTTGTTTACTATATTTATAACAATATCGGTTATTACGCCAACGATGATGTTTTTGTAAAAATGCTGACTCTTTAAGGTAAGATTTGTAGCAAAAGTATTATGAAACAAGACACGTGTGTTATTTCATACCTGCGATTTAGTTTCCATTTGTCATAATAAAAATGGGTAAACAACAATTTACGTAATGAATAATAAGTATTATTTTGGGTTTTTTTATAAATTAAATAATTATATCAATATCTCACCACATTGCCAAGGAATATGACTGCCACGTCCAATCCAACGTTCAGAAAAGGTATATTTAACTATGTTCTCAACGCCTTCTCTCTAGAATGTGGTGGTGTACCATCTTACATAAACCATATATTTTGGTTTTTCAGCATTTTACAATAGGGAAAAAGTAATACAACGCCAGTAGGTATAGAAATTTAAGAAGCGATAGAAAAGGGAAATTGTATACATGATGACGGCCAGCGTCTGAATACAGACACGGCACCTAAAGAAGAAGATGAAGAATATTTTCTCCAATAAGACATTTAGCAGCCATAACAAAAATTTTGTAATGTTACATTATCATCTTTGAGTTGTTTTAATAAGAATAAACTATGAATTATGCTTATCTACAGGTATTGAGTGCTTTACCGCACAAATATCACAACTAAGAATTATGAGGCAGCTGACTTATAAAATGCGATTATCTCGAAAACGGTTAAATTTTGAGGTTACTAACAAGTATACCTTTTCTTTGTAAAAATAATGTATGTTTAATATTTTTTAACACAAATAGAGGTAACTTTAAGAGCAAAAAAGTTAAGCTCAAATCTATGCCACACCTGTGGTATATGTGGCGCCATCTATCAGTAACATTAATTTATGTATAAAATTATAATTTATCCTACTTAAAAGCGTCCAATTATAAATTTTTGTCCAAAAATATTTACAAACGTAAAAGTTATAGCGAAAAATAGAATTTTAAATTTCCACTTTAACACCCTGTATCTTTCTTAATATCAACATTTTATTAAAGCAAGTTGGCTTAAATCGTAATATTTTAAAGTGCAGAATCTATGGTTTCTGTTTGTACAATTACTTTAGGACCACCCTGTATATATATATATATATATATATATATATATATATATATATATATATATATATATATATATATATATATATATATATATATTTCTTCGAAAGAGCCATTACAGTGTTTTAAAATTAATTTCAGAATTTCTCTCTTCATTTCATTGTTTTTGACATTTCAGCGTAATCGTCAATAAAAAATTATTTATATAGATACTTATTTAAGTTGGTATTCAAAAATTGAGTGAAATAATTCTAATAGTAAACAAAGACCCTGTCTTAGTCGTGAGGTTGGAATTTTTTGTTTCCTGGATTTGTCGGTCTGATGTAAATAAAACTAGTTAAGCTTTGCTTAAAAGTTTCGGTAGATTTGCCATTTTTAATAAGAACTTTATTAAACTTTAAACATTACATTTTACAATTAAATTTTATGTTAACACTTTTTTAAAAAGTTTAACATGGATTAAAAAATTGGTATCTCACATTGACAGATGACATATGGCAGGTATCATAAAATAGGAGTGATTCAGGGTCGTATCTGCCATAGTGCATTTCAAAAACAACTCAATTAATTAAATTATGATACATATTGGAAAGATCTTTGATATCGGTCTTATTATTGATGGAATTTGGATCTTTTTTTATGTGAATCATCTTCAACATGCATCTTTTGTTGTAATTTTATTCTTTTTCCAAAATCTGTACATTTTCAAAATCAAAAGAATGGCTATTTTCTAGAGAATGTTTTTCTAGGGCTGTTGTGTTTAATGCATTGGTTTGTACACTATGTTTGTGTGCAACAATTCGTTTATGTAGGTATTGGTGTGTTTCACCAATATATGTTGAATTGCAGTCTTTACAATTCATTTTGATAACGTTTGATTGATGGACTTTATTAACTTTAGTTTCAAATTTTAAAAAATATTTTCCAGATGTTTTTGATGATTTATGTCCAACATTAATATTATACTTTACAAACATTTTTGACATTTGTTCAGAAAATCAATCAAAGACTATCATAAAAAATAAAAAAAGGTACTACTCTTCGTTCACAAATTGTTGAGAGCACGAAATATGCCTCAAACTCATAAAACGGTCGTAAATCATAGGCGTTCCTAAGGTATTTATTCATTAAATAGTAATATAATGTTTTAAGACTGTTATATACAATATTGATAATATTTTAATACTAATATATTTAGCAAAAAAACAATTAAAACTTTCACGACTAATGTTGGTTATTAGTCTATAATTATTAGAAAATATTAATAAAAATAAGAATTTAACCATTAACAATTTTGTAAATAAGAATACCTTATCTCTTTGAATATTTCAATACTAATCTTCGCGTTTAATCACTTTACTAGAAAACCTGGAATTCATATCCGAAGGTACTATTCGTTGCAAGATAATTAAGATGGAATTCCCCAGATTTTTAATAATATAATTATATTCGAAACTTAACTTGAAAGGGTGAAGTTATTACGAACGAAAACAATTTTTTTGTTTAGTACGTTTTTGATCGCATGTAATTTACGGCTCGTCGGTGTTTCCGCGTCTACGGCAGTAATTAGCGTCTCGAATATTTCTTTTGCGAATTATATGCAGTGCGTGAGTGATTTTTTATTCCATATACCTACGAACATATACGTACCTTTCGCTCGTGCTCGTTTTGTTGGATTGTTTGTGATGGCTTCATCATCAAGTTTTACACCGGTACTGTTGCGTACAGTCAGTAAGTCTGTCTCTTCACCAAGAGAGAAGACTATTGTCCTAAATGTTCACGATGTTCTGGTTTCTCAGAATCCCACAAACACTGTTCGCAACATTGTAACGATATATTTTGCCTACCATAGAAGTATTAATACAAGGTAGAAAATTTAGGGAAAAGAAACTATGGGGGTGGAGAAGGGTAAGCAAAATAAACGCTACTTGTGCGAACGGGCACTCAGGTTTTGGTAGGAGAGCTGGGGTAATGGATAAGTAAAAGACAAGGGGTTTGGATTGGGGCAACTACAGAAAAATTAAATAAAGGGTCATAAATCTCTTGGGACAAACAAAAACAAAACGAAACAGGAAACACCTCAAGAAATTTAATATAGGGCGCCACTTGAGGTGCCTAATTATACCTATTACAACCAGCTAGTTGTAACTGGAGATATAATTATTGAACATAAATAAACATATCTTTTCCAAATGGAAACAAAAAAAAGGGTTAGTTAAAAAAAAATAAACAAAATGTTGTAAAACAAAATTTAACATTTATTTTTGTGTCACCACAAACAGTTACAAAACATAGAGAACATAAAAACACTATATTAATAGTCACAATTAAACAAAAAACAGAAAAAACTTACAATTGTTAATGGGCGACAATTTGTAGCAGAAATAAACTATTACAAATAAAAAAAATATCTTTTTAAGTGAAACTATGCACAGTGGTTAACCTTCTTTAAAAAACAAAAACAAAATCTCAAATATGATTAGGTATTTACCAAATGTCAAAAATAGTGCTAACTGTCATATGTTAATACTAAATTTAAAACAAAACTGAACAAATAAAATGACAGCTAAAAGTCAAACCATAAAAATTTACTACTGTAAACATTACAATTTTTTTTTGTATGAAAGCAATTATTACTTTTTTTTTTTAAATGTCTGCTTTACTTTAAATTTACACAAAAAAAATGTTACCTGGATTTTACTATTTCGCACATAACCCTGAAACTTGTTACATCTCTGGACTGAAACTGCAAGAACGAAACTCTGGAACAAAGGGAAACCATTTCCATAATCTGGAACGAAAATCTGACGTGGATGGAGTTGAATCCTGGACACGAACACACGAACAAAAGGGACTGAATCTCACACTACAAATTGGATCGACAATTTGAGGCCGAAGCCGGCACTGAGCACAAAATGACTTTGCCTCTTAAACAACCGGAAAAGGTGGAATTAGACGATTAACTGCTACTAAAATTGATTTCCATAACGTAAGACGAAGATTTCCCTGAAAAGGGACAAAAACAGAAAACTACAAATTCAAATTGAATTTGGATATGACGCTGGCCGCTCTTCACCGCGACTCCAACGAAAGTGACGAAATTATCTTTAAAAATTGCTCGCATAAGTTAGAACAAACAAAGCACTTAGCGTATAAACTAAACACAAACGGAAATTAAGACGTAGATTAATTTGAAAACGCAATACCGGGCGGTTTGAACAAAGAAAACATCAAAGAATTTGCGCCTGTGACATGCATATATAAGGGGATTTCAATTAACACATATACGAGGAGACTTCAAAATAAAATGCTACAACATAGTCGAAAGTTGTGCTAACATGACTGGCGTAGGAGAGTCAACTTTATATAGGTTCCTATCAGAAAGAAAAAAACACGGTATAGCTAACCCAAACACAAACGAAAACTTAAAGAGAGGGAAAAAGCCTATTGAAATTGATGAATTTGCCAAAAATGGTATTCGAAGGAAAATTCATTTTTTTTTTTTCAAAAAAGAAATACCACACCTAAACAAAATTTTACAAGAAGTTAGAGACGACCCGGATTTGCCTCATATCGGACGAACTAAATTGTGGCAAGTTTTAAAAGAATTAAATTTCCGATGGGAGAAATCAGACCAAAAATCACTTTAGGTTGACCGGGAGGAGAAGATGATGTTGGAGAAGAAATTATCTAAGATTCATACGAAAATTCCGGGCTGAAGAAAGGCCCATCTTCTACCAGGATGAAACGTGGGTAAACTCAGGTCATACTCTAAAAAAATTTGGTCAGATAAAAATATATTAAGCTCCAGGCAAGCCTTTGTAACCTCGGAAACCTTTTTTAGATGGTGCTGGAAATGTCAGGGAGAAAGGAGACACTGCGGACGGCAGCCAGATGGTTGGTGGAGAGCGAGTCGTGGGTTCGAAACTAGCTTTTGGAACCAGGAATGGGTCCAACGGACGAAATAAGTAAAGATACGATAAGAGATATTGGAAAAGACACAGAAATGAACAAAAAGATAGATGGGTAAAATTACCAAAGATAAGATAAGATAGGGAACAGGGCGCCACTTAATTTTTTGGGGTTTAAGGAGAAAATTAAGAAAACCTTAGAAAAGAAAAGAGATAAGGAAAGATATTTAGGTTCAGAGACCAAACCCAAGAAAAGATATCACAGTTAATTATTGAATAAATTTGGTCAACACTCTACATAAACAAAAATTAAATATATAAGGTATTACACTTACTTACCTACGAAACTTAAGCCTGATCTTTCTACTGGTCAAAGGTATAGTTATATTTAAAGGTAAAAAGCAAATATATCAGGGAACTTTGTTAGGAGTCGACAAATAAAATACATACATAAAACAATAACAATATATTAAACAACAACAAAATTATGACGCTGCTGAATGCAACACAAGTAATAAAAATACACCAAAAACTATAAAATGGTGGTATACATATAAAAATAGGCAGAAATATAATTAGAAAATATCTTTACAAAGATATGAGTATAACACAAGCATGCATAAATAAAGTTTTGGCGTATCTCGAGATATTACAGCAAAAAAAATGAATAAAAAATTATAACAAAAACCAAAGATAACAAAAATTAATAAAATCTAAATTTACAAAAATACAAAAAAGTTACTGAAGTGAAAACATAAAAATTAAACCAAACCGCACTTGGTTAAGTCGATTATTTGGTTCTTAACAGAAGAAAGTATAGAATGTTCTTTAATTGACTGCAAAATTCAGTAGCTACTCTCAACTACATTTGATGATATGTATGATCGTTGGATACGTCCAGACAATGGAAGATGATATAATGCTATACCATGTTACTTGCCCAGTTAGGTGGAGATATTAAAATTATGTCAACTTACAGTAATTCCTGGCGACTGCTGCTTTAAGTCACTGAAGTTAATACTGTACTGGTATTAAACACTGAATTTATTTACCCTTAAAGGTGCTTTACAACTATACTTAAACTAATATAGTGTAAAATAAAAAAACTCTAATAAGCAAGTGTATACACACTTATAAAGAAAATGCACAGAGACGGTAAGGTAGCAGATACGATAATGTGAGTTAGGCGTCTTAACTCGACGAATGCCCACCGATAAATAACTTGGTTCCTCTAAAATTTTACCAAGCTACCCAAGAAAAGGTGAGGGTATCTTCCCCCCAAAAATGATAGGCCAGCTGTATGTATTTCTGAGAAGGTAAAAAGTTCTAATTAACATTGAACATAACGGTATACTTCTACCTACAAACGTGATGAAACATCAAATCTCCTAGATTAGGTTTTTCTCGAAAAACATTATAACGGGCGTTCGACGACAATTACCGCGTTTATGAAAAAGAGGATTAGCTAAGGATTCGCCAGACCGGCGTCTTTAAATAAATACTTAGGTAGATTCTTCAGTCATATTCCGGTAGTTTTCCAATAAAAATTTCTGATCGTAAACACGACCATCAGCGTATCATCCACATGGGTAAAAGGAATTAAAATTAATTTAATATATTAATTAAAAAAATGTTACACAGCCTCCTCCCAAGAGAGGAAACTGGTGAAGAAGAAGAAAGAAAACGGTTTTCGATCAAAACCTAAGTATACATTTTTTTTATATACCCTTTAAACGATTCAAAGAATGTGCCCCGAAAAGACGTACAAGATATAAAAGACGTTAACATCATTAAGAAATGATTTAACCAAACGTTAAGATAATAAAATTATTTAAGGTAACCCTTAATACAAAAGAAATGCCTATTTAAGAGATAACATCGAGATCAGTACTCATCAGTAATTCGTTAAGATAAATTAGAGAACTAGATATTTTTAGGGAATCTCTAATTAAAAACAAGATATCAAAATGGCTTAAATAACAACACTGGATAAAATCGTAATCACAATGGAAAGCATATGCCAAAGTGAAAGTCAAAATGAATTAAATAAAACTCAGCTAACAATAATAAGAGTAGAAGAAGAAGAAAAAAAAAAAAGAAATTAAGTGCCTGGTTGTCAGTTGATAGCTTCGTGTATCACACGCCTAAATTTAATTTAGGGTTACAATCGGTAAAGTCACAATCGGGTTGAAGTTGACATAAAGAAAACTTCTAAGTCATATCAGGGAAAGGGGTCTGTAGACAACATCAGTACTAAAAGAATGAAAGGGTAAGAAGAATTAAGAGGAATGTATCTGTCTTCCTTAAAAGCTCAACAGGTCCCTAGCGGACGAATCCCAGATCATCATCCTAGACGTTCCTCTCGTGACAACTAGTAAGGTCAAAACAGATTCCGAAATATAGAAGAAAAAGAAAAAAAAATTTGTGCGTCGAGAATTTCATTCTCATGATTCACCATGGTAGCTTGATTTATCACTGGCTGTATGACAGAACAAAAGTAATTTATCGCCATTCGGGGTTAATAAATCCATAAAGGATTGAGTATCAGTTTTTTATACAAATAAAAAAACTTATACTAGATAATGAAGGAGTTACTATAACTAGTATATAGATAATAAAAGTATAATAACGTAATTAAAGTTATTACACTTTAACGGTGCAGTAAGCAAATGATTTTTCGCGTACTGACCAGGTAATGAGCTTTCGCACAGATAATTTTGAGTGGTTTTCCACCTAAATAAGATAGATAAGAAGATAAGATAAGAGAGCGAGCAAAGATAAATTAAACTTTACTCAAAGGTAATTTAAGTGACTTTTTACTTATCGGTACGGTAATGAGTTTTACCCAAAGATAATTTAAGTGATTTTTCACTTATCGGTAAGGTAATGAGTTTTGGCTCAAAGATAATTCAAGTGATTTCTCACTTATCGGTAAGGTAATGAGTTTTGGCTCAAAGATAATTCAAGTGATTTTTCACTTGAATAGGTAAGATAATAGAGACCAGCGAGTAATTATCTCACTAGCCGATCTAATAGATAACGGTATGGTGATATTTTTCACCTAACCGTACTCAAAGATATGTGACTTCTGGTGGGCGAGGTAGACGAGAGAAAATGAAAGAGAATAATATTCAGATGAATATATAGATAGGATGGTAGATAATGTTATATGATAAAAAAAACAAACTAATCCTGATTGGATTCATCATCACCTGACGAATTATCAGAATCATTGAGATATGGTTTTAAATCTTTAATATGCCAGTTCCCAGCATTTGAACCATCGGGATTTCTCAGTGTATATACAAGGGGAGATAGCTTTTTGACTACCGTACATAAGATATATTTGGGTGCTAACTTAGCCATAAACTTATCGACGGCTTTTGATAGAACCTTATTTCGTCGCCAAACTGTATCACCGACGTGAAATTGAACATCGCGTCGCCATAAGTTATACGTTTTGGCATTGCGTTGGTACGCATTATTCAGATTAAGTTGTATTTCATCAAATACTTCACTTAACCCTCGTATTTCAGAAACATATTTGTCATGTTGCTCTGAAGTAACGGTAGATATCAAATTATCGGCAGATAAAGAATAATAGTTACCGGCAATAGGGACATACCTGGCAAAATTAAGGAAAGATGGGGTATATTTAGTGACTTCATGTCTAGCGGTATTTATAGCTTGACGGATTTTTGGAATTTCTTTATCCCAATCGGAATGATCTTTAATATAACACCTGATAGCAGTTCCTATGGTTTTATTGCTACGTTCAACAAAGTTGCACTGAGGCGAATAGACAGCATTAAACCATATTTTTTGGACCTTATACTTACTACATAAATTCTTTAACGAAGAATTATTAAGATTTCAGGCGTTATCACATATAAGAAATTGAGGGACTCCGAACATAAGAAAAACGTCATTTTCAAGAAAATTAATGATATTTTTGCGTGGTAGCTTTCCGCAAAGGGTGAATCAACGTAAATTTCGAAAACCAGTCGGTAACAACAAGAAGAAAAGTGTATCCTCTTTTTGAGCGAGGAAGAGGACCAATAAGATCTACCAAGGAAACCTAGCGGATTTTTCTCGTCCCATTAAACCCATGGGAGCCAAAGTCGACATCTTTTGAGCTCCACAGATTTTACAAGACCTAACAAAACGAAGTACATCTTTCCGCATTTTGGGCCAATAATATAACTCTTGAATACGATTTAAAGTTTTGAAATAGCTAAGATGTGCACAGGTAGGGGGATCGTGACAAGAAGTGATAATATCATTTCTTTGGGGTTTCGGTACTAAAATTTATTATTAGTGGAAACAGGTAATTCGGAAGAAATTAATTTAAAAACAAAATCATCCTCTACCTTCTACTGAGGATATTTATTGGGCTCTGATAAAATTTTAGAGCAAAAATCATCGAACCAAGGATCAATTCGGTCCTTGTCGACTTCCAGATAAGAAAGTTGTGGTTTTCGGAGAGAGACTCATTCGTAAACATGCGACTTAGTGCATCTGGGACGATATGAGAAGTTCCTTTCCGATGGATAAGATCAAAATCATGCTGACCTAAACGCATTGCCCAACGCGCAAGTTTGCCAGAAGGATTACTAATGTTTTTTAACCACAACAGGGAATGATGGTCGGTAATTACCTGAAATTTGACTCCTTCGATATAGGGACGAAATTTTTCAATAGCGAAAATTACGGCTAAACATTCTCTCTCGGTGACAGAGTAATTTCGTTCAGCCCTAGATAAGGTACGACTAGCATAAGCAATAACTACATTCGAGCCATCGACGGTTTGTGTTAAGACACCTTCTAACCCAGTATCGCTAGCGTCACATTGAATAACGAAAGGTTTTAGAAAATCAGGTTGAGTTAGAACAGGGGCAGAGATAAGAGCCTCTTTAATTAAAATAAAGGAGTTTTCAGCGGAATCAGTCCAGTCTACCGACTGTTTCTTATTTTTACCTTTTAATAGGTCATTTATAGGAGAGACACGGGTCGAGAAATTATTTATAAATCGCCTGTAAAGAGCACATTCCAACAAATCTTTTAACTTCCGTAAAAGTTTTTGGACGGGGATAGTTAATCATGGCAGAGACTTTTTCCGGATCAGTCCTTAAAAGATTATCACCTACGATATAACCCAGAAATTTTAATTCAGACTTGAAAAATTCACACTTATCAACATTGATAGTTAAATTGGCCTCTTTTAACTTATCTTTAACCTCAGATAATAATTTAATATGTTCTTCGAAATTATCGGAACAAATGATGATGTCGTCAAGATAACAAAATATGTTCGGTTCATATTTAGGACCGAAAATTGTATCGACTAATCCCTGTTGAGTTTGAGCCGAATTACATAATTCTAAAGGCATGACAGTAAATTGAAAGGAACCTCTACCGATGACACTGAAAGCAGTTTTTTCTCTCGAAGAGGGATCTAAAGGTATTTGCCAGAAAGCTTTTCTTAAGTCAACGGAACTTATAAATTTGGTACCTTTCAGTAACGAAAGGATCCTATCAATATTAGGCAAAGGGTAAGAGTCTCGTTTAGTTACTTCATTGAGAGCACTACCATCGAAACAAAAGCGGTACTCGCCGTTATTTTTCTTAACTAATAGCACCGGTGAAGACCACGGACTATTAGAAGGTTCAATAACTCCTAAACTAAGCATTTCGTCCAATTCTTCGTTGAGAATTTTGGACATATAGGGAGACATGGGAAACGGGCGTTTTTTGAAAGGTTTCGCGTCTCCAGTATCAATATTCATTTGAATTTTATCCGTGTGGCCTAATCCATTTATATTGCTAACTCGGGAGAAAGATTCGATAGTACTAGTCGCGACATATCTTTGAGTGGGGTTTAAATGATCGATAGTACATAAAGATATTTCATCGAGCTCATTATCGATATCGGTAAAAGTTTATGGATCATTATCGCCCGTAAGCCAAGTATTTTTAGAAAAATCTATTATAAGAGAGAAAGTCTTAACGAAATTGCTACCGAGGATAAAGGTATAAGGTAACGTAGGTACGATTAGTGCTTTGATGACATGACAAACATCGTTAGCTAAGATAGGGAGATCGACTACACCGGTAACAGCGCGATTAGAGCCGTCAGCTAATGAAACATTTTGATGTTGTGATGGATCTACAGATAAGTTGTTGGATTCAAGGAATTGATTGCCTTTTGCGCCAACAATAGTTATAGAACAACCAGTATCTAGAAGGACTGTAAAAGTTCTCGAGAAAATTGAGACAGAAATATGTGGCCTAGAATCGCTAATTTTATTAATTAGCACCGGGGCGGCAATTTTCGTAACACTATTATGATAAAAATATTTGACGGTCTTTAACCACTGATTCCAATTATTTTGAATTTTAACGTCGGATTTATTGGGACGGAAAGGTAACGAGATTGCACCGACAGAACAAACTCGACGAACTAGTTTTTTGAAGGCATCCGGCATTTTTTACAGGTATGGACAGTCACATTAGGATTACCACACTTGTAACAGAACTTGTGCTGTCGTTCCTTTTTACAGACGGGATAGATATGACCTGTTTTTTGACAATTCCAACAGGTAGCTACTTTCGAAGTGTTTTTATCATTTGAATTAGATGAATTAGATACGTGATTAGAGGTAGATGGAGACGATATGGCATTTAAGGCATTGTTGTGAGAATGACGCTTCGACTGAGGAGTATCAGTCTCGACAACAGAGATTTTAGAATTTTGGAAGAACTTGGCCGACAATGAAGAGGTAATCATCTTCCAACTTCTTAACAATTTGAGTTAGTTCACTCACGGTATTAATGTCTTTTAAAATGACATGAGGAATATGCTCAGGTAAGATATTTTTACGAATAATCCTTAACTTTGTGGATTCGGATGCTTCGCGAGATAAACAATTAAAAAGGGATAGCATTTTTGCGCGGCGAAAATTACGATAGGCTCGCTATGTTTTTGTTTGCGACCTTTGATTTGATCCCAAAGATCTTCGTCGAAATCGGGAGATAAAAAAGTGGATTTAAGAACTTCAACAAGTCCATCCCAAGAACTTATTGAGGACTTAATACTGCGAAACCACACCGCGGACCGCGGCATCGCTAGAGAAAAATTCAATAGCCGAATTAAATAAAATATCTTTCGGGGCATTACGGGACTCAGATAACTCATTAACTCGTTCAATAAAATCAAACACAGTCTTGGTATTACCATTAAATTTACCATTCCATTTAAATATGGAATGTTGGGAGATATTTGAATCGGGAGTAGAAACATGTATTATCTGCTGAGCAGCAGGAGAGACATACTCGACAGAAGAAGAACTAGAAGCTAAAGGAATGACTTTATCATTCATCTCTTGCTCCAATAACAAACAGGTAGCATTAGATTCATTAGAATCTAATAAATACTGAGATAGAGATAAAGCAATTAGCCGAAGAAATAAATAGAAATTGAACACGGAAGCTAATCGGGGTTCTCTTAGCTTGGCGTTATATAAATGTGAAAGACAAGCAAAGGCAACGGACAAAGAAAAAAACAAAAGGATATAAGCCCCACGTTGGGCGCCATAAAAATATGTGTAACCTCGGAAACCTTTTTTAGATGGTGCTACAAAGGTCACCAATGGAGACACTACGGACGGCAGCCAGATGGTTGGTGGAGAGCGAGTCGTGGGTTCGAAACTAGCTTTTGGAACCAGGAATGGGTCCAACGGACGAAATAAGTAAAGATACGATAAGCGATATTGGGAAAGACACAGAAATGAACAAAAAGATAGATGGGTAAAATTACCAAAGATAAGATAAGATAGGGAACAGGGCGCCACTTAATTTTTTGGGGTTTAAGGAGAAAATTAAGAAAACCTTAGAAAAGAAAAGAGATAAGGAAAGATATTTAGATTCAGAGACCAAACCCAAGAAAAGATATCACAGTTAATTATTGAATAAATTTGGTCAACACTCTACATAAATAAAAATTAAATATATAAGGTATTACACTTACTTACCTACGAAACTTAAGCCTGATCTTTCTACTGGTCAAAGGTATAGTTATATTTAAAGGTAAAAAGCAAATATATCAGGGAACTTTGTTAGGAGTCGACAAATAAAATACATACATAAAACAATAACAATATATTAAACAACAACAAAATTATGACGCTGCTGAATGCAACACAAGTAATAAAAATACACCAAAAACTATAAAATGGTGGTATACATATAAAAATAGGCAGAAATATAATTAGAAAATATCTTTACAAAGATATGAGTATAACACAAGCATGCACAAATAAAGTTTTGGCGTATCTCGAGATATTACAGCAAAAAAAATGAACAAAAAATTATAACAAAAACCAATGCCCACCGATAAGTAACTTGGTTCCTCTAAAATTTTACCAAGCTACCCAAGGAAAGGTGAGGGTATCTTCCCCCCAAAAATGATAGGCCAGCTGTATGTATTTCTGAAAAGGTAAAAAGTTCTAATTAACATTGAACATAACGGTATACTTCTACCTACAAACGTGATGAAACATCAAATCTCCTAGATTAAGTTTTTCCCGAAAAACATTATAACGCGCGTTCGACGACAATTACCGCTTTTATGAAAAAGAGGATTAGCTAAGGATTTGCCAGACCGGCGTCTTTAAATAAATACTTAGGTAGATTCTTCAGTCATATTCCGATAGTTTTCCAATAAAAATTTCTGATCGTAAACACGATCATCAGCGTATCATCCACATGGGTAAAAGAAGTTAAAATTAATTTAATATATTAATTAAAAAAATGTTACACCTTTATGGAAGGTTGGTCTACTGGTATCTCCCCATCTTCTGGTAAAGGGAGTAGATTAATAATTTCTCACATTGGCAGTGAAAAAGGATTTGTTAAGCATGGTTTGTTGGACTTTCATTCCAAAAGCACAAAAGACTATCACGAGGAGATGACAGCTGATGTTTTCGAAGAGTATTTTGAGCAAATGATTGAACACATACCACCAAATTCAATTATAGTATTAGATAATGCACCTTATCATTCACGACTAGTAGAAAGACTTCTAACGAATGCGTGGAAGAAACAGGATATTCTTGACTGGCTGCGGAATAAGTATCTGCCTTACGAAGATGAAATGGTAAAAGCAAAACTTTTAAAAATTGCCCGGCAACACAAATCTAAGTTTAAGAAATACGTAGTTGACAAAATGGCGGAAAGGTGAAACATCACAGTCTTTAGACTTCCACCCTACCACTGCGAAATAAATCCAATTGAACTCATTTGGGCACAAATGAAAAGTTATGTGGCTAGAAAAAATACGTCATATAAAATACAAGCTCTACGTGAATTGTTATACGAGTCTTTATAACATATTATAAAACAAAACTGGAAAGATGCAGTAAGACATGTAATAGAAGAAGAACAAAAAATGTGGGATCTTGATAACATAATTGATGCGACCGTAGAGATTATTAGCCTAATTATTAACCCTCAAGACGACTCGGATTCCGAAGTTGATCCTATTTATTTTGAATTTGAATAGTTTTTTAATCGTAATTATATAAGGTAAGTAATAGTAGTTGTAATCGTAAGGTATTAAAGGGGAAAGGCGCAAAATGTCGCCTGTCAAAATGTTTAATGTGTTTTAAATGTATCCATTTTTTTTTTCAAATCCTGAAATAACTAAAAAGCATTTTTGAAAAATTTAAAGGCAGAATGAAATATTTTTTAGAATAAATAAAAAGTTATTTATAAAACATATTAAAACATATTAAAATAAACATTGTAGAAGTTTTCAGGGACTTTCTGCCCTGAGTAATAATGTAATCATATTAGTTTTCGCTGGATTCGAAAATAATGGATACATTTAAAACACATTATAAATTTTGCCAGGCGACATTTGGCGCCTTTTTCCTTAATTAAATAAATGTATCTTTTACAAATGGCAAAAAACTTTTAATTTTTGAATAAAGTTTTATTAAAAAATACAATTTACATAAGTACAATTTAAAAAATATATTTATTTAGTTCAAATAAATGTATCAATCATATACTCTACGACACTGGTCGTTCATCTCTAACCATTCAAAATACCCCCGTAATAGGATTATAAGGTATTGTATTCCTTCAGATATAAGGTGGGTTAGTCGAAAACGTCTTAAACCGTCAGTTTTAGGTTGGTTTTTACTATTATATCGTATTACCTATCCTCTCTGTATTTCAGTTTTTTAATTAGGGTTAAACTTGTAGTGAGCTATCAACAAATTGTGAACCGACTGTAGCAAAGTTCTTTGTCTTTATTATTAGAAACGTTAAATCCCATTAAAAATAAGAGATAACATAGATATACCACAAAAAAATAGTAGTGAAATAATATATTTATATCAAAACACTACTCGAAAATAAGTAAAATGAGGAATGCCAACAGATAAGATGAGTAGATTAAGGGAGCAATAATCACTTTGGTTGAGAGTGCCTGAAATCTGTAGGTACACAAATAACTTAACAAACTTTAATTAGCTGATTTAATGCATGCCAACTTCACGACTAAAACAGGGTCTTTGTTTACTATTAGAATTATTTCACTAAATTTTTGAATATAAACTTAAAAAAGTATCTAGATATAAATTATTTTTTATTGACGATTACGCTGAAATGTCAAAAACAATGAAATGAAGAGAAAAATTCTGAAATTAATTTTAAAAAACTGTAATGGCCCTTTTGAAGAAATTATTAAGTGTCAGTAGAATGTTTTCTTCTTGAATTTTAAAACACTCCATCTGCTGCCAAGGCTGCCCTTTTCGGTATTTTAAGAAATAGATTAGAATAGATCATTATCATTTTTTTTTCTTTAACCCTATTTGTGGTCGTATAACCCGATTACATTTATCTATAAGCTGCTATTTTTGATTATATCAATATCTATCTCCTTCACGGACATGTCCTACCTAAACGTCTCCCATCAAGTAATTTTATTGTTTTGTTTGCTCCCTAATCTTTTTAATCTTATTTGTAGATTTTTTTTATCTATCTCTTTATTTCAACCTTGTGTCTTTATTGTTCTTCTTACTTTATTCTGCTCAACTGCCCAACATTTAGTTACATTCATCACAGCTATCTTACGGTAGTTTTATAGATTTTTTGCAGTTTCATTACAAAATTTCGGTTATATTTCATCCATTTCGCTCTGAATCTTTTTAATGCATCCCCATCTATTTCCAATTAGTCCGTAAAACATACCTGAGATACTTCTAATAATTATTTGTAAAAATTATTTTACCATCATAATCATTATATATTACATCTACAGTTACATTAGCTTCTTTACACTATTTGTGCTTTTTTCTCTTTCCTTTAATTTTTGCTTTTACTTTGTTTGACACCGATCAGGTCCCCTTCATGGTTGATGTATTTCCTCAGGTTTTTCAGTGTTTTAGCCGTGTTATATCTAATAATACTAGCGACATTTCTCAAAATTATATTATTATTCCCTTTCACGTTTCAAATAATTGTTTCTTCCCTTTTTGTCATGAATATCATTTTTTCTCACTTTTTAACATTTATTATTTGATTTTTGGCTCTCTTAAATATGTTGGCGTTATTTTGTTTTTTACTTCAATATCCAGCACAGGTAACTTATGTTGTTGGCTTTTAATTTTACTTGTATTCCATACATAATTATACCTTGTATTCCATAAGCATAAAATAATCTATTACTTCATAATATTTCCCTATTTTTCACTAAATTTTGTAAGTTAACTTACTTTCCAAATTCACTTCATTTTTGCAAATAAGTATAAAACCCTAAGTATGGGTTCCTTATTATGCTACAAGTATTAGGAATATATACAAATATATCTAAATATAAACAAAGATTTCTCAAACTTATTTAATTCGTTTATCTCTTGACCTCGATTTTAAAAATTTAAGTTTTCGTAAGACCTACGAATAAAAATATTACACAACATTAAAAAAAATTGCACAATGCACACACCCTGCGCTCATGCACGCCACTGAAAACAATTGATAATAAAAACGTTATTATATCTATTTCAATAATATAAATACTCATCAGAACTAGTAGGTGATTATTAGTATTCGCACAATAATCACAAGTTTATTACTTACTTGAAGTAATGAGATTTTCATATTTTTTAAAATATGTCGTCATTGCAATAGTGTTTATTTCACGCCAATCTTCAGCTGCTCCTGAGAGGATACGTGCTGCAGATGATGGTCAATCAGAACTAGTAGCTACAGTTTCGGTAAATGAGATTTTTGATACTGTTCTGAAAGTATTTCTTTGTAGTATGTCAATTTTTCAAATATCTCTTTAGGAATAAACCAAACAATTAGTAAAATAAATTTTTTATTTGCTGTTTTGTCTTAGGCATCGACTGTCGTTTTCAAAATAATATATTTTCGTTGTGAAAGCCTTTTAACGTGAGTTTTACCTTGTTTTGTAGGACGTTCCAAACATATATTTAAATCAGAGCGTTATATATTATTAATTATGTCATCTCCAACTTTCAATGTTTTAGCTCCATGTTTTGTCAATTGCAGCTCATCTCCAGTCTTGTTTTAGAACGTGTTCAACTGTGTGTGTATTATTTTGGTTTGGCTCCTAATCCATTCTTTTTGTTTCTATCTTGCAATGATATGTCTAGAATTTATTTGTTATCCGCATTCATTAAATACTTCCAAAATACTGGAAAGTCTTCCAGATGCCGTCTATCTCTAGCTTATTCTTCTATCTTTTCTGTTTTATTTCTCTGATTTGGGTACTTTTATCTATCTTAATAGTACCCTAATTATATTCTTGATAATTCTTTATTTGTTGCTACTTTGTTAAACTGTGTCTTTTGCATTCTTTATAATTTTTGTTTTCTTAAGTTCATTGTTAGTTCTCAACTACTAATTCCTTTTATAGATCTTGTATTATCTTATTTAGCTCACACTTATTTATTGCTATAATTAGTATGTAATGAGAGAACACGTTTTGTTGTTGTTTTAATGTTGTATTTATTGCTCTTTTTTTTCATTTTTCTGATTATGCCTTTTACATATTTGTTATCTTCAGAAATACTTACACGAAGGGAATATATATATATATATATATATATATATATATATATATATATATATATATATATATATATATATATATATATATATATATATATATATATATACATACATATATACATATTAGAAAAGTTAAAAATGAGATGAAATAAATATATCACAACAAAATTTTAAACAACTAACGCACTGAGATCTACGCTTTCCAACACCAAACACAACAACATATAGGTAGATCAAAGAAATGCATTTATAGCATACCTTATTAATGCAATAGTTGTTATCTGGTAGAAACTTAAAGACTACTAAATGTTAGAATAACTGAGTATAAATTATACATGAAAAACGGCTACTTCAACAGATCTTCAATATTATTTATATTTTAATTTTTGATTTGGTTCTTTTTCTTCTTTCTTTTACTTTTCTTAAAAGCGTTTCTGTGTTTAGTCTGGTCCAGTCGCGAATGTTTTTCAACCATGGTATTTGTCGTCTAGCAGGATCCCTTTTTCTTCCGATTATACCCTTCATAATCAGCTGCAACAACCTGTAGTTCTCAGTTCGAAGTATGTGCCCGAAATATGTTGTCTTTCTTTTTTTAATGGCGGTCAAAATCTCTACCAATTCCAAGTTCGTGAACTAAATATTTTTAAGATATTAGGTATTCGATTTCGGTGGTTATGGATATGTTGATCCTAGACCCTTAGTTTGTTATAAGCTGGGCTTTTTTATTGATAATTTTTTTTTACTAATTCATTTAAAATAGATTCTATTTATATAACCTCACTTCTAATATACATAATAATTTTACCATACTTTCTCTATGCTCTAACTGCTAGTCTAATAATTATGCTTTCCGATGATGTTATTCAATTTTTATTCATTGTTTTTTATGTGAATGTTTGAGATTACTTTTTATTTACCCTCCTCGACTATAAGCTGATAAACTGTTTTAAATAGCTAATGCTATTTTTTCTTCGTTCGTTCATTCTTGGCCGGTATCATTGTTTATCATATATTTTTTTTTTATTTTTATGATTTATCTTTTTTATTTTATTTCTTCTTCTTCTTATTAAGTCATGAGACTTAGATTAGATTGGATTATGTGAGGTCGTTAAAGATATGCAGCCTCGCCGCACTTCGACCCATAAATATTTTTTGTGCATACCTTCATCTATTGAACTCTAGGATGTCAATACTTCTAGTGAAGTTGATTAGCTTCCTAGGTGACTTATTTCCTATGTCAGATAGAGCTAGACTGACATCTCTTAGGAATTTTAGTCGTTTGCAGAACAGTGCTATGCATTTGCATAATATATGTTCTGCCGTTTTTTTTTCTTTGTTATAAAAACGACAGTTCTCACTATCTGATTTGCCCATTTTTTTGAGATGATATCTCAGAGAGCAGTGACCAGTGAGAAGGCCAGCGAATATTTTTATATCTTTTTTTCTTATTTCAAGAAGGCGGTTTGTTGCAGTAGGCGACAATTTTAGAAACGTTTTTGCTTGTCTTTGTCCTGCTATGTTAGAACAATGTAATCTTAGTTGATTGAGTTCCCAGGTCCGGACTTCCTCTCTGATCTTCGATAGTTCACAGAAGGGTTCTGGGCCCTCGAATGGGATATTATACTTTTATTTTGCGAGGCTGTCAGCTTCCTCATTTTCTGCAATTCCCTTGTGACCTGGCATTTGTCAAAGTTACTTTTTGCGTTCCGCCAGATTTTTGAGAGATTCTTTACATCCCAAACCATTTTTGATTCGCAAGTAAATCACTTTAGAGCTTTTAAGGTGTCTTGGTTGCTAATAAAATAAAGACTTTTGCCTTACCAGTATCTCGGTTGAGACATTCTTGAACACTAATATCTATAGCATGTATTTCTGCCTGAAAGGTAGTTGATGCGTTTCCAAAAGATTTGGATAGCCTAAAATTCGATCCAGTAACTTCCACTTCTGCCCTTTCATTTATCTTAGATTCATCCGTATACCAGACGGGTGAACCTTCTTCCAATTTCTTTAACACAAGAAGAATATGGCATGGCATCTATCGGCCTGTCCTTAGAATCTAATGAAATTTCTTTCAGGTGGCCAACTAGATCTCCAGGTTTTGTTAATAGTATATATTGCAATTTTAAGGTGGCGGTTACTGCCTCCCTTCTTATACAGAACTGCAAGGGTAAAGTCACGTAAAGTTAAACTAAAGCAGCTTCTCCAGATTGACCAGGTTAACATACGCTTATATGGAACATGTTTATCAATAATATACGCGTCTAATTCATGTACCAGTAGTGGCTGAATCATACTCTAACAAATATTTTGCACTGCGTCAATGTTTCCTCCCAACTTGTGGTAATAAAATGAATACTTCCATGTATAGTAATATTACGATTTATAGTAATTATTCTATATTATTTTAATACAGAATATCATAAGAAGCTATTCTAGTCATAAAAAATGTATCTGCTCCAAACAGGTCTTAGTAACCCCAATCGGAGTCCCAGAGGCGTACCTTTATTATAATTAAGGTAACTTCGGCTGAACTTGCTATTGTCATTTTAAATTTCTATCTGGTCTACATAGAATAGCCTTGGATATTCTTCTTCTTCCTGGACCTCGTTTTCAGATATTTTTCCTTGCAGGATGGCTTCAAGGAGAGCATATCTGGATTCATTTCGCATAATATGTCCGAAGAATTGTAACTTTTGAGATTTGATGGTGATCAGTACCTCTCGGTTTTTATTCATTCTTCTGAGGACCTCCTCATTTGTGACTCGGTCAGTCCACGCGATCTTAAGTATTCTCCGATATAGCCACATCTCAAATGCTTCCAGTTTTCTGAACATATCTTCGTTCAAGGTCCACGATTCAACACCATAGAGAAGACGTAGCATCGCAGTATTTTTACTTTTGTATCAAGAGAGAGGTTGTGACTCTTGAAGAAGGCCCCTATCCGATTGAAGGTGGATCTTGGATATACCAGGGTCAAATAAAAGATATTCATAGTGTAACTAAGAACTTATATAGAGCAAATCTGCCAAGGACTTGTATAATAGCGAATGAAACAAGTGCTTTTAAAGAGTTTTTCAATAGGCGATATGATATCATAATTCCTACGAACGTCACTGTTTTTGTTTTTATACAAGAAGAAATTTATATGAGATCCTCAAATCAGTTTTACCGTATTTTTTCTAATCTTACGGTTTCTACTTCCTTAATTATTATCTAAGCATCTTCGTAGCTAATATCATTTAATATTCTAGCATTAAAGAATGTTTGTTTTATTTCTTTCTATATTACAATTATTTCAATATATTTAATACAACAGATGCATCCATATCTGACAACATATACAAAATTTATACTGGCTCAGAACTACGAATCTAAAATTATATTTAGTCTCCTTTGGTTTCCAGGCAGAACCACCATTAGATATTTACAATATTTTATTAAATTATTTATGAATACTAATATCAACTTTTTACATAAACGGTTATCGAATGTGAACTAATATTTTAGTAACTTTGAATATTGCTTATATACTTGTTTTAACATTATAATATAAAAAATATATATTTTTTAGCTTATCAGACATGGAGATAGATCTCCCGAGAGATCTTTTCCGAACGATCAGTATTATGATGAAGTATATTGGCCTATGGGCTACAAACAAATGACTAAGGTAAGTTTTTTAAAAACATTGAGTCGTTTTCGTGAATAAATGTATATTTAATAACAAAGGGCTAATCAACACATCTGTAATTGAGTTTGTATACATAGGTGCATTCAGACGATAGCCAATAACCTTCAAATCGCGAAAGCATGCTCGTGTTTACAAATTCCAATACAAAGACTCACAAAGGGTTGTATTGTTGAAGCATAGGCTGCCTTACATGATGATCCATCATAGATACAGAACGTTTTTCTGTGCGCAGAATTTACAGATCTGCGCATATCTCTGGTCTTTCATACACAAAGAGTTGTGCCCTTGAGTTATAGAGTGCCTCACATACATACACAGAGAGACATAGTCAAGATCTTACGAGTGGGGTCTGGGGGACTTCTCCAGTCAACAAAGTTTAAGTGTCGTTGTAAAAAGACGGATCCGATCTACTCAAGTACTTTCAGCTTGTCAGCAAACTCGCCGTTCCGCCCCACTACAAGTTGCACCGAGCACGAAGCCTTAAGGCAACAGCAGCAGGCATTGGAAGGCGATATAACTACTTATATTGCATTATCAGGAGCAAATATACTCTTAAACACTAGATTCCTCACTCTCCCTGGGTGGTGAAGTCTAAGGCACCCCTGAACGCAAAAAACCAACAATCCCTGATTTGGTAAAACTGGGTGCATGTACGTTTTTCTTAACCTCCAGGAGGTAATATATCCCATTTTAGCAGAACCAATGTCCCTACTTCTCTACCACTTATCTCCAAAGTGGGCACGTCCCACGAGCGCACGTCTACTTCTGACTAAACGTTTTTGAGCTTATAGTCCTCACAGAGGTTACATGGAATGAGAATAGAATGGTCTTACGTGAGCTCGCCTGTTATATAAGAGCTAAGAGCGCAACCTGTTAACCAGTACAACTAACGGACTGGTCTTTCTCTCAGAGCAGCCCACATACCGACGACCGATGCCGCAAATGACGGCCACATTACTGCGCCTGCATTAATAGATGTAAGACATATTACTTCGTGCGTCGGTTGTTGCGATCTCGACACCTTAAGCTACAGCACACCACTTCTCATTTTTTTATCCCATTAGTCGCCTCTTGTGAGAGACAGTACCAAGACCCTAACAGTTTTCGGTTCTTCCGTCTTCCGCTCGCTCGTAGCTCGGTAGCTACTATGACACTATATATATATATATATATATATATATATATATATATATATATATATATATATATATATATGCATAGGAGAATGTTATGTTCTAAGGTTAACTAAGGTTTCCAGATTTCTTATTGTTTTAAACGTTCTAAACGTTTAGCATTCCTTTTCTCTCAAGAAGAATTCGATATCTCAATGTTCTTCACTATGCAAAATATTTTTGGGAATATCTCAATAGTTTCAATGTTTTGAGTCAAATAGTTTAAAAATAGAGATATCATTGAATGACCAATCAGGCCACAGGCCATCCACTATGAGATCTCATTTTTTTACATTCTTCGTTCTTGTTTGGAATCCGAAATATTTTTTAGATAGGCCAATAATATAAAAATTAAAGAAATAATACGAAACATTTTTTATATTAGCTACAATATTTTATGGAAAGGCAACACAATTTCTACAAACGTCAAAAATAAATACATTTGTAGTCATAACAGTGCTTTACTCCAACAAAAAATGTAAGCACTTAAAATATCTTATTTTTATTATCTTATCCTGATTAATCTTATGTATGTTCATTGTTTCTAATATTTGCCTGATTATATTAGATTCTATCATTCTATTATTATTTTTATGATTATGTGATTGTTTTTACTAGGCGGTAATCTAGTTTGATAATAAAATTATGATCAAAAAGTTTATATATATATATATATATATATATATATATATATATATATATATATATATATATAAACCTAGCCTTGCCTTTGTTAATATAACATTTCAAAATTGACAATTACATTTTTTGATAGATTTTAGAATCACTCAATGTTTTCAAAAGTTAAATTAATATAAAATTACTTTAATTGGGAATCTTCCGACGTTCTGTGTTTATGTGTTTTTGCTGATTTATTTAATAGATTAATTTTTGATGTTTCTTCACAATAATAACATCTTAATGCTACAGATCTTTTAAAGGTAAGATCATTTACTTTTAATTTTTTTTTCATATAGATGTATCGCTTATAATACTCTTTTAGATGAACTGATGATGTCCAAGAAACATTGGGCGAAACGTCTTCAATAAATAGATAAAGTAGCACAACTCTTGTCTTTTTTTATCTTTTTATCTCCAAATTGACCGAAAATATCCCATTCACTTACGAGTGCACATTTATATATATATATATATATATATATATATATATATATATATATATATATATATATATATATATATATAAATTATGGGAGAGTTACTAAATTATTTCATGTGACAATTTATTATTACTCCACATAAATAATAAAAACAATTAGGAGCGATATTAAAATCCCACAGAAACAGAAACAACGCAAATTTTTTCTCAAAATTTATTTATGTCAAAGTTTACAAAAAATTAAAAAATCTATTTCATTTTTACTATTTAGATAAATAATATTGGGTAGATATTTAAAAGTTACTCAAATATTTTTAAAAGTAAATATTATGGTAAAAACAATTACACAAATAGGACCAAGTTTAATCTAATAAATAATTAACAATAGTCATAACAATGATAAATATATTTTTATAGGTTGTACTTAAAAGGTCATTTCTTTTTAAATACTTCGGCACTAAAAATGTACACTAATGCTATTTTTATTAAAAGACACTAAATGCATCTTGGTAAAAATTTAAATTTCACGTAGATACAATTTTCGGTATTCGTCAGATTTATAATCACAATCTGTTGTTTTCTTGAGATAATCTATTGTTACTGTAATATATTAATAATTATACTGCTCTGTTGATTTAGATTGTTAATTCTTTATTTACAGAGTATCTTCTTAAGTTCCTCGTTGACACTCGGAAGAATATGGTAATATCATTCTCAATCATTTTGATCATGTATTTTCATACTCCTCTGTCTCTCTATTTTTCCATATAGTACTAGTTGCTGAAAAGTGTATCATTTTTCATATAATATATGCCCTAAATATGATGTAAAGTATGTCTTTTACACACTTTACATCAATAAAGTTCCTATCTTGGAGACCCGCTGTTCTTAATACTTCCACATTTTTGGTCCTTCCATGAAATTTATGCATTCGGTGCTGGCACGACATTTCAAAGTTAAAGCACATTAAGCATAAGTTTGTTAATGGATATGGCCATTAACGTCTATGCTTCCATTCCGTACAAGAGAACAGAGTAAACGTAACACTTAATATCATGTACTTTAGATTCAAATCGAACTTGCCATCAGTCAGAAGTTTACGAAGTTTCAAAAATACATTGCTGACTTGTTCTACTCTGCTCTTTATTTGAGTCTTTACATCTTAACTATCTTTTAGCACACAATTTAAGTATTTAAACTACCTGACTTGCTCGATTTCTTCTCCAGCTACATATATTTTTGAATTTGGGTAATTATTTCAACGTATAATCATTACTTTTGTCTTCTTGATATATATTACCAAACCCAAAGCTTCACTTGCAAGAGTTAGACGATTTAAAAGACATTGAAGATGTTCGATGGGTTCTACAACTATCTTTGTGTTATAGGCATACTTAGTGTTGTTAATAAATATGCCGTTTACTTTAATACCCGTATTAGAGTCTGCCACGGTTTCCGCAAATGGTTTTGCTACGTATAAGTGAAACAAGAAAATAACATTAGAAATAGTTAAAATACTTGAAAATATCGAAAAAGAAATCACTGTTTAGGCTTTAAAATAAAGTATTTGATGCAGAGAAAATATCAGCAGACTGGCATAACTCTCTATTTTTGCTTTATGGTTCCAAAAAAAGGAAATGCTAAGTTCTTTACCTGGAAGATAATCAGTCTTGTGATTCACGTCATAAAAATCTTTTTTCGTATAATTAAAATTACTCCAGAAGTAAAAGAAAAGTTTCATCTATCCATCCTATGGCTCTACAGTCCGATTCGAGTCCCGGCCTCCCATATCAAACCTCTCCATCCATTATGTAGCCATTCTTGTCTACGATCGACTGTTAAGTATATTTCTGGAGTCCTCCTCTACATCATGCACCCATCGCTTTCTGATCGGTCTTCCAAGAGGTCACTTTTCCTGCATTCAACAGTTTTTTTGAAAGCCTGTCCATTGAAATCTCTGTAGGCGGAACTATGTATATATATATATATATATATATATATATATATATATATATATATATATATATATTTATATATTTATATATAGAGGAAAAAAGACAGTTCAGATTTGATTTCACGTACAAATATATAAATATGTTTTTTATAGATTGGCGTCAATAAAATTATTATCAATATTGACTCCAACCCATAAAAAACATATATATATATATATATATATATATATATATATATATATATATATATATATATATATATATATATATATATATATTGTGAATGATGAGCAATGAGTACTTTTTTATAATATGGGGTTTTTATCGCGGTTCTCAAAGAATTAGTTTGTAAGAACTTTTTTAAATTATCTTTATTATATCTATTATGAAACACACATATATATCTAACCTAGCCAATGTGAATTTAAAATAAACTATCTTTAAATTGAAATTCTTATGAAACTAATTAAATTCTATAGACAATGTAAAATTTAAACAAACTATCTTCAAAATTGAAATTGTTATGACACTAACTAAATTATATTAACAAAATTTTGTACCTTTCTGTCACTGAATGCCTAAATGAACTGTTTTCCACTATATAGATTATAATCACCACTCAATGTCTTCGTGCTTCGGTTATCCTTGTTTTTGTGAAATTACTTTTTCCAATTATCAGCTTCCACCAATTTAAAATATATTTCTTCTTAAGCATTTATAAACCACCAAGCAAACCAGCAAACAGCATTTATATTTATTCTTCTTTTCAGTATACCAATATCCAATCACCAAATATATTATATAATTTTAATTTTCAATTAATACTTCTTGCATTATCCAATCACCATTTATACATTACATAATTTTTAATCTTCAATAATATTTTCTTTATACTGTTTCTTAATCTTCATTTAACTCACTATATTGAACAATTGGACCTTCTGTCTGACTATAATTGATCTGACTTCTATTTCATGCTAACTCTAACTTTCATACTAAACTGGCCATCATAGTAACTGTAACTCATAACTGATGCCTTGAATCCAAGTCACCGGGTTTTTATATCTTTTTCCAGAATCATCTAGCAAGAAATCATGTTCGATTTTGTTCCATCTCTTCTATGTTGTTGATGTTCTGGAACAGTCCATTTTGCAAACAAAGCCATCTCCGGTAATCTAGAGAATTCCTTACTTTTCTATCGATAATTTTGTTGACATTTAGGCTTTTCAGATCAGAATATACACTTAAATCAGTAGCTTAACATTCTAATTTAATAAACTACACATTTTAAACAACATATTATTATAACCCCACTTTATATTCGTAATCATTACTTAAACTGTCACTTGGAGAGTATGTATATCTGGTTGCCTAATCACATGGCTCACTTAAATATATTTACAACATTAAAATACAACTTTTTACAATTATTATATGCTAATTTCTTAAAAATGCCCTCACATAAATATATTTTTATAAAATTCTCTAGTATATAACTTATTAAAATACCCAAATACTTTTTATATCTAATATTATCTAGTAGTGTAACTTATTAATTATTTTCTATAAACACCAATCATATCAATATATATATATATATATATATATATATATATATATATATATATATATATATATATATATTATATTAAATGGCCAAATATATGGCCTAGGAGGACAAATTCGTTAAACTTCCCGTGCTCAAATCGGTATCAATAAAGTGTTATGATCATTTCGGCCTATCCCAGCCTCATCAGATACTTGGGCTGATACAAATTCAAATTCGGAAGTCTAACGAATATCTCCAAAAACTTCACTACCACAGTAGTTAGCTTACAAAGGCGCCACCTGCTTTGGCGGCCGTGAGCGAAGATAATATGAAAACATCGTTTTCTGTACCCTCTGCGCTATGCGAAATGTGTAAAAGATAAAATCTTTTAGCGAAAGCCGCTGTCGCTTTATTAAATTAAATGGCCAAATATATGACCTAGGAGGACAAATTCGTTAAACATCCCGTGCTCGAATCAGTAGTGTTATGATCATTTCGGCCTATCCCAGCCTTATCAGGCACTTGGGCTGAAACAAATTCAAACTCGGAAAGTCCAACGAATGTCTCCCAAAACTTCACTACAACAGTAGTTAGCTTACAAAGGCGCCACCTGCTTTGGCGGCCGTGAACGAAGATGATTATGAAAATATCGTTTTCTGTATCCTCTGCCCTATGCGAAATGTGTAAAAGATAAAATCTTTTAGCAAAAGCCGCTATCGCTTTATTAAATTAAATGGCCAAATATATGGCCTAGGAGGACAAATTCGTTAAACTTCCCGTGCTCGAGTCGGTATCAATAAAGTGTTATGATCATTTCGGCCCAACTACTGCTGTAGTGAAGTTTTGGGAGACATTCGTTGGACTTTCCGAGTTTAAATTTGTATCAGCCCAAGTGTCTGATGAGGCTGGGATAGGCCGAAATGATCATAACACTTTATTGATACCGATTGATGAAAAAGAAGCTTTTTCTATTTTTTGTTGGATATTTAAAATTTGCTTTTTCATTTTATTCCTGTAAAAGCAAGTAATGCTGTAAGCAATCGCATATAATACGTCGTAGAGTCTTACTTGCATGCTACATAAGGGCTATTGTTCTATAGTTGCCGCACTTTGTAGGTGAACACTTTGTTGTTTAAAACTCATACATACATATACACATACCGTATATATTGCTTCGATACCTATTTTACCCATTACTGTAATTATTTCTGTTATTACGCTTAACTGCGTGATTGATTGTTTCTAGGGACCGCACATTTTTTTCTGCTTTCATTTTCATAATAAAAGATTTGATCCTTATCTATTTAGCTTACAGTGCCCTGTTAACTGACCTTCTATGGCTTTGACTGTTTTCCGATTTTTGCTAATTAGATTTGCTGTAAATTTGGGCGAATCTTCTATAATGAACTGTTTCGCCTGTCTTTGTCCTAGTGAATTCCCCCACTATTTAAGAGATTTGTGTGATACCCACTTTCTTATAGCTGTCCTTATTACTGGATTTGCAACGCCGCAGAAGAGTTTCGTTCGATCTGCTTTTTAATTGTTGTTTTGACTCTCGTCAATAGGATACCGATAGTTTATTTAGGACACCCACACCATCCAATATTAGCTTATAATTGGCCTTTACAGAATTAAGTGCCTTACACGCTGCCTGACTTTCTGTAAAAATGGCAATTGAACGGTGCGTTCTTTTCTGTCTTCCTGTTTTAGTGATGGATTGACTTTATTTCTGCTGGGAAAATTGTGAACTTCTTAGATAGACTTACCGGAAAATGTATCCCTTGCTTTATCCGTACTACACCGACTCCTACACCCTCAGATGTTTTTGAGTAGTCGGTATACCATGTAGCTTCTGCTTATAAGGGTACACCTTATTGTCAGTCTTTTCTGTTTGGTATATTAATTTTGAATTTATTGTCTAAGCTGTATCTCGTAGCTATTGCATCGATTGGTTGCCTTATTATGATATCTTCTTTTAGCTCCTTGGTTGTGAAAGGATTCAGTAAGAATTCCAACGTCATTGTAGGAGTTGTTTTTATGGCCCTCGTGATACACTGACATGCTAGCCTTTCTGTATTATTTAGCAGCTTTATTGTTCCCACTTACTACGTCTTTGTTCACCACGTCACAGTCCCGTAGGTTAGCATTGGTCGAATAACCCTTGTGTATAAGCAGAAGGTTATTTTGGAGTTTAGCCCCCAATTTTTAACACACATTTTTCTACATCCGCCTAAGGAGATAGTAACACTTTATATGTAGTTTATGTGGTTTTAGGCCTTGTAATGTTGTTTTTTTTTGTTGTGAAGTTGATCATTCGTATTTTTTGAGCATTGACTGCCAGTCTCTCTAGTTTATACCAGCTATCAACTATATTTAGGGCTACTTGCATTCTCCCAGATACAACCTAGGCAAATTTGGCCCTGACGGAGATTGCAATATCGTCAGCATATCCTAGAGAGTACAAGTCTTGTTGACAGATTTTTTGACATTTATAATATTCATCTGCATATTACTGCAGATGTGCTTGATCTACTGATTGATTTATCCAAAGAGTTGTTGGTAACATTATTAAATTTTCCTTCAATATCTAAAGCAACGGCCATTTTTATATCTTGGTCTTCTATCGACTTTAAGATAAGCTTCTTTAGATCATCCAACGTTAAATCCGTAGATTTACCAGGTTAGTATGCATGTTAACGATTGGTTAGAAAATTATTATCTTTTAGTAATTTGTTTTTATGTAGCTATCCAGAAGTCTTTCCAGCGTTTTTAATAGAAAAGACGTTAGGCTTATTGGTCTATATGACTTTGGTGTTAGATCTAGTACTTAATCTACCTTGAGTAAGTATTTAATTTTAAAGCCGTTAATTAGAAAGTGGTGAATTTCTTATACCGACAATCACTCGGTCCCTACATCCGAGAGTCATCTATATAGATGTTGCTTGTCTTCTGCCGCGTGAAGGTACAGATTTGAGTTTTTCCTTCAACCAGAATAACATCTTTAGGAATTTCATAATTTTCAGATCTTAGTTGGATAACGGACGAGTATGTCTTACAGTAATGTAATCATACAAATATATGTGCATACTGGTCAATATATTTTCAAATTAAACTTTCTATCTCTGCTCACAGGATATAAATTATTTATTTTAAAATTAAATGAAATATATTATGTCTGCTCAGCAGTAAAGTAAGTACATAGCTAACTGAATTACGCATTATTAAGGATTACAATATATATTACATGTCCCAGATATACTTTTCTTCTTATTTTCTTTTAATTTAGTATTTCTCTGTCATATTTCATTTTCCTCAAAATTTCTATGGCTACATTTCAAAGGCTTGACGTCTATTCATGGTTCCTAATTTAAAAGTTCACGTTTCTAGACCATATAAACAGACTAAGTGCACATAATGCTTTAATAAATCTGTATTTATTTATAGTATCCACGAAACTTATATTGTACACTCTACATTTTCTTATAGATATTGTTCTCTGAACTACGATAACGATCCATATAAAGTTATATTTGCATGTATGTGTAATGTTTTTATTTAATTTAATACTTATGTTTTTGTCACGTTAATTTTTACTTAATCTGCTGTTTCTACAATTTCGTTGAGTAGAATTAAAGAGCTTGTGGACTGCCTGCTATAATAACCGTATCATCCATGCAGCGTAGGTTTAGTATCGTACCGCTGATTTTAATTTTAACCCTGATGTTGGCTAACACTATTTTGAATATGTGTTCCGAATATAACATGTCAAACAGTGTTCCTAATAAGATACAGCCCTGTCGCAGGTCCTCAATAGTCAGTATTTCTGATGGTTTCTGCCTTATTTGTATAAACGCTTCTTGCATCCAGAATAATTACTTGATTAATTATAAATATATCTTTTCTATCTAATTGTATTTCTTGTAATAACATCTTTGATAATAAATAATAAAACCTGTGCAAGACCTATTATGATCCACGTCATATAAACACCAGCAAAACAACCACTAATAACCAACTATTAAGAACAACAGAAATGAAGAACTTAGGATCAATTATTTGCAAGACACTTAGAGATAGAGTGAACAGCAGCGATATCAGAACCCCGTGTAATATCCGAGATGTTGTAAAATGGTCTAGAGTCAGAAAAAGAGCACGGAGAGACGACGTTGATAAAATGGGTGATAATTGACTTGGAAAGATAGCAAAGAAAAGAAACCAAACACCAACAGACCACCTCAAAAATCTAAATTGAAATAACTAAGCATTGTTTTAAAATAAAAAGAAGAAGTAGTAACAGCAGTATACAATCTAATTGAAATACTAGATAATCTTTACTTTTTCATTAAGTCACCTCTAAAGCTTAATCGTGTATTTCTCACATATACAGTTAACTCCGACCTTTAATAATTTAACCAACATACTTGTCTCTTTAAGCTCATTAATCTGAATATACTGCAACGACAAAAAATATAGACTTAAGTCAACCATTTGGGATATTAACAGTTTCATATACTTAGCGAAGTAAGTTTAAAAATTTTAGGTGTTTTTTCTTCTTATAGTTTAAGTGATTCAATATGTATCTCGTCTAAGCCGGCTGCTTTTCCATTTTTGGTATATCTATTTTGTCGAACTATTTGGTTCCATAATAAATTATTAGTAAACTACTATTAAATAACAATCTTACGAATAGATTTATGTTTGTCACTCTCACCAGATTTCCATTGTTTTATTACAACAGTATTTTTATTTATTACATCAAACGGGTTCACTTTTGTAAAATTGAGTTTAAAATCTAAAACTATTTGTTGTCTTGCCCTTATCAGGATATATATTATATATATATATATATATATATATATATATATATATATATATATATATATATATATATATATATATATATATATATATATATCTATATATAAATCAAGTACTTAGATCTCCAATTTGTAAATTAAATGGCGAGTGGGTGAGTTCTAATAAATATATGCACAATGACTTTAACAACTATCTAATCTCGTATTTATAGCTGAAAAAGATTGTACTGATAATAAAGTAGATAATTTTATCAACGGAATGTGCCAAATATTTCTATCCAGCGAGATTCATGCAGAAATATATAAGTACTTGAGTGCACGAAGATCAACAGGTTTCGAGTTTGGAATAAAACAGCCTCACCCCAAAAGTAGTTATTAACTTCAACTGCATGCTGAATATAACTTTTCTATGATATGGCAGAATGCTAAAATTAATGATTTCTTAGCAAGGTAAATCACCTGACGAACCTACTTCCTACCGACCTTGTAGCTACCTGGGGATAACATTTAAGTTCATTCTTTAAACTTCAAAGATAGTATTTATTGAGAGATTATGGGATTGAAGCGGGCATCCGAAAAGGAAGTATGCTAGGGCTATTATACTTCATTTTAGCATATTTAATTTTATTCCCTGTATAAAATATTAAGACAACTTCGAAGTTGCATTATTTGACAAAAATCTTTCCTTCATCTATAATAATTATATTTAATAAGGTCTTCAGTACTTGCTCTATCCTTCTGCCACTGACTTTCAACATTTCGACTGTAATGTTTCGGTTTCATTGATTAGTTTTAAATCGGTTTAAGACCATTTTTATTAGGTTATTTCTAGAATATCCCTTGAACCAATGTTACGTATAATTTGGTTTCTCTTTATGTGTATCAAATATAATCTATTATCTTAGGTCGTATTTTTCTCGTTCTCAATTTTTTTTCTGCCTCTCGAGTTGTCTTCTTTTAATACTTTCATGTAACAATATAATATACAATATAATATACAATATATATATATATATATATATATATATATATATATATATATATATATATATATATATATATATATATATATATATATATATATATATATATATATACGACTTATTGGTCGTATTTTTCTCGATCTCAATTTTTAATATTTTTTTCTGCCTCTCGAGTTGTCTTCATCTCATACTTTCATGTAACATGTATATATATATATATATATATATATATATATATATTAAATATTTTTAAATCTTCGTATTTACGAATATTAACATTATTTTCTGCAGAGTTTGTGTGTTTTTTGTTTTTTTTTTGTTAAGTTAGTTATAAATAATGAGTAAAGTTTACAGTACATATATAATAACATCGATAATATACTACATATTGAGAACATCTGTATTTCTTATACTCTATTTCATCTGTTGTATTTTAGAGAACTGATGAAGCTTTAGAAAAATAAAGCGAAACGTCTTCGATAAACTTATGAAGTAGTTGACTTCTTCTTTTATTTGCCAACCTGAATGACCGATTTAACCTCTGAATTCACTAGTTGAATACTTTAGAAATATATATATATATATATATATATATATATATATATATATATATATATATATATATATATATATATATATATATATATATATGTATGTATAAGTTATAGTGAATAACCAGCAGTGTATGCAAATAGTTGTAGGACATTGCCCAAGGCGCGTCTACTGTTTCAGCATATCTCCGGTTAGCTAGAATTACATTTTTATCATTCTGTGTTGTTATGCATGTAAATATTATTTTATAATTTAGTTGAGAATCTGTTCTCTTCAATGAAACTTGTCTTTGTAAAAATTGTTTTAAATAAATCTTTTTTAAAAATCGATATACAGAGTGTTCCAAGTTTAGTGGCGCAGTCAGTAGGATAGATAAAACGGGCTTTAGTGAATATAAATCCTGGTTCGTATTAACGATTTAATAATCTATCGAACTAATAAATAACTGGCACCGCGAATAAAGACTCTTGGTTGGGTGAATTGAGTAGCCTGACTTGAAGAATAGTGTAAAGGAAAATTCAAGTGAATATTGAAGTTCCTGTGAAGGTCCTGTTCCTGCCGTGTCAACGTGGACTCAGAGCATAGATGGGCTGGAAACTATTCTTACTGTAAGTACCTTTATTTATGTCGTATAGAGAGCAACGATTTTTCATTAATTCAGATAGTTCAAGTAATTCTGACTCAGATTCTGACTCAAACAACAATCCATTATCATATAAAACTCAACCAAATACTTCTAATATTTTTCCTAAAATTATTTTATCAAAATCCAAATTAACTATGGCTTTACCTCAACTAAAAAAAGAATATCTGGACATGATTCCAGAATTCCATGGAGATGTTGCGTTACTTCCACGCTTCATAGATATTTGCGAAAAATTAGTCAATAAATTCTATAATATAACCGACCCAAGCGATTTTCAAAATGAATATTTGACTTCTAGCATTTTAGCAAAAATTAAAGGTGATGCCGCCATAAATATTTCTTCATGTACTATAAGAACTTGGGAAAATTTAAAAGATTCTCTATTAAACACTTATGCAGATAAGAGAGACGTATATACACTTAGTATAGAAATCACACACCTTAAACAAGGCAATGAATCGCCATTTGAATTTTTCCAAAAAATACAGCATCTCTTAAATCTCCAAATATCTTTGTTGCAAACTCGTTCTAATATTAACGAACAAGAGATACTTGGTAGTTATTTCAGAAACTTAGCTTTAAGAGTATTGCTACGTGGTCTTAAGGAACCCTTGGGTACTTTTATGCGTACCAAAAACCCTATTGATATAAACACAGCTTTAAACGTTCTAACAAATGATTTTCAAATTTATATGGGACAAAGTAATTCTACTAAAAATCAAAACCCCTCATCATCAAGTAATTTTTCGCATAAAAACAAATCAAACTCATCTAATTATGTTCTACCAAATAAATTTAACTTCCAACATAATTACCAAAGAAATCATAATTATTCTCAATCCCCAAAAAGTCACTATCAAAACATACAAACCCGAACTTTTAATAATAATCAAAACCAATCTGGCAGTGGCAGAGATAATAACGTTTTTAGACCAAATCAAAACCGGAATCTTCCAAACCCAACTCCGATGACTATTTCAACAACTAATACTTCCAGACCGAACCAAAATTATCAAAACCGATATAAACCTCGTAATCAAACCTATTTTTCAAACCAACCACAAAATATATTTCCAGAAGAACTACATAATATAGACGAAATAAATATTTCTGAAGATAATGACCATTTTTTAGAGCAACTTGCCTCGGACCAAATAGAATAGAATTATTAAATTTAACAAATAAAGAAAGTGAACTACCGTATATAATTTTTCCTGAAAATAATCTGAAAGTTTTAATTGATACCGGTAGTACTAAATCTTTTGTTGTTCCAAATGTAGCGGAAAAATATTTCAAAAATTCCATTTTTCGGAAACCTTTTCAAGTTTCAACAGCACTAGGCATGACCCAACAAAATTTTTGTACTATAATTCCTACTTCTAAAATATTTGGAACCAAAAATCCTATGAAATTAAATTATTGTATATTTAAATTTCATGACTACTTTGATTTTTTTTTTTTTTTTTTTTTTAAGGTTAAAATACGTTTATTGACGTTTCAATTTCCACTTCGGAAATCGTTCTCAAAATACAAACATTAGTAAATTAAACAAATTTTGTTTTTGTTACTTAGTGAAAAATTCTTCTATTAATTTAATTTTATCTGACTCATCTATATTGACAATTCAGACATACATTATACATTTTAAAGTAGACGACTTTAAAATGATATTGCCAATATTGTTGAGTTGCGTTCCTGTTAGTATATATATACTAACAGGAATAATAATAATAGTTAGTTAATATACTACTTTGATTGTTTATTAGGATTAGACAATCTTAGACCTTACAAATAATGTCTTAATTACAAAGAATAGTCAAATTAAAATTCTTTATCATAATATTAACAAGGAAAGCATGAATTGCATAGTAGTGCCTCCTAGAACCGAACAAATAATTTCGGTAGACATAAAAAATGTCAATAATGGTGACGTAATAATTCCATATACCAAAATTGGGAATTTAGAAATCCCACAATGTTTAACAAAAGTTCAAAATAATAAAGCTATTTGCAGTATTTTGAACTCTTCTGAGAATGCCTGTAAAATTACTTTCACTTTACCTATCGAAGCTGAAAGATTCTCAGAAAACTATAGCACAGTTTACCCTAATTTAAATAATATATATGCAGACAAATTTAAATTCGATATTTCCAAAGTTCGTACCGAACACATGAATATCGAGGAACGGGAAAAAATATTAAAGCTAATCAAAGAATTTTAAGATATATTTCATGTAACAGGCAATATGCTATTATTTACTAGTAAAGTAAAACATAATATTAAAACAGTTAACGATATACCTATTTACTCAAAGTCCTATAGATATCCTGAAATCTATAGAAAAGAGGTACAGAACCAGATTCAAAGTATGCTGGACCAAAATATTATTCGTCCCTCAGACTCACCATGGTCATCCTCAATTTGGGTAGTTCCAAAAAAGTTGGACAACTCCCAAGTACCTAAATATAGGATCGTAGTTGACTATAGAAAATTAAACGAAATTACTTTAGGAGATCGATATCACCTACCTAATATTTCCGATCTACTTGACAAACTAGGTCGTTGTCAGTATTTCACAACTTTGGATCTTGCTTCGGGATTTCATCAAATAGAAATGGCCGAAGAAGATATACCTAAAACAGCTTTTAACACCGAAAACGGTCACTACGTATTCCTTAGAATGCCCTTTGGATTGCGTAACGCCCCGGCGACCTTCCAAAGAGTAATGGACAATATACTTCGAGGAATACAAAATGAAAAGTGTCTTGTGTACTTGGACGATATTATAGTGTTTAGTACTAGTCTCCAAGAACACCTTACAAATCTAAAAGAAGTTTTTAAGTGATTAAGAGAGTCAAATTTTAAAATTCAGATATACTATAGAAAGTTTATAAAATATTTTTCAAAATTAACTAAACCTTTAACTTCTCGTCTCAAAAAAGATGCAATCATAAATGTAAACGATTCAGATTATTCTCAGTGCTTTGAAATGTGTAAAAATCTTCTTATTAATGACCCAATACTGCAGTACCCTGATTTTTCTAAACCATTTAACTTAACCACAGATGCAAGCAACTTTGCTTTAGGAGCTGTGTTGAGCCAAGGAAAAATCGGATCTGATTTACCTACATCGTTTGCTAGTCGAACTCTAAATAAACGCGAAACCAACTACTCAACAATTGAGAAGGAACTTCTTGCAATTGTTTGGGCAGTAAAATACTTTCGCCCTTATCTTTTTGGTCGTAAGTTTACAATTGTAACTGACCACAAGCCATTACAATGGCTATTTTCTTTAAAGGACCCTAACTCAAAGTTAGTTAGATGGCGCCTTAAATTGGAAGAATATGATTACAATATCATATACAAAAAGGGTGCATTAAACACTAATAGTGATTTTCTATCCAGGATAGAATTAAACGTAAATGAAACAAATGATGCACAGCTAAATACCGAAGAAGAAATTGATTACATAATAAATTTTGACGAAGAACTTCTTAATACTCCAAAAAATGATATAGAAAATGAATCACTCATAGTTGAATGCGAGGAAAGAAATGAAGACCCAGATGACGAAAATAACACAATACACACCAATCAGGAAAATCCAACTATCGGCATCCCTATCGTAGAATATGCCGTAAATGTAGGAAAAAACGAAATAATAATTTCCGAAGTAAACTTCGAACCAGCAACACCCAGTATTATTAAATTATTTAATAATAAGTTAAGGATTCTAAAATCCTATATACGAAAAGTTTAGCGTAGTTCTCAAAAAATTCTTTAAAAATTCCCAAATATCCTTCATTAACTATTTAAAAAAACTTATCGATGTTTTCCTCGATGAAATAAAAGAAATAATTAAAAACTACTATGAAGGAAAACAAAACCATAGAGGATTGGATGAGACCAAGTCACGTATAAAAAATATTTATTATTGGCCCAATCAAAGGGCTTCGATTCAAACCTATATAAATGAGTGCGAAATCTGTCAACTAACTAAATACGACAGAAAACCAATCAAACCATTTTATAATGTTACACCCACAGCAATCAAACCCTTCCAAATATTACATCTCGATACAATTACATTAGAAAATACTAAATTTCTAACGTTAATCGATTCATTTTCCAAATATGGCCAACTCTACAAATTAAACTCCGCTCAAGGAATAAAAGTTGTAAACGCCCTAATAAAGTACTTCTCTCATCATACCGAATAATCTCGGACAATGGTACCGAACTAAAAAATTCTCTTGTCCAAGAACTTCTTTCTATTCATAAAATCAAGATCCATTTTATATCTTCACAATACCCAGAATCTAATGGAATTGCCGAAAGATTTCATAGCACAATTATCGAACATATTAGATTATTTAATAACCGCGACGAATTTAAGGATGAACCAATAGAACAAAAAGTCAATTACGCCCTATTGGCTTATAATAGTAGTATACATTCAGTGACTAAATTAAAACCTTACGAAATAATAAATGGACATTTAGAAAATACTTCTGTATTCGACTTAGATCTTGAAAAGCAACTTAATAATAATTATATAATAAACCATAAAGAAAAAATGAAGTTACTTTACTCAGAAATAAATAAAAGTATACAAGAAAATAAAGAAAAATAATTGGAAAAGCAAACTTAAATCCTGAAGAATTACCTGAAATAATTCCCCCCGAGATATTTGTACGTAACAAACAAATTAAAGGAAAAACAAAAAATAAATATCAAAAGGAAGAAATAAAAAATATCAATCGCGAAAGAAAAACAGCCAAAATCATTACTCGACATAAAAATACAACTGAAGACATACACCTATCTAATATTAAACGTCCTAAACGAAAACCTTATTATTTTATTGCAGGTGCATCGCAGTCGGACATGCAGCGATCAACATAAAGGATATTAGCAACAATATGGGCATTCTACCCATTAATCTTGGACCTGCCAAATTACAAAAAGCAAGTCATACTTTTATCCATTTTTATGATCTTAATCCATTATTAGACGAATACAATAATCTAAATATTCAGTACAGCCATCTTAAAACTAATATTTCGAACGATACCTTTTTTAGATCAGAAACCGAAAATTTTATTAATTTAATTCAGTATGTTAAGAATAGTATAAATGATAAGTTAGATAATTTTAATATTCATTCTACTAGTATAAGAAACAAAAGGGGGTTGATAAATGGTCTTGGATCGATAGCTAAAGCTATTACTGGTAACTTAGATTCACAGTACGGGGAATGTATAAATTCAATGTTAGAACATTCAAAGGAAAACCAAATTAATTTACAAAATCAACTTCAAATGCAATACTCCGTAAGCCACGAAATAATTAAAAATTTTAATCAAACTGTAGTCGACATTCAAAATAACGAATTAAATCTTAAGTCTAAAATACTAGAAATCAAAGATATTATTAACTTTCAAGGAAATTTTGAAAATGTCGTCTATTTAAAAGATTTGTTCAATGAAATGCTAATTATTTTTAATTCAATACTAAATGTTTTAGAAAACATCGAAAACTCCCTCACATTCTGTAAACTTAAAACCTTACACCCAAGTATTATAAAAAACCCGAGACTTACTATTAGAAATAAGAAAAATCTCTTCCCATTACCTATACCAACTTCCTTTTGAAGTCAAATATGAAAATATATTAAATTTTGAATCCCTATTAGAAGTTAACTGTAAAATAGACAAAAATAAAATAACTTATTTTCTTTCTATACCTATTGATTTTGAATTAGAATTTGAACTTTTTATTTACTACCTACTCCAACAGAACATGAATCAGAATTTTTAACAATAATACCAAACACAAAATTTTTGCTGAAATCTAAAAATATAATAAAACCTCTAAACGACATATGTACTAAAGGTAAAATATTCCAATGCCCTGGTCACCTTCAAAACAATAATAATTTTAAATGCGAAGAACAAATAATAATAAATGGAAATTCTTCTGAATGGCAATATATTAAAGTTGAAATTTCAAAAAATCATATAGAAATCATCCCAGAAGTAAACCAATTTTTAGCTATATTTCCTTCACCAGAAAAATTAACTATAAATTGTCCACAAGGAACAGAGATTAAAACATTAACCGGAATATATCTTATAGAAAATTCGAATTGCAAAGTAAACATTTAGAAATCAAGAATTGGTCTTTTTAGAAAAAACATATGGACAACCACTTATAATAAACAAACCAAAAATTCAATTTAATCCCACAAAAATTGTACCAATGAAAATTAACCATAAGTCACTGGAACTTAAAGAAGTGCATACCAATGGACCATTTCCTATTCCGACGATATAATACAAAATTCCACATTCCAAGCGTATGGACTATTCTTCTGTATATTGGTATTATCCTATCTTTATTATATTTTATTTACAAAAGAAAACAACAGAGGAAAGCAGCAAGAACATCAAAACAAAAAGAAAACAAAATTCAACTTCCTGAAGGAGCTTCGTTTTAAGGGGAAAGGAGTTATAGTGAATAACCAGAAGTGTATGCAAATAGTTGTAGGACATTGCCCAAGGCGCGTCTACTGTTTCAGCATATCTCCGGTTAGGTAGAATTTACATTTTTATCATTGTGTGTTGTTATGCATGTAAATATTCATTTTATAATTTAGTTTAGAATCTGTTCTCTTCAATGAAACTTGTCTTTGTAAAAATTGTTTTAAATTAATCTTTTTTAAAAATCGATATACAGAGTGTTCCAAGTTTAGTTATATATATATATATATATATATATATATATATATATATATATATATATATATATATATATATATAATTGACTCCAACCCATCCAAAACATATTTATATATTTTTTCCAAACAAGTCACAAGTACTTCTTTTTTCTTATATATATATATATATATATATATATATATATATATATATATATATATATATATATATACATAAATATATATATATATAATAGATGTATATATATAAATATATATATATATATATATATATATATTATCATTATATATATAGTTTCTATTATCATTTCTTATTTGCATTTTTTATTTGCAACTCTTTTATTGGCTCTTCTAATATTATTTTTTTATATCTTATTTTGGTGCTGGTATTGTTTTTGAGTCAAGATTTTTGTTATTGGATAGCGATCTTGCTTGATAAGTTTTTTAGGTTATGTTTACCTTAATCTTGACTCGCACCGTTCTATGATCGCTTGTACCTTTATTTTAGACAATACTAGTAGCAGCACTAGAACTAAAAGAACACGAGAACTAATAATAATGACGCAGATTTAATTGTCAATAACCAAAACTTCGCAGCATTCAAAGAGTTCAGATATCTAAAAACGTCTATCTAAAAAAACTAGTATAGGACCGTATATATCTAAAAAATTTATAATTAGCTGGTTAATTAATAAAAGACGTACAAAATAAAAGGTATATGGTTGTAAATACAAGAGCAATTAATTAGCAGAACTGACAAAATTATTATTAGCACAAAAGAGACACCACTTACATCTGGCTGTAAATAATGGGACCAGTAGCGTCTCTAGAAGAAGAAAAATATTCGTATTTGTCTTGGTCTTCGTATGAAGTAGAGAAGTAGGATCTGAAAGACGTGGGCGGCAAAGATTTCTGGTCGTACTAAGCAGGAGATGTGTGCGTCGTGGTTTCAGGTTAAGTTCTGCCCTCTCGCTCAGAGTGGGACACTATTTACAAAGATCGATCTTGGGAAGAGCCGTGGAAGTCCTTTTGGCATTAAAATCACACTCTTTTAGAAGGTGTAATAAATTATAATATTTTTAAGTTAATCTTTAAAAAGGCTATTAACTCGTTTTGGGGTAAATTAATGATTTCTCCACAAAGGTATTTAATATTTAGGTATATCGTACACATAAGTGGCTCTCAGCTTGCAACTTTGATAAAATATGAATGGGGCGCCAATTTTAACGTGAGTAATTTAAAGAACACAAACAATGAAATAAGTAATTAAATAAGTGACTAAAGAAGGTCTATGGTATAAATATTAAAAATAATCAAAAATAAAATATTTAAGTGAGCACTAAATACTTTTCCAAACAGACTGTATCGAACACTAATATTTCCCATTCTCATATAAAGATCAGAGGCATGGACTCTTATCAAAACACGCGAATACCCTATATCGATGTTTGGGAGAAAGATATTACGCAAAAAATTATTATTTCCATTATAATCAAGTGTGCAGGACATGTAGCATGTACTCTGGAATCTATATATATATATATATATATATATATATATATATATATATATATATATATATATATATATATATATATATATATATATATATATACAAGGATTTCCACAGTTTTCACTGTATTCCTTCACTCAACCGTTTTCTCCAATTTTGCCTGTTTTTCCTGGAATCTAACATGATAAAAAGAATTTTAACAGCGCAACCTGTATGAATAAGAAGGTAAGGCAGATCAAAGCTGAGGTGGATAGACAGGGTAACACAATATTCTGAGAAGAAAAGAAAAGCTTGAGTAGGTCGAGGCCCTCTAAGGGCTATAGCGTAGTGATGATAAATGATGACCTGATACAGTCAAAAAAAATATTAAACACGAACTTCTTCAATTCTGCACGTGCAACTCAAAATAGAAATGGATGAAGAGAGAATGTATCCCAATATAGATTATCTTTCTATAAATCTTGGGGTCCCTTTAATAACAAAAAGCTATTATATACCTATATATATATATATATATATATATATATATATATATATATATATATATATAAAGTAGTTAGGTATTATTGACTGACACGTTATGTAAAATAAAGTTTTATCTTGAGGTTGCAGTCATTAATAGGGCAGGAAAGTGAAACTCTTTGTTCTTTATCAAGCTTTCGCAAAATTTATTTGCTTCTTCAGGATATGCTAAAATATGGTATCAGTAAATACAATGAAATTAGAATTAAATAGCATTGTATAAAACTAGTATAAAAACTTACAACATGAGGTTAATCCATTAAATTTTCAAATTTACAAAACATTTAAACTTAGCTTATTAAAATTATATAGTTATATAAGTACAATATTTTAATTTTGTACAAATTCATTATGACATTGATTATGTTGATGTTTGATTTATGTCAGAAAAACATAAAAAATTATAAAAAACATAAATTATAAACTAACTAATATCTATAATTACAGTCTATCTTACGAAAATTAATACTATAATTTTCTAATTTATAGATTTTCTGACTATAAATACTATAATTTCAAAAAATTTAAATATTCATATTTGGCGCCACTTTGTACGTAACCATAATAACAATCAAAAGCTAGTTATCAACAACAAAAAATATAATAAACAGAAACGAGTGTCTTTCTGACATAAATTAAACATCAACATAATCAATGTCATAATGAATTTGTACAAAATTAAATAAAATTAAAATATTGTACTTATATAACTATATAATTTTAATAAGTTAAGTTTAAATGTTTTGTAAATTTGAAAATTTAATGGATTAACCTCATGTTGTAAGTTTTTATACTAGTTTTATACAATGCTATTTAATTCTAATTTCATTGTATTTACTAATACCATATTTTAGCATATCCTGAAGAAGCAAATAAATTTTGCGAAAGCTTGATAAAGAACAAAGAGTTTCACTTTCCTGCCCTATTAATGACTGCAATCTCAAGATAAAACTTTATTTTATATTATATATATATATATATATATATATATATATATATATATATATATATATATATATATATATATATATATATATATATATATATAAAGGCAACTATGATAGTACACAAACAATCAAACATATTAAAAAAATAATGCAAACTTTAAAGGATAAACACTTAAAGAGAGATAGATTATTAAAGAAAAAATCTTGGATGACAGATGGGATCCTGAAACTAATGGACGAGAGAAGAGAAGCCAAAAATGACCCAGACAAATATAAAACCATCAATATATTAATAGGAACGAAAATCAGAGAAGCGAAAGAAAAAGAAGCAAGGGAAAGATGCGAAGAAATTGAGACTCTGCAGTCAAAGTACGATAGTCACAATGTACATAGGAAAGTTAAAGAACTCATAGGAGGACTAAGATGAAGGCAGAAATAAAATATAACTGATTCTGATGGAAACAACATCTTGGACAGACAGAGTAAAATAAGAACGTGGAGCGAATATCTAGGAAAACTATTTGAAGACCAAAGAGATAACACCTTTGAGCTAGAAGAAGAGGTAAATGATGGACCAAGAATATTACAGCAGGAAGTTTAATCCGCAATAACACAGTTAAAGAATGGCAAAGCTTCACGCCCTGATAATATACCAGCAGAACTACTCAAACTAATGGACAACGAATCAATAGCAATAATCGCAAACATATTCAATAACATATACAACTCTGGAGAATTACCGACAGAATGGCTAAAATCTGAGTTTATTGCACTTCCAAAAAACCAGGAGCCAAAAAATACGAAGATTCCCATACTATAAGCCTAATGAGTCATCTCCTAAAATTGTTTCTAAAGATAATAATTCATAAAAGCATCTACAATCTGCATGAAAGTCAAATTTCCCCCAACCAGTTCGGGTTCACAAATGCTGTTGGTACTAGAGAGGCTTTGTTTTTAGTACAAGTCTTATTCCAGAGATATAGAGACGTCAACTGCGACGTATACACATGTCTGGTTGATTAAGAGAAAGTGTTTGATCGAGTACAGCACGCCAAGATGATGCAAATACTAAAAGAAGTAGGAATTAACAACTAAGATCTGAAAATAATTAGAAATATTTACTGGAATCAGACAGTAAATCTCAGAATTAAAGGTGAAAACACTGACTATGTGAAAATCATGCATGTAGTGAGGCAAGGCTGTATTTTGTCTCCTCTAATCTTCAGTCTGAACTCTAAAAGAATATTTATCGAAGCTTAGCACGAAACTAAAAAAGGTATTCTACTAAATGGTTACCGGCTAAACATCACAAATGCAGATGACACCATAGTATTTGCGGACAATTTAGAAGACCTACAAGTTCTTATGAACAAAATCAAGTATTACAGTTAACAATATGGACTTAATATAAACGTTAAGAAGACAAAGCTTATGATAATTAACAAGAAAAGGATAACAGAAGTTCAACTCTACGTCAACCAATCCCCTGTAGAAAGAGTGACGCACTACAACTGCCTCGGCACCATAATAAATAAAGAATGGACCAACAACCAGAAGATTAGAGCACGCATCGAAAAAGCTAGATCCACCTTCAATCGTATGGGGGCCTTCTTCAAGAGTCACCACCTCTCTCTTGTACAAAAGTAAGAATGCTGCGATGCTACGTCTTCTCTGTCCTTTTTTATGGTGTTTAATTGTGGACCTTGAACGAAGATATGTGCAGAAAACTGGAAGCATTTGAGATGTGGCTATATCAGCGAATACTTAAGATCCCGTGGACTTCCGAGTCACAAATGAGGAGATCCTTAGAATTATGAATAAGAACCCAGAGGTACTGACCACCATCAAATCTCGAAAGTTACAATTCTTCGGACATATTAAGCGAAATGAATCCAGATATGCTCTCCTTCAAGCCATCCTGCAAGAAAAAATGTTTGGAAAACGAGGTCCAAGTAGAAGAAAAACATATTGGTTAAAGAATACAGATAATATAAAGATTTCCGTGAGGGTCGCCAACATTCGTAATGGATAGGCACATCAAGAAGAAGAATAATAGTACAGCTAGACGAAAACACAAATCCCATCCTCATTAAGAGAGCAGTTAAACAGGCGATGTAATATCATCAAAGCTTTTTAATCTTGCCCTAGAAAGCGTATTCAAAACTACAAATTTGTCAACATATGGTGTTAACGTTAATGCAAACAGTTACATTACCGAAGATTTGCTGACAAAATCGTGATTATAGCGAGCGCATTAAAGGAACTAGACCAAATGCTGAAACTTAACAAAGAGAAACAAAGTGCGAAAATCACTAGAAGAGCAAGACTGGCATGGGTAGGATTTGGAAAACTCTGGACTCTAACCAAGGCAAATATGAGTAAACTAGTCGTAGCAGAAGAGCAATAAAAAGAGAAATATAAGATATATAACTGTCAGATAAAAAGAGAAACGATTGGATAAGAATAAAATCTAAAGTCGAGGGCATTACAAAAAACATGGCTAAACGCAAATAGAGATTCGCAGGTCACAATGCTAGACAAAAAGAACAACGTTGAAACGCAACCATACAACATTGGAGTCCTTACAAATATAGACGACTAAGAGGAAGACCACAGATGAGATGGGTAGATGACATAAAAAGAATAGCCAGAACAAATTGGAAGTATGTTGCTTATTATATAGGTCGATGGAGTAGTTGATAGAATCCCTTGTCCAAAAATGGACGATAAAAGCCTAAGAAGAAAAAATAAAATTCTGTCTTAAGTAGCTGGAATTTATTATTCTTAACGCCGTAGTCGACAAACGCTATAAATCATCTTATATATTATATTTTATGAGGTGAAATAAGATAGAATAAGGTGAGAATATATAACTATATATAGTACATACTTTTTTCTTTTTGGGTATGGTAGTCAATATATATATATATATATATATATATATATATATATATATATATATATATATGTATAGGGTAATTCAAGCAAGTCTAGCATAGTTCATCATCTTATTTTTAATGGGACACCGCGTATATTCTTATGTTTTTAAAATCTTCTTTACATCCTCATCTTTTTTTTGAAAATTTTCCTGAAAATTTTGAAATTATGTATAATTTTCGTTAACAAATTAAATGCAAAACCCAATATATTGATACTTCATTTAAAAGTTGATGTCTGTAAGTAGCTTAATTAAAGAAAATACCATTATTTAAAATGTGATAAACTATTAATTTCAAAATTGTATGTATTTAATGTCTTGACACAAATTATATATAATTTCAAAATTTCACATTAATTTGTTCATAATAGACCCTACATAATATACTTTTTTAAGATAAGGTTGTTAAGTAGCTTCTAGAAACAATAAAATATACAGGTTGTTTTATTAAAAATAAAGATGATGGACTACGCTAGACTTGCATGAATCACCCTGTACATCTAAATTTATGTTTAAAAGCGCACACTCAAATTAAAAAATTATTGACGTTTCAAAGCGTTTTAATAATTTTCTAAAATAAAACACACAAACAATTTTATTCCATAAGTGGTTTCCACACTTTATAATTTTAAAATTTCACCTTGTGTTATTCATAAAAGTCCCTACATGATAAGATAGGTTAAGATAGGTTGACAAGCAAGTGACGAAACAAACTTCACATATTATGTAAACTTTACTAACAAAAACGTTCAAAATAAATATTCCAATAAATATAAATAATCAAATTCCATATTCAAATACGGCAAAATATTTGGGTATTGTCCAATAAATATAAATAATCAAACTCCATATTCAAATACTGCAAAATATTTGGGTATTACTCTGAGCTCATGTACAGAAGAAAAGAAAATAATAATTCTGATTGAAATACAAAAAAATGTACTGACTGATTGACCAAAATTTCTACATAATAAATTATTATTATATAAGCAAATACTGAAACAATACTATTATTATAAAAACAGTATAAACATTTAGAAGGAAAATGTCACAAATCAACAGAAAATATTTCTATTCATATAAAAATTTAATCAAAGAGAGAGAGAGAGAGAGTAACATTTAGCAGAACTTTGGGATTTTTTAAAAAGTTTATACCAAATAGCTGCTTTGTGTTACACTTTATGATAAAAATAAAAACAGGTTCGGAAAGTGGGCCAAATTCTGTAGTGCCCTAATTAAAAAAAAAAAATTTACGTTTATTTTAACCAAAAATATTTAAAAAAAAATATTATTTAAACAATTTATTAATTTACAACCAAATAGTGCACTAGAACTTTTTAAGACCTTTCATATAAAAAAAGAATCATCTTAATATCTGCCATAGTTTTTGCGTTATTTGATATAAACTTTTACATTGGAATTTAGCTATGCCCAGAATCGCGTGGAACGGCCTTAAAAAATCCTAAAATATACAGGGTGTTCCAATAAAAATAAAGATTATTAACTATGCCAGGCTTGCTTGAATCACACTGTACATTTAAATTTATTTTTAAAAAGCGCTTATTTATATATAAAAGTCGACGAGTCTTCGCGTTTTTTATAATTTTTAAAAACAAGGACAGAAATAATTTTCACATACAATCGTTTCCATCCTGTATATTTTACAGACCTTTTGTTAATGTTTTGCTTCGTTTTAACAGTTTGGAATTAATCGACAATACAAGCTTGGCCAGTGGTTTCGTCAACGATATCACAACTTTCTCAAGGATATCTACTCAAGAAATGATGTCCACGTATACTCCACAGACGTCGATCGCACTTTAATGTCAGCCAGTGCGAATCTGGCCGGAATGTTTCCCCCCAAAAGTTTCCAATTCTGGAATAACCAGATTCCATGGCAACCTATTCCTGTCCACACAACAGAGCGAAGCAAAGATACCATAATTGTGGATAAGAGAAAATGCAAGAGATACGAGAAATTGAGAGATAAGGTAAAGAATTTTCACTTTTTATTTATAATTATTTTAAAGAAATTTAAAACCAAAAATTTTTAAACGATCACCAAAATCAAATAAAGTTAACTGTATTTTTAATATATACAAAGGGCAAATAATTTTTAAAACGCATATTAAAACATAATGTAATAAACTATACATTAAGCGTATACTTACATCATTAGATTGCCATCCTCATTTTGATTACTTTTTCTGTTACAAACGCTATAAATCATCTTATATATTATATTTTATGAGGTGAAATAGTCATAATGTTCTTTATATATATATATATATATATATATATATATATATATAAATATATATATATATATATATATATATATATATATATATATATTGTAACATTTTTTTTATAATTAATATATTAATTTATTTCTAATCCCTCTACCCCTGCGGATGATACGCCGATGGTCGTGTTTACGATTAGAGAATATTATTGTACCTACCGAAATACCAAGGAATTTCCCTGCGTCCGAAAGGTTTTTAATCCTTTCCGTCTTAATCCGGAGTATGAAAAGAAATTAATGCTTTTCGGTGAAGGCGGGTCTTTTATGATAGATTTGTAAATATTCCGAAGGCTCGTATAGTAATTTTTCTGTAAAAACCTAATCTAGGAGATTTGATATTTCATCACGTTTGTAGGTAGAAGGATACCGTTATGTTTAATGTTAATTAGAACTTTTTACCTTCTCAGAAATACATACAACTGGCCTATCATTTTTGGAGGGAAGATACCCTCACCTTTTCTTGGGTAGCTTGGGAAAATTTTAGAGGAACCAAGTCACTTCTCGGTGGGCACTCGTAGAGAAAACGACTTATCGGTGGGCATTCGTCGAGTTAAGACGCTTAGTTCACATTATTGTATCTGCTACCTTACCGTCTCTGTGCATTTTCTTTATAAGTGTGTATACACTTGTTATTTTGAGTTTCTTCATCCTATACTATATTAGATTAAATATAGTCATAAATTCAGTGTTTAATATAAGTACAGTATTAACTTCAGTGAATTAAAGCAGCAGTCGCCAGGAATTACTGTTAGTGACATAATTTTAATATCTCTACCTATCTGGGCAAGTAACATGGTATAGCATCATATCATCTTCCATTATCTGGACGTATCCAACGATCATACATATCATCAAATGTAGTTGAGAGTAGCTACTGAATTTTGCAGTCAATTAAAGAACATTCTATACTTTTTTTTGTTACGAACCAAATAATCGACTTAACCAAGTGCGGTTTGGTTAAATTTTTATGTTTTCACTTCAGTAACCTTTTTGTATTTTTTGTAAATTTAGATTTTATTAATTTTTGTTATCTTTGGTTTTTGTTATAATTTTTTATTCATTTTTTTTTGCTGTAATATCTCGAGATACGCCAAAAATTTATTTGTGCATGCTTGTGTTATACTTATATCTTTGTAAAGATATTTTCTAATTATATTTCTGCCTATTTTTATATGTATACCACCATTTTATAGTTGTTGGTGTATTTTTATTACTTGTGTTGCATTCAGCAGCGTCATAATTTTGTTGTTGTTTAATATATTGTTATTGTTTTATGTATGTATTTTATTTGTCGACTCCTAACAACGTTCCCTGATATATTTGCTTTTTTACCTTTAAATATAACTATACCTTTGACCAGTAGAAAGATCAGGCTTATTAAGTTTCGTAGGTAAGTAAGTGTAATACCTTGTATATTTATTTTTTGTTTATGTAGAGTGTTGACCAAATTTATTCAATAATTAACTGTGATATCTTTTCTTGGGTTTGATCTCTGAACCTAAATATCTTTCCTTATCTCTTTTCTTTTCTAAGGTTTCTTAATTTTCTCCTTAAACCCCAAAAAATTAAGTGGCGCCCTGTTCCCTATCTTATCGTATCTTTGGTAATTTTACCCATCTATCTTTTTGTTTATTTCTGTATCTTTTCCAATATCTCTTATCGTATCTTTACTTATTTCGTCCGTTGGACCCATTCCTGGTTCCAAAATTAGTTTCGAACCCACGACTCGCTCTCCACCAACCATCTGGCTGCCGTCCGCATTGTCTCCATTGGTGACCTTTCTAGCACCATAAAAAAAAAGGTTTCCGAGGTTACAATATATATGTAAATACTTTTTTCTTTTTGGGTGTGGTAGTCAATATATATATATATATATATATATATATATATATATATATATATATATATATATATATATATATATATATGTATATATATATATATATATATATATATATATATATATTATATATATACATATATATATATATATATATATATATATAATATATATATATATATATATTTATATATATATGTATATATATATATATATATATATATATATATATATATATATATGTATATATATATATATATATATATATATATATATACTTTCTGATGTCTTCTAGCTGCAATAATTTCATTCAACATTTTTTAATGTCTATATTTTATTTTCCAATCCGATTTCACATTATTTCAATCTTTTGTTTTACGTGGTCGCTCCATCTCCTCGCCTCTTGCATCTTTGATTCATTAGGGTCCAGTTTATAATTCTTCTAATTATATCTATCGGTGATCGTTATTTTTGTCGTACACTTGTCCCTATCTTTGATAATAGAGTTTTCTTGTTTTATGGCTTTGTTTGTTTTTCTATATATTATTAGTAAATTTTATAATTTTTTTGTATTATACTATTGATTTAATAACGTAAAATATTAGTGTGTTTTGTGCATAATGTAATAACTTGAAATTATACTTTTGCATTATATATCTTTCAATATTATTTCCAATAGCTCTCTTAGATTCTGTTGCGTAGTATTTAACAAGTTTATACCTCTGTAGTTTTCTGGCTGTTTTTTATCTCCTTTTTTGAATAGTAGAATTAGTTCGGTCGTTGTCCATTCTTGCGGTATTTATATTAGAAATAACAAGGAAAACAACTAAGGAAAAACTTTAATTTCTTTAATCTCAGAAAACTAAAACAATAGTAGTCAGCAAAGAACCAATCAGATGTAAAATATAAATTGATGGCGTCTGTATTGAACAAGTAATGGAAATAAAGTAACTGGGAATTACACTGCCTAGCTATGGAGACCTGGACAAAGAAGTGAGAGATCAAGTACAAAAAGCAAATAGACTAGAAGGATGCCTTAATAACACTATATGGCGAAACAGACACATTAACACTGAGATGAAGTCAAGAATTTATAAAGCCAATGTAAGATCAATAATGACATATGCCTCAGAAACAAGACCCGACACAGCTATACCACAAAGGCTACTGGAAACGGCAGAAATGAAAGTACTGAGAAGAATTATAGGAAATACACTGAGAGATCGAAAAATAAGTGATGACATTAGAAGAAAATGTTACGTACAGTGTATAAATGTATGGGCACAAAATAGAATAAAAGATGGAATTACAACCTTACATAGAGGTATTAATCCGCTAATGAACAAGCAGAGGAAGAACAAGCATAGAGAAGAAGAAGAAGAAGAAGAAGATTCTTTAGCATTCCTAGTGTTTGAAGTTCTCTAAATGTTTTTTTGCCTATTAATAAGGGTGGCAACAAACAAAACAACTACAAACAAATAAGCAAATATATTCACAAAAAAATTAAACTAACAAAAGAAATATGTCTAAAGGAATATGCAGTAAAGTGGAAGAATGCCAAACAAAGAACAAGAAAATGAACTTCACAGAAAGGTTAAAGGAATGGCAGAGATTTGTAAAGATAAACAGCAAATACTACTAAAAAAATAAAACATCAGAATATAAGAGGACCCATAAAAACAAAAAGGATGTGAGGGAGACGCCTTGAAAACCTTTTTAAATATAATAGACCAAAAAATACCATAAAGTAAATACGACTAAAGTACTCTCCTTATTATTTAGATCTTAAAGTTGTTTGTGTAATTACAGATATAAAATATAACAAAAAAAAAATCGTGGCACTTGGGGAGTGCCTACCTAAGTGAATACTTCTTATAGGGTATTATTACTATCTGCAGGCTTATTACCAAAATGTTAATATTTTTAAGTGAGTACTTCTTTTCGCTCGCTATTTCCTGGATAGACAGAGTTACAAACAAAGAAGTACTACATAGAATAGGTAAAGAGCGCGAACTAGTCGTAACCATAAAACGTCGCTAACTAGAATACGTGGGCCATATAATGCGCAATGAACAACGATATGACCTACTTCGGACCATACTTCAAGGTAAAGTGCATGGGAAAAGAAGTCCAGGACGAAGAAGAATATCCTGGCTGCATAACCTGCGCAAATGGTTTAACTTAACCACTACCGGACTTTTCAGGGCAGCAGTCAACAAAGTCACAATAGCCATGTTAGTGTCCAACATGCGTAACGGATAGGCACCATAACAAGAAGTGACTTGAAAAATCAAGATATGTGTAGTAACCTTGCGGTATATCGAAATATACATAATATACATACATTAATAATACACTTACTATAATTTTATATAATATATTTTTTATATCAACTGTAGAACGATTTTTAAATGTTTGTATGAAATAAAATAAAAAAAATTAAATAAACTTATACCTATAAAATTAAATATAATTAAATAAAATAAAATAAAATGAAATAAAATCAAATACAATTCAATAAAATTAACTAAAATTATATAAAATTAAATAAAACTATAAAAATTAAAAAAAAATTATTACTTTTATATTATTTAAATTTATTTATTTGTTACCTTGCTATAAAAAGAATTGTACCCATAAATTAAATAAAATTAAAAAAAATTAAATTAAATTAAGTAAATAAAATTATAGAAACTTATACATTTAATTTAACAATTATACAATACAAAATTAAATAGATTTAACTAAAAATAAATAAAATTAACTAAAATTATATAACATTAAATATAATTTTAAAAAATTTTAATAAAATTAAATAAAATTATATAAAATTAAATAAAAGTATATATTATTAAATAAAACTACATAAAAATAAAACTACATAACTAAAATTATACAAAATTAAATTAAATTATAAAGAATTATAAAAAATTATAAAAAATTATAAAAAATTATAAAAAATTATAAAAAATTATAAAAAATTATAAAAAATTATAAAAAATTATAAAAAATTATAAAAAATTATAAAAAATTATAAAAAATTATAAAAAATTATAAAAAATTATAAAAAATTATAAAAAATTATAAAAAATTATAAAAAATTATAAAAAATTATAAAAAATTATAAAAAATTATAAAAAATTATAAAAAATTATAAAAAATTATAAAAAATTATAAAAAATTATAAAAAATTATAAAAAATTATAAAAAATTATAAAAAATTATAAAAAATTATAAAAAATTATAAACAATTATAAAAAATTATAAAAAATTATAAAAAATTATAAAAAATTATAAAAAATTATAAACAATTATAAAAAATTATAAAAAATTATAAAAAATTATAAAAAATTATAAAAAATTATAAAAAATTATAAAAAATTATAAAAAATTATAAAAAATTATAAAAAATTATAAAAAATTATAAAAAATTATAAAAAATTATAAAAAATTATAAAAAATTATAAAAAATTATAAAAAATTATAAAAAATTATAAAAAATTATAAAAAATTATAAAAAATTATAATAAATTATTTATCATCATCATTCTGGCGTTACAACCCTGCGTTCTTCATCAAGAATTTCTCTTCAGTCGCCCCTAATCATCGCCTTTCTCTGCCAAGCACGTATTCTCATATTTCTCATGTATTTATCGATGTTATTAAGGAACCTTGTTCTGGGTCTTCCTCTTCTTCTCTGATCAATCGGTCTATCAAGGAGCGTTTTCCTAGCTGGGTCATTTTTGTTCCATCGGGATTACATGCCCTATCCAACTCTGACGTCATATTTTAATATGTTTAACGAAATCAGGTTCCTTGTATATTCTATAAAGTTTAATGTTGTATCGTCTTCTTCACACTGCATTGTCATTTACTGCTCCATAGATTCGTCTTAGTACTTTTATTTGGAAACATCCTAGCATGTTTTCATTATTTTTTTTAGATTCTAGGTCTCTGAACCGTATGTTAGGTCTGGGCGTATTATTGTTTTGTTGAGTTGTATTTTTGTATTTCTCGATATTATTGTGGATTTAAGGAGGAGATTGAGCCCAAAATAGCATCTGTTGGCCGTGCAAAATCTGTGGTTTATCTCTGAGGTAGTATTGTTTTCAGTGTTAAGGAGCGCTCCAAGGTATACAAATTCATTCTCTACTTCAATGACGTCGTTTTTCTATAATAAGTGGTGCATTCTTATTTTCATATACTTCATTTTGTTGATGCTTATTATTAAACCCATTTTTGTAGCTGATGATTTTAATGCTACAAACGCCCCTCGTAAAGCGTTTTCCATTCTTCCAACAATATTGATATCATCAGCATAGGCCAGGATTTGCACTGATTTTGATCAGTGAGTTTGGTGAAATTATAAAAAATTATAAAAAATTATAAAAAATTATAAAAAATTATAAAAAATTATAAAAAATTATAAAAAATTATAAAAAATTATAAAAAATTATAAAAAATTATAAAAAATTATAAAAAATTATAAAAAATTATAAAAAATTATAAAAAATTATAAAAAATTATAAAAAATTATAAAAAATTATAAAAAATTATAAAAAATTATAAAAAATTATAAAAAATTATAAAAAATTATAAAAAATCTCTTTTTCTTATTTTTACTCCTCTATTTTAACAATATGCATCTAAAACCTTAAAACTAATTCCCTAAATTTTTTAAACGGTCGAAGCCTCGAAGACTTGAAGCACCGCCCTATGAAAACACCAAAAAAATTATAAATACAAATTATTTCAAAAAGTTAAAATTTGAAATGAAATTTAAAATTGTTTGCCAATATAGAAATAAAAAAATGTTAAGAGATAAGAAGATAAGCTGAAACAAAAAATAAAAATCTACAAAATGACCATAAGACCAATAGTAGTATACGCTGCAGAGACATTTACATTAACAGTAATAGAAGAAGAGCAACTGGTAATTTTTGAGAGGATGAATATAAGAAAAATACTAAGATCAAAGAGGGAAAACGAAGAGGATGCAAGACAATGGATATATCACGAAATACAAGAATTGATGGGTGAAGAGAACATAGCTTGAGCAATAACAGCACAGAGTATTGTATGGTATGGAAGAAGAGGAGAGAAGAGTCATTCATTAAGAGTTATAAGAAAATGGGTACCACCAGATAAAGGAACCAGAGGCATATTAAAACTGAGATGAAGAAAACAAGTAATAAAAGACTAAATGAGTATTAAAATTAGAATCAGCCACACGTCTTCATGGACTAAAAATAACACCGAAGTTCTTCGCAGCAACGAATAAATTAAGTAAAAACAGTGAGGTAGTTCTCCATGCGTTTATCTGGAAGATCTCAGAATATACGAGGCTTTTAATATCAATGTAATAAGCCATGCATAGTAACCATTGTAATGTACCGCCCTAGTAATATGTCTCTGCTTATACATAAATTCTCAAAAACTTTCAAAAATCACACAAAAAAAAAACAAAACATTCATCTCATTCTACAGGTGGCATAAAAGACAAATGATTGTTAATCATATTCCTTTGAATGCAAGAAATGTCCGTTGTTGTCAGGTGTTGTTTAAAAGAAAAAGTTGCTGTCTCCAGATAAATGAATTTTAATGACACCTTAATAAGTCCTCTTGAGCTTCACTCTTGCAAAAGTTGCTGATTAAATTGGACTTATTTTTGGTGAGTCCTTTTGCGCGATTGTGTTCCAAGTCAGAATATTTTTTGTAGCTAAAATATAATAAATAAAATAAAGTATAATAAAAAAAATAAATACATATTTATTGTGGTCATTTTCAGAGAACTTTCAAGTAAATTCCATAAATTTAATTTTTTTTGTTAATTATAAACATATTTTAGATCCAAAAGAAGGTATACTCTTCTTTAAAACAACAATACTCTAAAACATTCGGGGTTATTGGTAAACTTACTGGTTGGAATGAAGGTATAACACCGAAGGACGTACACACTCTCACTGATGTGGTGTACTCATATAGGAGATACAATAATTCCTTCGTTCCCGAATGGTATTCTGACTTAGACCAAGAAGTATTAAATGTTATAGGATGTAAGTATTTTAAGTTTTCTTACAAACATAAATTGTTCCCTTCTTGACATCCATAGTTAAGATACTTTGGATGTATATTAGAAGTATATTAGAAGTATATTAGATATATTTTCTATTTTCAGCACTAGAGGTAAAACTCTTTATAAATGATATTGTAATTTAAAATAAATCTTTCATTTTACATTTAATAGTTGAATTTAATTCCTAGCTATTCAATTAGTAATATTTGGCAATTTTCAAATCAGCAAATTTTTGTATTTAAATTCCTAAATTGTGACTATTTCAGTGAATATTTTTTAAACAAGGAGCTATTGTGGCAGATTGGACAACAAATATACTAAATATGAAATACTCGTTATATTTTTGCTATGCGTTAGCAACAGATCAACCACGTCGATTATCATTGCTCCAAGCCTTCGACATCCTCTTCGATGTCTTCTTCAGGTCTCAGTCTCCCGAGTCCCCAAAAACTACTACACTGATCACTAATCAGTAATGCATTGATTATATTTGCCTTTATGCCTAGGTGGGGTGGGTTTCTCTAATAACATTTCTCCATAGTCCATAGACTTCTATCTTAGGTGATACCAATATCAATAGCCTTTAACTACGTATTATGCCTACGTCTCACCGCATGTCTTCTTTGATTTTTCTCTTCTACTCCTTCCAGGAACCATCTCAACCTATGCTCTCGTATCTTTGCCGGTATCTTAATCGGTGCCACCACTAATATACGCATTCTTAATTTTATTTTTTTTTTCTCACTCCACTCATCCATCTAAGCATTCTCATGTTGGTCACATGCATTCATTGACCATTTTTCTTTTTAACTACCAAACATTAAATCCTATGAATTTATTATTGTAAATTGAAAGTAGTAATAGTAAATTAAAATAAATCAAGTATAATAAAGAGATTTCTCTGAATATTATTAGACAAATTGAAAATATCTATCCATAAATAAGATGAATCAGAGTAGATACACAACTTACCGAACCTATAGATGCAGGCCATAGAATAAGACAGGGCGATGCACTAAGAACTATACTATTCAATCTAGTCATGGATGAAGATATAAAAAGCGTCAATAAATGAAGAAGATACAGAATGGCGAACAACATAATTACATTTCTTTGTGAGGCAGACGATGCAGTATTGATAGGTCTAAACGAAGATAGCTTGAAAGATTAGTTCACGAATTTAATACAAGAGCAAAATAATTTAATATGACGATTTCAATTCGGAAAACTAGAAAAATAGTACTCAATAAAGAACGATAAGATATACAGTGAAAGTCGAACGCGGGACGTTCAGCATTAGGAAACTATACACAAAGAATTGGAAAAACTCAAATCTTAAATGATTGAAATTTAGATCCATTAGAGATTACAATTTCTTATCTGATCTCTGATAAAAATTATACGTAGAATCGGTATAACAACTCATACTTTGAACTGAACCTTTTTCAATTATTTTTCTAGTAACCAGCGTAATTTACAATCTTAAAGTGGCAATGTGTCAAGAAATATACCCTTAGGTATAAATATACACATATAGTTTGCTGCAGTGCATTCATCCACATGTACCAAAATATGCACATACAAAATTTATATTTTGAAGCTCTATTTTTCTTTTAACAACTTTGTGTGACCGCATTTAAATCGTTCAAGACAATGAGCGTCTCCTCGCAACTGGACTAATAATTATTAACTACTTACATATAAATAAAGTAATTAAAGAATTGAGGAATATTCTCCAAAATATAGATAACGATTTTTTGAAGCGAAGCTTCTATACTGGCGTTGTATTTCTTTTTTCATATAGTGAAATGCTGAGGCGCTGTATAGAACCTAACTTATAAAACACAGACATAACAAAAGAATATCTGTCAATAAAAGATGTAGTAAGATGAACAGAAAAATAAAAGATCGATACTATGTAGAATTCGATTCGTACCGATTCTCGAACGGTAAAAATTTAAAAGTCATAAATGTCATCCATTTAATAATAATATTGAATCATCTGTTTAAATATTTGTGACACTCTCGTTTTCAAATAATTTCATATAAATACAATGTCCGATATTAGTTCGACTATTGTAATATTAAAGTGCGACAAAAAGAGTTATTAGTAGAACACTGTGTATTAAATTTTCATATTTATGCTTTAAAAAAAATATAAATCAGCACATATTAATTATGGCTTTTTACAAAACATCTGCCACAACAAACGTTCGGAAGAGGTCATTTACGTTACGAGCGCAGTCATTATACAACATGAAAATATCAGTTTTCATTACAACAGGAATTATTCAATTATAAAAATATTATTTAATTTTTTAATAATACAGAAAACATAGTATAAAGCTTTGCGCTGGTCTACAATATAGCCTTCTGTACCACTTTTTTTAAGCAAGAAAGCAAGCAATAGTGTTTTGTTTACCCTAGCCTGAGAGACTTGCACTCCTCTTAAGAATGACATTCAGTTGATACCATTCACTGTATCGAGGAGGATTAACTAGCGTAAACAGGAATAACTCCACCTTGCTGCAATGCTCCAAAGCATCCACTGTCCCCTGTGGTACTCGAGCTTCCGAGATTTCGTGTTTAGATAGAACAGCTCCTTCCTGCACACCTTTATGCCATCAATTGTCCATACCCTGTCGAAGGCTTTGCTTACATCCAGAAAGGCTGCTCTTGTATATTGCTTGTGGTTGCATCCAGCTCATTAACGGGCCTTTTAAATGTGCAACTATTGTCGTACGGTCGGTTCATCCTCTACAGTATCTGGGATTACTGGATGGTTACCACACCGCTCGAGAAGAGGAACGAAGACTCTTCTGTTTTATCTTCTTATTATTTGAGAAATTAGTATAGTTCTGATTGTCAATAACAAAAGGTTTACCAGGGGCTCTGCTATCAACGAGATGTTACTGGCAATATAGAGTACTTTCGCAGTTCGAAATTTCGTACATTTAAATATATATCTTACACAACAAAGATTCAGAAGTACTCTATGCTCAGAAGGCACCTCGATTTCTAAACGAACATGTCACTTCAACCAGTCTTGACGTGCAATCGATACTATTTTTCTTAATGCGTAGAAATAACGGCAGAGCGTTGAAACTTTGATTGTTTACTTTCCAGACTTTTTCTTATTCCGACAATACCGATTCAACAGCAAAGTGCTCACTTCGGATCTTTGCCTTTCGTGAAATAATTCTAAGTCCATTTAGATTTTTATTTATTCCTGACCGTTGGTAATACAGCGACGCTCATCGACCGTTCTACAATTTGTGAAATAATTCCAGTCTCTCAGACCTTTATTTATTTCGGAGAAATGATAACTGAACGGCGAAGTGTTCGCTTCGAGCTGTTTATTATTTGCGAGATAATAAGTATGTTTCGGGCTTTTCTTTATTTCCAGCAAATAATATCTTAACAGCAAACTGAAAAACTCGCTTTTTCCTTCATTATATCAGTCACTCTAATTTATTGTAGTTCTCTGAAGAGGATACTTTCTGTAACGTATCTCGGTACGTTGACTGCTTCTCTTCGACTGTTGTTATGTGCCGCTTGTATTTTCTTTTTTGTTGTATTACATATATGTGTCCTTATGCGAGAGATGCATACGTTAGTATAGGAAGAATTATACTATTTATTAATCTTATTTTAGTTTTCATTCTAAGTTTGCCTTTTTTTCCTGCTAGGCCTCTTATTGATGCTCTTGCTGTGTTGGCTTTTTGTATTGTTGCGTCTACATATTTACTAAACGTTAAGCCTTTATCCATGATTACTCCAAGGTATTTTGCTTCGCTTTTCCACTCGATGGGATTGTCTTCCACAGTCACCTGTTCTTCTGGTTGTTGGTGCCTCTTTTTGAAAAGTACAACCTGTGTCTTTTCAGAGTTTATAGCAATTTTTCATTTTAAACTCCATTCTTCTATGTCATCTAGCGCTGTTTGTAAGTTGTTTACCGCTATGTCTACATTTCTGTGTTTGGCCGCTATCGCTGTGTCGTCTTCAGAAAATCTTAGTAATGTACCTGGTGTTCCATGTATGTCTGCTGTGTATATGGTGTACAGTAGAGGTGACAGTACCGCTCCCTGTGGCACTCCAGCCTCCGGGTTCCCGAGTTCGGATAGGACTTGTCCTATCTATCTATCCTCTCAGTATTCTCTGAAGCCTCAAAATATTTTGTAAATTTGGTCCCTGTTCCTCCATGTCTCTTATGTGGTGTTCCCAGCTTTCACTACGGTGTTATTTTAGTGCTATTTTGACCTCTTTGTTTAACCTATTTACTCTATTTTTGTCCGCCTGGTTACGTACTTCTTGCTGTCTGCTTTGCTGTGTTTTTTCACTTATTAAATCTTTTATTTCTTACGGTATATCCTTAAATCTTTCCGTGTGCATTTCTACTTCCTCTTCTGTAGTGCTGTTTCTGAGTGCTTGTTAAATGATGACTCTAGGACTCTGTCTTCTATTTCTCGTGGGTTGTCTGTTACTGGAACTATGTTTATTCCAGTGCTCACGAGTCTTTTGAAGTTCGTGCACTTTGTTTTCCATTTAACTCTTTTGATTGTACTTTCCTCTTTTCACGTTCTTAGTTGTAATAGAATGGGGTTGTGACCCGTTCTGCTTATGTTTAATGTTTGTAATTCTGTTTGTAGTCCTAGGTTTCTTGCTACTACAATGTCTATGTGTGTATGAAGTCCGTTTCCTAAGTAGTGTGTGTTCCCGTTATTTAATTATTTAAAAAAGATTTGTTTAATTTACCAATGTTTGTATTTTGAGAACGATTTCCGAAGTGGAAATTGAAACGTCAATAAACGTATTTTAACTTTTAATGGTGACTTATTCCCTTTTAAATAGTAATTACTTTAACATGCCACAAGAAAATAGCTTCAGAACAATATTTTGTCTGTCTAACCTGCGATGTATTCAAGTTTTGCAGGCAATGAAATACACATGACACTACCTCATTTAAAACTTTCTGATAGGTTCTTTCAGTCCGTACGTAGCTAAAGCTATTATTTCGAGACATTTTGCTCTAAGAACTACCAACAATGAAGGAAAAAATAAAGAAGTAAAGTTGACATCGATAGTAAGTCTCCTGATCTGGAATTTTGGGACTGGACAAATTTTTCTGGTAATTGAACGGAGCGTAAGAGCTTCCTTTTTTACCTTTGGTAATGCAAAAAAAACCTTTAGCTCTTTTCTTGTGAATAGATTGGATAGCTTTAAAGATGGAGTTTGCCGACAATCGGTTGCTTGTTTTAATTTTTCTGAAAGTTCCAGGCACGTCGAGCATACATCGACTGAAGGTGAACCGAAACTCAAATTAAACTTATGGATAAAAATATGGCGAAAAGACATGGCGAAAAGAAGAACTTTCGCCACTGGAAGGGATTGTCTAGTTTCTGGAGACAAACTAATATTAATAAAATTACTTATACCGAAAAACACCTCCCAAAATGTAGTCAGATAACATTTACAAAGAAATCTACTGTATTCTCTATAATAAAATAAAATACTGACTGCTGACTGATGTCTATCTCTAAATACAGTGTACCAATTTTAAAACTTACAATGGGCCATATCTCCCGAACAAAAGTTGATATCGAAAAATGATTGAAGGATTCTAGAATAGTAAGGGGGAACTAAAATGACATGAAAGAGAACTCATCCCCATCAACCCCCAAGGACACCACACCACAAACAAAAAAGTTTAAATTTAAAACCCCTACTTGTGATACATCATTGAAAAGACTATAAAAAATGCTATCCAATGGTATAAATAATAATTATACAGGGTAAAGCAATAACTTGAAACTTAGGCCTAAATGAAAAATTTAAAGAGGTTTTTGTTGATTCTGTTGATAACCCTGTATAATTATTGTTTAATAATTATACAGGGTATTGATATCAGCCGGCTTACTCTGACTTTTGTATTTGTAATGCTATCTCCCGGACTATTATTTTTATCGATAAGTGCCCGTCGGAATTTTTTTTTTGTTAAATAAGTTAATTTGCCGTTTTTGCAAAACAAGTTAAAAGCACCTGTTTTTTTTTTGGGTTCTGTCAGATTCAATAATTTTTGGTTTATTTGAGAATTTTAAATGTTATTAGTTTTCATCATTTGTACGATCAATACTGTCATTTAGCTGTAGTTGTCATGATGGTTTACAGTATACCTGAACGCGTGAAAATCATTTTCATATTTGCCTTCCAGAACCAGTATTATTTACGAACAGCTCAAATATTTCATGAAAGGCATCAGGACAAAAATTTAAGTAACGTGTACGTCCGCGATTTCGTTGAAAAGTTAAGAAAAACGGGATCAGCTCAAAATAAAATAAGGAATGCCCCAAGATTACTGAATGAAGCATTCCAAATTGAGGTCCTTGGAAATTTTGCAATTGAGAGTTCTACATCGACACGTCCAGTATCTGCAATGGCAGGACTTTCACATGAGTCGGTTAAAAAGATGTTGAAATTGCATAGGTTTGGATACGGTTGGACTAATTATCCGAACAAATGGATTATAAGAAGAGCTCCTATTGCGTGGCCACCGAGGTCATTAGACTTGCCGCCACTTGACTTTTTTCTATAGGGTTACCGTAAGTCAGTTGTTTATAAAACTCAACCTGCGTCACTTGGGGAATTGCGAGAAAGAATAACGCATGCCGCGCTTTTACTAGAACAACATTTGCCAAAGTTCGTGCAGAATTTGAAAATATTCTGTATTATTCTTTACAAAACAACGGAACCCACTTTAAACATTTACTTAATTGACATTTTTAACAAATTTGTAGTTTAACAAAAACCTTATTAAATTTTCCATTTAAGCCAAAGTTTCACAATTATTGCTCCACTCTGTATAATTATTATTTTTACCATTGGATAGTCTTTTTAATGATGTAAAAACAAGTGGAAGTTTGCAATTTAAACTTTTTTGGTTGTGGTGGGTGGGGCCTAGGGGGTTGATGGGGGTGAGTACTCTTTCATGTCATTTTAGTTCCCCCTTACTATCCTAGAAACGATTTCAAGCATTTTTCGATATCAGCTTTTGTTCGTGAGATATAGCCCATTGTAAGTTTTAAAATTGACACACTGTATAACGCCACGTAACGTACGTAAGTCTAAAGCATGCTTGGGATTCATTGGAATCCTTGCGGGGTACTACTTTACCTGTTTTGATCTTTAAGCGGGCGGCATTTTATGTTTTGCTTATAAGGTCACTTTTAATTAATTAAAATTATTGTTAATTATTAGAGTATACCTACCATTGGAAAGCTTGATACTTTATTAATGATTTTTTATTTCTATTTTAGGTAACGTAGAAAAATTGGATACTTACAACGAGGATCTTGTTAGATTTAGAGTGGGACCCTTTAATTACTATCTTTTTTCAAATTTCGATCAATTTGTTAATAGTTCACTACAAGCTCAAGTTCCTTCAAAATTTTCGATGATATTCGCGCATGAATCATCTCTAACTTCAGTATTAAACGGCTTGGGTGCTTACGACATGAGGCCAGTCGGTTTCGCTTACACCGTTATCTGGGAATTAAGACGAAGACAAAATGGCAGCTATTTTTTAAGGCTTTTATACAAAAAAGACGGAAATAAGCTGATACAGTTAAGTATGCTAGATTGTGGTATAGACTGTGATTATAAGGAGTTAAAAAAACGGGCTGAAAATATTACTCTTGATATTGAAACTTGGAAGGAAGAGTGCAAGAAATAATATATGTACTTAATTTTTAAAATTTTTAATTTATTTATTTTATTTAATTTATTTATTTTATGTAATTCATTTATATTTTTAAAATATTAAAAAATGGTTTTTATGTATTCATAAGTAGTTTTATTATCTTTCAAATGTATAAACATTTTAGATTATTTATTCTATTAAATGGGATTTAACCACAAGTTTAATTAAAAATACGATATATTTTACGTTTTAATTATTAGAAGCAGCAAGTAACAGAACCATCTTCGACATCTTCTCTTTATGACCATCTTGGTCTACCACGTTTTCTTCTAGTGGGCGGAGTCAATTTTTCTATCTTTTTGGCTATCTATTTTCAGGTATTCTCTGCAGGTGTCCATAGCAGTTTAGTCTTTTGGCTTCAATAGTATCTATTATGTCTAGATTAATTTCTATTTCTCCCCTAATTTCTACGTTCCTCGCCCAATTAAGTTTAGTGTGTCGGCAACATCGTCTCCAATAGCCCATTTTCATGGGCCTTAATTTTTGATTTGTTTCTTTGATTGATATCCCAAATTTCGGCGCCGTACAACTCAATACTTTGTTTTTTTTTTTTGTTATTTTATTATTTTACAATAGTCCGTGTAGCTGTCTAGTGATTGATCTTGCATGACCAACCCTAGAATGTATTTCTTTGTTACTTCCTGCTTTTGATTTTATTTGGACTCCAAAGTATTTGAAAGTTTCAATTGATTTTGTAGGCTTTCTGGTTTTTATTCTGTAATTAAATACTCGGCTTTTTTATATTCTTGGTGGGGCCTACAGTCTCCTGTAGGCCCCACCTAGGGGGGGGGGGTTTCCAGTTTTCCTCCTCCAGTTTTCTTAGCATATATTCTATATCACTTTCGTCTTTAGCTAGAAAGGCTTGGTCGTCAGCAAAATAAAGTGTATAATCTCTAGTGTTCGATTGGAATGCCCATATTGCAGCATTTTGTTCTCCACACTAAGAGCGTCTCATTAAGATTATATTTGGAAGAGTGTAGGTACTATGCTGCAGACATGTTTGAAACCCTTACTAATAGAAATTTTTACAGTTAAGTTGTTTCCAGTTTTAATGTTTATTGTAGTAGTAAGTAGTAGTAGTAGTAGTAATACACTATCGTATGCCTTTGTCAGATCTATAAAGACTACATCATTTGAACGGTTGTGAAGTAATCTTTTCTCAATAACTTGTTTTAGAGATAATGTGCTGTCTGTAAAGGATCTGCCTGCACGAAAGCCATTTTGTTCTTCTACATCTGTCAACTCTTTTTCAGTTTTATATTATTATAAGTCTTGAGAGTAAATTTAAGACACTTAGATCCAGTAGTTTAAACAATTCTTTCTATCTCCTTTTTTTGTAGATGTTAATATGTGCTTTTGTCCACTCCGGTGGTAAGTCATTGTCTTTATACAATATTGTGAAAAGATACGCTAGTTATTCTCGTAATACTTTTGGGCTGTGTGTTAGTAATTCGTTGTGGTGCGCAAGCTTTTCGATATTTTAGATTTCATATTGCATCTTTGACTTCTTATATCGTTAATTTATCGTCTTCATCGTATTCCACTTCATATGTTGTTGTAGTGATGTTCAGTTTCGATGTTTTTCTTGACCTTGTTGACCGTATACATTTGTTGAGCTTTTCGCATTTACTTTCCCAGTAAACATTTTTTGCTTCAGTTACTAGATTTTTATTTCTCTGTTTGATCTCGCGTATGTTCGACTACCACCTAAGTCATTTGTTTGCAGTCACTTTTGATAAATATGCTTATTTTTTGTTGTGTACTATATAAGGTAGAAAGAGGAAGTCATGACTGCGAAATATTCGAGACTGGACAAACATGACTGTAGACGAATTATTCCACGTTGCAAAAGACAAAGAAAGTTTTAGAAATGTGGTCGCCAACCTCCGTTAATGGGAACGGCACAGGAAGAAGAAAACTACATTAGCGACGTCATTTGTCCACCACAATGAATTATTCTTTTTCTTCCGTTGGATCGTGCCAAGTGCTTTATAAGCTGCTTTATTGACTTTATTAATTATATCTTAGTAGGCATTCCGGGCTGAGGAGCAGATCAGGATTTTTTATATTTTAACTAAGCCGTAATTTATATAGAAATGATGCCAAGTCGTTTTGCAGTCCATTAATATTGTATTTGGGTGGATTCATTTTCAGTGGTTTTGATTGTGCTGGTTGGTTGTTATTTCGGTGTAGTGATCGAGGCCGATACTGTAGGTTACATTTTAATTTTACCATAGAGTAGTCAGTTCCGCAATCCGGTCCTCTCAACACTCTCACGTCTTCTACTTGTATTTGTTTCTTGTTTTGTGATAACTTAATCTATAATTAAGTTGGTGTTTCTCTTAGGTTGGACCCACGTACACTTATGTATATTTGTGTGATGGTAAAATCCATTTGGGATTTTCAGAGAGTGCTGTTCACAGAATTGGATTAAATGTAAAACAAAACCAAGTTTAATTTTTATTTCAAGAAAGATTTCGAAAATCAAAACTTAGGCCATACTATTGGCCTAATTAGAAATTATTTACTTTGATCGTGGTTTACATTGTAAAACTATATTATTTGGTCTATATTAAAAAGTTTCTGTTTGCCTAAGACCCTAACACTTCAATCCAGTTTAATTCTAGCCTATCTTCATACCTTAGATATCTGAGAACAAGATTAGAAGAACCATCCAAAACTGGAGTTGGGTTTCGGCAACTCATCCAGTTTATCTAATAACCCCTGAAAGAAAAGTCGAAATGTTTAAAACATAATACTTGGGTTTGTTTTGGTATAAAGAAAAACCTTATTGAATTTGTTCAATAGAGTTCTATATATTGGTATAATTCAACCTTTGGTTAAATTGAAGAGATTGAAGACAAAACTTAGCTGGCGATGAGAATTAGAATAAGGAAAGAGAGATATTTATTTTCTGCGCTAGTACTATGTGTGTGTGCTGTAGATACATTTACTGTAAAATTTTTAATATAAAAACTTTTTCCAACACTTATTTACTTAGGTATATTGTTTACTTTTTAATTATCCTGTAATGGGAAATATACTTGTTTTTAAGGTAAACACTTTTTTCATAACAAAGAATTATTGTACTAAATCTTTTATACTTGTATATTATTCCGAAATTACAGATGATATTATAGCTAAACTTTTTTTAAATTTACATGATATTCCAAAACATACTTATATGATCTCTATCAGGATTATTCAATTGCAAATTATTTACAAACTATATTAAATATATTATAATTTACAGAAATGGAAAGCGAAATATCAAATGTTAACTGGAACATAATAGGAGTAAGTGAAATCAGAAGAAAAAAAGAAAGTTCAAAAAAAGAAAATCAGGTCACCTTGTCTACATCTTGGAAACGAAGATCACTCCGTGGGAGGTATTGGGTTCTTTATTCTCAAAATGCATAAGCACAACTTAACATACAAAAAGAATTTCAAGTAGAGTTGCTTATTTTATCTTAAAACTTAACAAAAGATCTACTTAATGTACAGAATATTTAGGTTTACGCCCCAACCTCATCTCATTCAGACAAGGAAGTTGAGAAGCTTTATGATACAATGTCAATAGCACCGAATAAAACACCTACGCAATATGTTATAATATGTGGTGATTTAACTGCTAAAACTCTCAGCAGACCATGTGTTGAAGAAATATCTACTTACAGGAAAATTCGGGTAAGACCAACGCAACCAAAGAGAGAAAACCCTAGTAAGTTTTTATCTTCAGAATAACGTATTGCAAATGAACAGCTTCTTCCACAAAAAACAACAAAAAAGATGGACTTGGCAAAGCCGAGATGGCAATACCAAAAACGAAATAGACTGTATAATTAGCTCCCAAAGGGAAATCGTTCAAAATGTGACTGTTCTAAACAAATTATATACAGATAGTGATCATCGAATGTTTGCCAAAATACATATGTATATAATAACTAACATTACTAAGTCAGTAAAAACTGTAGAAGATTTCTATTAAAAACATAGTACAAAACAGTACTAGGCGGGATACCGAAATAAGATAAAAAGAGCAACTGAAATAGCCATATTAAATTAAGGTTCTGAACTAATGCCAGACATAACGCTTAGTGAAACCAGACATGCAGTGCATAAGATAAAAGATAATACATCATTAGAAAATTATAGACTAGTTATCAAATACCTCAAGAACTGAAGCAAGACTTTGACCCTGAAAATCTTCTTCTTTGTGTGCCGTGCTTCTATTCAAGCGTTGACTATCGTCATATTGACAAGCTTATGAAATAATTCTCGATCGGCAGCTAGATGAAACAGTTCCTCGACCGTTCGACCTGTCCATTGTCTAATGTTACGCAGCCAGGACAGCTGTTTTCTTCCGACCCAACGTTTTCCTTCGATTTTGCCCTAAATGATTAACCGGAGTAAGCGATATTTAGGTCCTCTCATTGTATGACCGAAGTATTGGACCTTTCTCATTTTGATGATGTTGATCAATTCTCGCTCTTTGTGCACGGTCTCTAGCACGCGTTCGTTAGATATGTGTGCTGTCCACGGGATTCTGAGCATGCGACGGTAACACCATAACTCAAACGCTTCTAATTTGTTGAGATTTTTTATTTTTGTTGTCCAGGTTTCACATCCATAGAACAAAGTGGACCAGACGTAGCACTTCAATACTCTTAGACGTGTGGTCAACGACAGACTTCTACTGCATAATACAGAACGCCAGTTAATAAAGTTTTCCGTGCGAGTTCTATTCTGGTCGAAATTTCCTCGTCACTTTCAACCCTGCAGTCAATCCAGCTACCCAGATATCTAGTGTTCCACCCTTTCCAGGATTTTGTTATCCAAAAATACAGGACCTTTTTAATTTATGCATATGAGAAAAATCGATAGGGTCTGAAAGAAATAAGGCAGTAACTATTCTGCTACATAAAAAAAGAGATGAAACTTTTCTAGAAAATGATCTGCTTATTAGCCTATTAAGCTATATGTACAAACTCTTCACAAGAATCATAATAATGAAATGAGCTGGCCACGTAGCAAGGATAAAGGATAAAAGGTGGATACGCAAGTTAACCGAATAGAGACCAAGAATAGATAATCAGAATAGAGAAAGATAACTTACACGATGGCAAGATCATCTGCAAATTGGATCTATACTGCTAAATAACGAAAAATATTGGATTCGTACTACACAAGACAATGTACTTTGGATACAAACAGGGGAGGTCTATAACGAGTCTTATACGTGCAGATGCTGATAATTAAATATAAATTTAATTGTAATAAAAAAGCCCCCTGCACAGGTATTTGCAGGTTTTGTAATGGATTTAGTAGCATAAATTTGACCAGGCAGTGTATAAAAAAATCGCAACCTAATACAAAATGAGAACGAAAAGAAACATTTTATTAAGAAAGTAAAGTCGAACGAAGGTCCGGATTATTTAAAGATTTTTGGAACGAACTTGTAATTTGATAGTTTTTTTTTTAACTACAGATTATAGATAAAAAGATCGTTTGGCTTTGATTGGCTTCAACGGGTAATAAAGCTTGCCCTTAATGCACCGCACATGCTTGCTCGCCTAATCTTTTTCAGTTCCTGCTGAACTTCACCGCGATTTTTCAGAACCCTTTTACCTTGGTGCAGAACGAAATTGTTTGATAGTTTGCCATTGACTCAGGTTCCTTTATTTTTTTGTTTCTCTTATAAAGAAGCTAGAGAAGGGATGGAAACTGTCAGCAATATCCTACATACCTAAAAAATCTAATGATATCTAGGTGTTGTCTGATACCCGGAGTTACGCCGTACGTGCCACAAAGCTCATAAAATTATAGACCAGGACCGATCATGAAGTGCCTGTCCACCTCAACACGATCTCACGCATCTCGTAGGGGAATTCCCTTAGTGAGTTAATCACCAGACCTTTTTATATTCTTTTTCTTAACCTACGTTTCGTAATTACATCTTTGTGACAAAATTTATTTTAAATACCAGTCAGTTTAATAAATCTGGATGTTTTTTATAGGTTATATTAATATCTAGTTAATTTAAATTGCAAGCCAAGTCAACTGTGAGTTCTATCTTATGATTACAATAATTATTACTTGTAAAATTCTTCAATGACAGCAAAAGTGTTTATTTTCTACCTGTCGTTGGCGGGTGATAATTATTATTTCTTAAATATTTTAAAATAAATTAATTTCTCTCAATACTCATTAAAATTATTATTATAAGAATAAATTTTTATTTTTTTAATGATCATCTTGATATACATAGGTATACTTAATTTTAGTTGGACAGTAAAAAATAGTAATATGATTTTCTGCTCTTCCATATACAGGGTTGGCCACTCAAAATGCTAAAATAGGTCGATTTTTGGTCTAAAGGGGTCATCTTTTAACGATAAAGATATGTGTCAATTGTCAAACCCCTAACTTTCAGTGTCCCAACCCTTAAATTTTGAATAGGGAATTACCATGTGCGGGATATCCTTAGACAGGTATTTAGCTGAAGAATTCAGACATTTACTCTATTATTGTGAAATCGTATTAGTTTAGTAAAAGCGTTAAACATCTGAAAAACTAAACGTAACGACTTTGTTTTGCTAGTGTAAATTTCCGCTCATGTTAAAAACTACATTAAAACGAAATTTGCAACATTAATAGACAAGTTTATTAAATGTAATGTATATAAAATAAACTAAATTTTAAATTACCAAATTCATTTTCAAACAGTTTACTCATCAGCTTTAACTATATAATATAACTTCTTCATACCGGGTTATTTAAAAAGCAAGATTTATTATACTATTCCAGCTTCATTGGATAAACTAAGATAAAGAATAGTGCATTAATGTAGTTTAGTAACCCTTAAAATACTACAAAATGTTATTCTTAACTTCGAACAGCTACTTTATAATTGTATGGACGTTGGCGGATATAATTTTAAACATTTAAGTAAATAGTTATAGCAGATGAGTAAACTGTTTGGAATTATGAATTTAATAATTTAAAATTTAGTTCATTTATTTAAATTACATTTAATAAAGTTTCCTATTAATGTTACAAATTTCGTTTTAATGTAGTTTTTTACATGACCGGAAATTAACAGCAGCAAAACATAGGCGTAACGTTTAGTTTTTAAGAGGTGTAACACTTTCAATAAGCTGATATTTTTGACGTGACAACGTCTTAAATTAGGTTGTGGCTCGGAGTCACTCATGAAAAAGTGTAACGCCCGCTCACGTCTGTTACGATGAGTCACCGAACGAGAGAGAGGCCCGCCGGACCGGCGAATGCCTTGCGTCTCTCTCCCACTCAAACATGATCGGTCCGCTGCGCGCGCAGTACTAGAGAATTAGGCGCGTTGAATCGGTGCGTGCTTGTGTCTCCGTCTTTCTCGAGCATTCTTGGCGTTGGAAAACCGAGAAAGCGTCATAATACAAGTTCACACGTGTGGTTAAAGTATCGTCGGCTGTGTCTGTAGTGAAAATGTGGAGTGCTTAGATTCGTCATTTACAACAACTACAACAATAAAGGTAACTAATTGTACACTAATATTTCATTATCGTAAACTATGATTGATTAATTGTTAGATTGACACAAAAGTTGAGAAACTGAGTTTATAGGTTATGTCATACTATTGACAAATGTTGATAGTGTTAAGTAAATTATTAGTTTAAATCACTCTGCAATCAATCGTAATTCAGTCGATTGAGAAGAAACAGCGCGTTTCAACTGCAAACAACTATTGTGCAATTTAATAATATTCATATCAATAAATATTCTACCGAGAAAAAGACGTTGTCACGTAAAATCTTCGCCCGTAAAACCGACTTTACAGGCAACCGATTTTTTCACAAGAATAGAGTAAGTATCTAAAAAAATATAGATGTCTGATTTCTAAAGTGAAATAGCTCTCTAACAATGTGCCACATATGCTATATTCCCTATTTAAAATTTAAGAGGTGGATTACTGGAAGGGAGGGGGTTGACAATTGACAAAAATATATATTGTTAAAAGATGACTCCTTTAGAATAAATAAAAATCAACCTGCTTTAGCACTTTCACAAAATCCTATTAATTTTGTAAAATATCAGGGTGGACTTTTTTGAGTGGCCAACCCTGTATAATGTAACTGACTGAGAGTTTCTATTATATTTTGTGTTAGAATGCGATGTACCTAGTTATAAAAATATTCTATAAATTTAAATTCCTAAGGATATGAATTCATTTGAGCGCGACTATTTATATCAAACCATCGAGAAAAATTATAATAATAATGAGTTTGGTTATGAAATAAAACTTTCGGCGTTTGGTATGTTAATAACTCCTAAAATTATCTGATTTCTTCAAATACAAATTTAAAGAAAATAAAAAATTCAATTCCCGTTTAAGCCCTTTTGGTTTCTTTTATAACATATGCAGAAGAGTTATTTGTCTTCAATATGTTAAAACTCATAAACAAGATTATTTAATGGTAAACCACATTTGCGTCTGTGATATTTTTTAGGTATTTGCAAAAGTTATTCTGCGTAATAATCCGGACATCCTGCGTAATAGTCAAATTTAAGAAACTAACTAACTTAGAACTGAGAAATCCAGTGATGACATTAATATTGATGAAGAAGGATTGGAAAATGAACAAAATTACTACAAAATATTAAGATAGTAAATTTAATTTACATACAATAGGTTCACAAATATTTTTATATAATAAAAAGGTTGCCAATGTGAGTCCATAATAGTAGTGTATAGGAGATACTTCGGTCCTCCCAATCGTTTTTTTGTTGTAGAATTTCTAGGCTACCGGTTTCGAGGCTTACAAGATCTGCGCCATCATCGGACAACAGTTTATAGGTCTTCGTTTTAATAAAAACTAAAAGCTAAAAACAACATGAAACAAAAAATGAACGCCTAATACAAAACAACAGTTGAAATCAAAATTGATTAAATAAGAGAGTTGGTACTATATATACCGGTAATTAAATGATAACTGTAAAAATAATTTATTAAGAAAATTGACATAATATACACTCATGGGCAAAAATATGTTAGAATTTGCCTATTCTTTTTGTAGTAACAATTATTTCAAAATAATTTTAGATTACTGATGTTACTCTTATAGTAGGATGATGTCCTCAAATGGTTTGAAGTTTTTTGACGTTTATTTTGACGTGTATTTAGCGTTTAGTGTCATTCGTACTTATATAGTGTCCTACGTATTTTATTATAAAAAAATTTCTTCACGTCAGGGAAAAATCATACTAATTCGGTAATTTTTAGTTTAATTTATTAAGTTTAATTAAATATTATTTTGATTTAACTAAGGTTAAAACAAGTATGCCACTAATTCGACACTGCAATGAAGCCCAAGCAGCACAGATTGTAATTTTGTACGAGGAAGGATCTACACAAAATTATATAGCACGACGTCTCAGGTGAAGTCAATCTACAATTTCGAATACTTTAAAAAGGTACCGCGAAACAGGAAATTTTGTACGAAGGCCTAGTCAGAACGAGCAAGGTGCACAACCGCAATTGGTGACCGTTTTTTGGTTCTTAATTCTACACGAAATTGCTCATAGACATCGATACAAATTAATATGAGTTCAGAAACAAATCGACGAAGATTAAAAGAAGCAAACTAAAAGCTGGACGCCCTGCCAAAGTTCCACGTCTTTTCCAAAATCATGAAGTTCGTCGTTTAGAACTGGAAAAATATATTTTTCACTGATGAGACCATAATCCTATTATGGAAACCAGATGGTTGCAACCACGTCTACAGGAGAGTTAGGCAACAATTTGCCACCTGCAATCTCGCCCAGGCCGTTAATTTTGAAGGTGGTGGCATAATGCTTTGTGAAGGTATTTGACGCACCACACTTGTGGAAGTAATTGGACTAATGACTGGCGACTCTTACGTTCAAAACAGCCTGCAAGATCATGTTTTGCCATATGTTGGTTACATTGGATATTGTAGATTCATGTTATTGTACGATAATGCTCGACCACATGCCGCCGCCCTAGTAGGTAATTATTTTGATGAGGTCCAAATTCAAAAATTAGATTGGCCACCCATTAGCCAAGATTTAAATCTAATAGAGCACATGTGGGCTCAGCTTAAATGCCGCATACGATAAAGCAGCTTCGGCTGGCTGCACAGGATGAATGAAATGCAATTTCCCAAGGATATATCCAAAATTTACTTGCAATCATGACGAGAAGGATGCAAGCAGTAATAAGAGATAGAGGGAGAAATAATCGTTACTGATCGTGCACTTGTTTTAGTTAAAAACATTTTGTTTGAGCAATTTAAAATTATCATTTAAGTTTAGAGTAAAATAACATTATTTACCTAACATTAGGCATTATTTTTTTCGCAATTTTCTCCACATAAAAACTTAAAATTGTTTATTAAACATTGTAAAACTAAACTTTTCTTCACAATTAACAACTTGATTGACCAGAATTTATTTTCAAAAATTAATAATTTGGAAATTCCAAAATATTAGATTTTTTTGTCCATGAGTGTAAATATATTAAGATATTGTTGGCATTGGTTTTTACCAATCTGATGAAAACTGTACATTATAGTCAATCTATAGTTGGTTAAATTTATATAGGGTAGGAAAATTATATTTGAATTGAAAGTAAAAAGTTAAACAAATTATATGAAAGAATTAAGACTTACATATCAGATACAAGAAGGCTCTTCAGTTATGTATAATTATGCAGCTCACCACCACCCTCATTGATATCACACTTGTATGTGAGAATACAGTTGTTTGCTTGATTAATTCAATTTTGATTTTCATTCTTCTGTTTTGTATAAGGTGTTCATTTTTTGTTTCATGCTGTTTTAAGCTTTAAGTTTTTGTTCAAACAAAGACCTGTGTAATGTGGCCTGATTATGAAGCATATATTGTAAGCCTCCAAACCGGTAGCCTAGAAATTCTGCAACAATTAAAAAACTAACGATAAAGGCCGATTCACATTATAGCTCAGGTCACGCTCCGCTCACGCTCAGCTCAAGGTTCGGTCAAGTATTCTTACGCGCATCTTAAATGGTGCTATTCACAGTAAACACAACGCTCACGTTCCGTCCCGCTCTTTTGACCGCGGCGATTCTCCAGGAGAATAGTTTGATCGTGACTTGATCTGAGTGGAGTGGAGCGGCAGGGTAGTGTGAATTAGTAACAGTCAGGTGAAGGTACGATTTTTGCAGCTCGATAGATGACAGTTGATTGAATTGGTGCGCTGCTGTAAGGAATTGTACAACCAGGGAGATAGACTGTATTTTGATACGGTACATAAAATACGGTACAATAAAATTTATGTTTTGTCATTCGAAAGTACTGAAAAAATTTAGTTTCATCGTCATAGAGACCTTTATACAGAGTAAAAAACTACCCTTCTGTTTTCCTTGTTTTTAAAATATTGTGCACCCATATTCTTGGCTGTTTATTGGTTGACTGAAGCTCTTCTTCGTCCAAACATAAAGCAATGACAGCCAAATCACTGTTAGAAAAATCTTTAAACATGTTAAACAAATTTATATATGCAAAGAACTGTGCCTATTCTCTGAGTCCCGCCAAATTGAATAGTATACCGAAATTCTTAATCGTGAGCGGAGCGTCACCTGAGCGCTTACTGTGAATAGTGTACACAATTCTTGATCGTGAGCGGAACTTGAGCGGAGAGTGACCTGAACGTCTAATGTGAATCGGCCTTAACGATATATATTTCCCATAAATGTCAATATAATTGGTGTCATTCCCCGGTGAAGCATTGATTACAAACATTCTTTGCATATTTATTTTAGTATTTGGTATATTTACTATTAAAATTGAACCTTTATCTTTATCATCTGTAGTGACGATTTTAACGAGCTCGTCACACCTGCATACTCCTGAAGTTTCGAAAATGAGAAGAACCTACAAAACAAAGAAAAAATATATAAAACATACTTGGTGGCGCTGTGATTCAAACTTTCACCTACAACGCAATATTTTACAGTGAGCGGCGCATCAACTCGTTAAGCTACCAGGACTCATAGGTCAACTTTGCGAAATTATGAATATAACCTATTTCTAATACAATATTCGCCGTTATTTTTTTATGAATTGAAGTCAAATTATTAATGTAAATATTGTCAAATTAAAATAACAATTTACTGTTTCTTACCATTTTGCAAAATACAGGGTCTTCTATAAATAAACGTTAGAATCTATAGATACTTACGTAATAGAATATACTATAGAGAGTCAATAAGTTATTTCATCGATGACATTCCATAACATCACTTTTACTTTCACTGTCTAGAGAGAAAAAGTACGACTTTGCTCCCTACAATGAGGCAAAGAAGTGTATACTTTGGATAGAGGTAGGTCTAAAAATATTTTTATCAATCTCAATTTTGAAAATATTTGTTCATCTTGTTTACAGCTAAGTATTTATTCAAATATGTTTAGCTATATCTTCTATATTTATATTATGTATATTTGATGTATTTTAGTTCTATTTTTATAGTTTTTTTTTTGATAGCTCTATAATATGTTTATGGTTGAATTATATTAGTTTGTATTCTGACTGAAAAATTTTCGAAAACATTGGAAACAAAAGTAGTCTAAATTAACTAAACAGAACCAATTAAATTAAACCAATGAATTAGGTAAACCAAACTAATAACAATGCCTAGCTTTTTTCCCAACAAAAAGATACAAAACAATTTTCTTAAACTAAATAAACGGTGAAAGAGGTTGTAGGTCATAAATTTCCAAACTAGCCAGAAAGGTTAAAAAATTGTTAAAAATATATTTCCTAATGTCCAGGAGATAGTATATAATTGCAGTTTACTTATATGCAAGTAAAGTTGACTCAGTCATTGCAACATGTTTTTAAGCATGGCCTTATTTCCCAGAAGGCCGAGTAGGCAGTGGCCTAGCTCGGGGCGGCAAATTTTTAAACATAGATATAAAAATCTATTTATAAATGTTAAATGTCAACAGATGCTTCTAATTTGGCAATAAAGATGGATTGACTGATTGGAAAAACGCCGAAAATCGTGTTAGTCTCCACGAGAACTTGCCCACTCACAAATACTCAATCCTTGATTTAAAAGCAAGAAGCAGTGCTCTCAATAGGATAGATTTAAGACTTTTGGAACAACTTAATTACGGAACCATTTACTGACCGTATATTTTAACCCAAGTAGTTGCTGTCATTAAGGCTTTTACTTCAAAAGGTCTGGCTCTCAGGGGGGCAATAGTATAATAGGTTCTCACAGGAATGGAAACTATTTAATGGTTTTTGAATTAATCGCTTAGTTTAACCCTTTCTTGGCAAAACAAAATTTAGGACATGAAAATCCTGCTTAACAGAAAGATGAGAACGGTTAATAGCTGAGATGGATAAAGGAAAAATACTTAAAAAGTTATCAACTATTTACTGATGCTTGTCAAATAATTAGAGAGTCATGGAATGACATTTTATTTTAATATTATTCTGAAGCTACTTTCTTGTAGTTTATTAATGTAATTTACTATTTTTGTTGGAAATAAGCCACAATTTTACTTTAAAATTAAGTTTATTTGACGTTTCGTTTTACACTTCGGAAATCGTTTTCAAAATACAGAATCAAATCGAAAATATAAACATCGAAACTTCAAATAAACCTAATTTTGAAGTAAAATTGTAGTTAGTCTTTTTAAATATTTTTAATATCCGTTTTAACTTCCATAAAAAGTGAGTCTACAGATAAAACCAAAACGAGATGCGAAGCTGTAAAAATTCTTAAAAAGTTTTGAGAAAAGTAACAGATTTGAGACACCCTTTGTGGTTTGCTCTTGGAGCACAATTTTATACTGCCTTAATAAAGTATCCAAAAAATACAGTCTTACACAATAGAGATTCTAACTGTTACAGAGTTTGCTGTATGCGCCTCTAGTCGAATATTCCTCTTCTTCGAGAAATGGATTTTGATTATTATAAATCACTTTCTCTCAAAATTGTTGAAAATAAAAGTTACGAAAAGACTGTAAAAGAATTCTGAAAAGAAACAAAAAATATGATAATGGACGAGCTGAAGATCGTAAGCTTTATGGTAAATAATGTTTTAAAATCAATATCATTGTATTAAGATGAACAGTAAATTAAGATGGCGATCTTGCTGGAGCGTAAAATATGTAAAAAATTACAATTCAAAGGACCACTCACTCACGTGGGAATAAAATAATATAAGCATTAACACATGTGTAATTTAATAACTAACATATAGAACTAACTTAAGATCTAGTCAAAGTTTTTCGTAGGGTTCTTATACTTAAACCATAAATTTACTGTCCGATTAACACAAGTCCGCGAAGCACAAAACACTATAGCACTGATACAGTTTTAAGGTTACTAACTAGAACATAAACTAAGGATATTTTCTCTAGTTTTAGTAAACTTAATTAACAATAAGTGTTTGTGAAACATGTAGCTTGTAAACTATAAGAGAGACACACAATATCTAAATAAGATACGCGTTTTTGTACGCGAGTTTGTACTCTAAACTACAAGCGTCTAGACCGCGCTGGACTACATAAGTCCACATTGGGTGAATTCTTACTTCTTATGGACTCAAATTATAATTGCAATGCCTACCAGAGGGTTGGTGGGAGACAACTTCGAAATTTCTATTAATTAGGTAAAACCACCTTTTTTAATGTTTGCTACCCAAAATTCCATGAGCACAAGTTTTCGGTGGGCAAAAACATCTTTTGAAGGTAAAAATTATTTTACTATCAGAGGCGTACCACCTTTGGATAAAATTTTTCTTATAGAAATTTATCCAACCATTTCAGTCACCACTGATAAGTTCATAGTTGAATTATGAACTATGAACTGAAGATATCTCAGTCAATAAGTACCAAGATAAATTTAATTTTCTGCCATAAATCGTAAAATCTTCAGGAAAAGTATAAGCAAGTATTTTGAGATCAAAAGCTTAAAATCTCATAGAAACTTATAGAAATGATCTTGGAGATGACTTGATCAATGATTGCTGCCATTTTCAAGCATAATATGCAGTATATGGTAAGAAGTTTGAAGATACCCCGCTGACTCAAAATTCCTACCCGAATATCGACATCGAAATAAGTTGCATTTGGTTCCTCTAATTATATAGCCGAATTATTCTGTTTTTCTTCTCTTTATAATGTGTGTGAGCCAGCGTTCTGAGTTCATCATTTTAAGAACCTCTTCATTGGAAGTGTGCGAAACCCATGATATTTTTAGGATTCATGAATAGTACTACAATTTGAGTACTTCGAGCATTATGATTTTTATTGGATATGTCTCACAACCATATAATCAGATATACCACATATAACAATTCATGACCTTCTTGCGAATATATATCGACAGGTTTTCGTTACATAAAACTGGTTTCCAGGTCATAAAAGCCTAACGTGATATTTCGATCCTGATTATTATGTCTTCATCAAAATCACAATTTATATTTAACCAGCTGCCGAGGTATTTAAAATGGTTTACGCGTTTTATCTCCTCTCCATTAATCGAAAGCAAACCTTAATATATATTAACCTTTTCATTTGCTATCCACTTTGTCTTTGAAATGTTAAATTTTAAGGCCTCTCAGACTTACTAAATCACTAACTTCACTGACTTACTAATGTTTGGCGATCTTGTAATTTTTTTACATGAACGGCTGTATCTTCAGCGTAACTGATGTTGTTGATTACTTCTCCACCTAGTCTTACTCCCTCTTGTCTATCATCCAAAGACTCCCTAAAGATTTCTTTAAAGTACAGATTAAAAAGAGCGAATGACAAAACACAACCGTGTCGTACTCCACGTTTGATAGATAGTTTTTCAGTACGACTATCTCCAATTTGGATAGAGGCTACTTGAGTTTAATATAAGTATTTTAGCAGTCTTATATCGTAGTAGTCAAATCCTGCTGCCCGCAGGCAACTGAAAAGTGTATCGTGTTGTACTCGGTGGTCGAATGCCTTCTCGAAGTCAATGAAACAAATATAAACATTTTTTCAAAATACCAAATGGAGCCTTTTTAATTGCTAGATCATTTCTAAATCCAAACTGCTTATTACAGATTCTACTTTTGCACAGAAGGAATACCTGTTTTGTATAATTCATAAAAGTATCTTAAGTATGTGGCTTATCAAACTGATTAGTCTAAAGTCACTGCATTTGGTGGGCCTGCTTTTCTTTGGTAATGTTATAAACAGTGACTCCAACCAATCATCTGGTATTATGGTAATGTTTTCCTCGTCCAAAAGTTTAACTAACTCAACGGGGATCCGATCTGGTCCAGGTGCTTTATTATTTTTGTCTTAGTGTATCGCTTACCTGGTTCTCTGTAATTCGTAAAAGTATCTTAAGTGTGTGGCTCATAAAACTAACTAGCCTAAAAACACTGCAATTGGTGGGCCTGCTTTTCTTTGGTTATGGTATAAACAGTGACTCCAACCCATCATCTGGTATTATTTCTTCGTTATAAATTCTGTTAAAGAAGGTAGTTAAGTAGATAATGTTTTTCTCGTCCAAAAGATTAAGTAGCTTAACAGGGATCTGCTCTAGTCCAGGTGCTTTATTATAACCTCTGTCTAATTGGTTGACACAGGTAGTGTGTGTATCTGTATCATTTTCTCGAGAAGCATCGTCAAAAGGGTCACTGATGTATCTCTACCGTTCTTTGCACTATTGTTCGTGATCACAAATTTAGGACCCTTAAGCTAGCTGGGACACACGAGCGGAATCCAATTTAACTTACGCCATAGTTTTCACCCATTTTTCACCACCAAGCCACTCTTGGGGAGTGATTCTGCTGGCTTAAGGTTCAAGCTAGCAGAATTAAAAAAAATGTTTGCTATGGCATCTTTTTTCACCCATTTTTCACAAACTTATTACCACCCTAATAATTTTTCGCCACCAAACCTACCCCTAATGGGAGTGATTCCATTCCGCTAGCTTAATATTTAAGCTAGCAGAATACAGAATAAAAAAATATTTATGATATGCCACAGTGTTCTGTTAGGTTTTCACCAATTTAATACCACCCTAGTAATTTTTTACCCCTCAACTGATCCTTATGATAAGTCACTAATCCTATTGGTACTGTTGTAAAAAAAATTTCCTTTAAAATTTCACTGTCCTTTACTTATAACTGAAATAAAGAAAGGTGTTCTGTTAAGTTTTTACCAAAAATTTGACCATTCTGATAATTTTCTACCCCTAAACCAATATTATTTTGAAACGTTCCCTCTAGCTTAAAAAAGCTTAATTTTCGAGCAACAAATATTTTTGAAATACCACAGTGTTCTGTTAGGTTTTTATGAATTTATTACCACCCGAGTAATTTTCACCCCTTAATTGCCCCTTATGAAAAAGTAATAATTCTGTTGGGTTAAAATTTAAGATGAAAAAGATCTGTTTTTACAATTTCACTATCCTCTACTTATAACTAAAATAAAAAAAAAGTGTTCTATTAAGTTTTTACTGAACTTTGACCACGCTGATAATTTTCCACCACTAAACCAATATTATTTGGAAACATTCCCGATAGCTCAATATTCGAGTCTGCGGAATTAGAAAAAAAAATATGTTTTAAATACCTACTACAGTGTTCTGCTAGATTTTTATGAATTTATTACCACTCTAGTAATTATTCACCCCTCATCGGCCTCTTATGGGAAGTCAATAATTCTGTTAAACTTTTACAATTATTTTACTGTCTTGTACTTATAACTGAAATAAAAAACAGTCTGTTAAGATTTTACTAAAATTTGGCCACTCTGATAGTTTTCCACCCATAAACCAATCTTATGTTTAGCATAAGCCAGCTTAATGTTCGAGCTAGCGGAATTAAAAAAATATATTTTTAAAATACTATAGTGTTCTGCTAGGTTTTTTACGAATTTATTACCACCCTAGTAATTTGCCACGGTTTAACTAACCCATTTAATATCCTGATACCCTGTAAATTTTTACCTATATCCAACTGACAATAAATGTAATATCGGCATAAAATTAAAATACAAATATCTTTAAATTTTTTAAATGCTATTATTATATGTATTAATTTACTACGAAAATAATCTAAACTATAAGCCGTTCTTACCAACCTGTAATTTCCGTCTCATTACAATATTCTTAAAATATTTATTTCCTAAAATACTTTCCAAGTCATATAAATCCTTTATACTATACAACTAATCTAATCAGTACGTTTTGATCAATCTTTAATACCCTTCTTATTTGAATAATATTAAAATATTTAATACCTAAACCATTTTTAAATTTTTTTTTTTAATAATATAAATAAAATTATTGCAATTTGAATATTTCTTCTTCTGGTAATTATTCTGTGAAATATAACAATTTTATATATTGACGATTTTCCCACAATATTTTTCACAACCAAATCCTTTACCTTTCCCCCACACTTAGTATATCAAAATCCACAAAATTCACAGGTAGTCCAACACAAGAATGAACAAGCAGCTCCTAACTCGGAATCTGAAGATAAATGGGAGAGAGTAACAAATAAAAAAAGAATAAGAAGTCCCGAAGTGGAAATATTCAGGAAACAAACAAAATTAAGTGATTATTGGCTGCAAAAGCTACTAGAAACAAAAAACTCGTATAGTATGCTCACAGAAGAAAATGAAGAAAGCAAAGACGAAAATAATAATTAAGAAAACAATACAAAAAATGTACCCAAGCCCCCACCGATAACCATCTATAATATAGGTGTTATCCAACACATTCATAACCTACTTAAGCAAACCACAGGAGATAAATACACGATTAAAACCATTAGTTATGAAACAGTAAAAGTTCAAGTTCTGGAGACCGAACATTTTAAAACACTGATCACTAAACTTGATAAAAGGAATACGGCATAACCTAACAAAAAGCATACAAATTGCCGCATTTTTTCACCCATTTTTCACAAATTTATTACCACCAGAATCATGCTTCGATTTATCATCAGACCACTCACCGTTTATAATCACAATCTTCGCAAAAATCTTAAACAAAGTACATCAACCAACTTTGTATAATGCCAAAACTAACTGGTCCCAATTTAGAGAAAAACTAGACAGCCTGATCTCACTAAATCTGTCCTTGAAAAATGAACTCCAACTAGAATCAGCTGTAGATAACCTAACAACAAGCATACAAATTGCCGCATGGTATGCGACTCCCAGCTACGAACCATCTCCAAACAGAAATAATGTGTCTCCCACAATTAAACAAAAAATTTCAGAAAAACGACAATTACGTAAAAATTGGCAACAGTCAAGAACGGCAGAAAATAAGAAAAAACTTAACAAAGGAATTAAAGGAATTAATCCATGAAGAAGAAAACCATGGAATTAAAGAATATTTAGAAAATTTAACACCGACTGAAGCTACAGATTACTCACTCTGGAAAGTAAAGGGGCTAGGACAGTTCGGCGTATTTACCCATGTTATGTCCTCGACGCATCAAGGAATTTGGATATCGGTTAAAATACTTGGGAATTCCAAGGTTGGCCAAATCCAAATTTCTAATTGATTCGATGCAGGGAAATTCCACTTTCGCTACGTAAAACAAAGGATTTGTTTTACATAAAAGCAGGTAGATTTTCTCTCATCGGTCAGTCGAGCTTGCCTCTTCTACTGTAGACCTAGTCGGTGCTATTATTGTCCCAACTAAGTTATTGTTTTATTTCTGATTTCCTATATACCATTTTTTTTTATTTTAGCATTATTGTATATTCAGACCTTTTCAGGTTAGAATATTTGTTCATGTACTGATTGTTTGATATTTTGATTGTTTATTTTTCTTGTATTTTGTGTCTAAGTTGTTCTTCCGTAAGTTAAGAACACTTAGAAATATTTATCTTGATTTTCCTATTTTATATTTTGATTTGTACTTTGTCTAAGTAGTTCTTTCCGGTAAGTCAAAGAACTCTTAGAAATATTTCTCTGAATATTTGACTTGTTATTTTAATTGTGCGTCTAAGCCGTTCTTTTCCGGTAAGTCAAAAGAACATTTAGAAATATTTTTATAATCATTGTTGCATTATTATTTCCGATATTTTATTTAAGATATTTTCTTCCTTAAGTAAGAAAATACTTAATACATTTGTCTCTTTCATTTTCTATTTTATGCTAAGTTGTTTCTTCCGTAAGTCAAGAAAAACTTGGCAATATTTTCACATCTTTTCTATATTTGATTTTTCTTATTTTCTATTATAAGTCGTTTCTTCCGTAAGTCAAGAAACACTTTTAAATATGTGTGCATTTATTTTACTATATCTGATTCTCTTGTTTATTTTCTGTTGTAAGTTGTTTCTTCCGTAAGTCAAGAAACACTTAGACATATTTCTATAATCAGTTTCATTTTTGCATTCCTCGTTTTATATTTTGAGTATTTTATTTTTCCACTCTAAGTCGTTTCTTCCGTAAGTCAAGAAACACTTAGAAATATTTCCATATTTTACTCTCACATTTACATATTTCATTTATCTATATTTCTGTCCTAAGTTGTTTCTTCCGTAAGTCAAGGAACACTTAGAAACATTTTTCTTTGCATTATATTTTTATACCATTTTATTTTTCTTGTTTACTAAGTTATTCCTTCCGTAAGTCAAGGAATACTTAGACTATTTTACCTGTTCTGTTTTCTATTTTTGATCTGTTATTTTGTAACTGCTCCTTGGAACTGTTACCTATAACAGATACTTGTCACGGTAACCGTTATTTTATACCGGTAGAAGTATTAAACCATTTTATCAGTGACAAGCAAAGATGGTCAACACCCAGTCTAATTCCGAGGACAGGAAGAAGTTTGCAGAGCCGGCGATGGGTCCTACAGGCCCAAACGCCCCCTATCGGCAACATGGCGCCCAACCCACAAAATCCGAATCCACGACCCCAGGACCGTCTTCAAGCCAGCCTTCCACAGCTGACTTTATCTCTGCCCTAATGCAAGCGATGACGGCCCTATCCACTACTCAAGGCACTACACCCCAGATGCCTCAACCTGAGCCACCGAAGCCCAGGATTACATATACGAAGCCCCCTCAATTCTCAGGCCGGGACACCGAGAATCCGCTCAGCTTTTCGACAAAAGCTGAGAATTTCTTAATCAAACATAACGTACACGAGGATCAATGGACCAACCACCACCTCCAACCCTACAGAACCAGGGAAACGCCAATCGGGGCGCCAACTGAACCCTGTTGTGAAGATGGTGCCCCAACTGAATCCTATTCAGGTACAACCCTTGACAGCAGGCCTCCCCCAACTCTATGGAAGGATCAACAGAGACGGGACCTGCAACAAGGACCAGGACTGGTTCAGCTGGCATGCACGGGCAGCACATCCCGCACCCTAGGGACTGCTGCAGTCAATATGAACATTGACACTCTGGACACGACTGTAAACTGCATGGTTATGGAGGATTTGAACCACGACGTTGTGTGAGGGATGCCTTGGTTGGAGCAGGAAGAGGCCAATGTAGACATACCCCGAAAATGTCTACACGCTGGTACTGCCTGCCGAACCACCATCTACTGGGCGACCCCAGCAGAAAGGCAAGCCAAACCACAACAGCTGGAATTCCATCAAACCCCATCCCAACAAGCAGAGCAGTCAACCCAAGAGGACAATGAAATATTAGACAACCGTCCACGTCAGCCGACCACTGAAGAAACCGAAACAGCGGACATCAGTACAGGCACACCCTAAGAAGAAGAAGAAGCCTACGGCGTTCAATTACTAGAGACGATGGAGGACGTCGACGAGGAGGAAGAACCTAGCCTGACAGCAGATGACATGCCAGACGCCGAATGCCTTCTATTGATAGAGACAATGGAGCACGGCGACGAGGAGGAGGACACCGACCCCATCCTCGATGGTCCGGTCGACATACCACTCCGAGAGGAAATCCGGAGAAGTCACCGGACACACAAGAGAAAGAAACGACTTCGAAGACGCGAGCAGCAAACCTCCGAAGACGTACCCAGAAGCGAGATTGAAGAGAATCTCCTCCAAGAGTTCACGATGGTGGACGATGCTGACCATAGGACCCTGACCCCTCCGGACGGACGGGATGAAGGAACCACAGCGCAGCCGACCGCCAAAGATGAACAAGGATAAGGTCCCATTACGACACGTGGAGATATCAAGGTGAATTGAGTAGCCTTATATCTTCACGACGTCGTAGGACCTCCTCAGGGTGAATAAAGTAGCCCTGACGGAAGCAGACGAGCCACCCGGCACACCTGGACCACCTGGGCCTACTGGACCATATACAATTAAGTTCAAATATCTTAAGTACAATATCTTAGTTTTTTTTATCTTAAGTCTTTTACATCATATTCTTTTAGGGTAAAAATTTTATTATTGTATTTTTTTTTATTCTTAAATTGTATTTTTCTCTTGTTTTAATAAATTTTCTTAGCACCGTTAGGTCTTTCAGAGGAGGGGGGATGTCCTCGATGCATCAAGGAATTTGGATATCGGTTAAAATACTTGGGAATTCCAAGGTTGGCCAAATCCAAATTTCTAATTGATTCGATGCAGGGAAATTCCACTTTCGCTACGTAAAACAAAGGATTTGTTTTACATAAAAGCAGGTAGATTTTCTCTCATCGGTTAGTCGAGCTTGCCTTTTCTACTGTAGACCTAGTCGGTGCTATTATTGTCCCAACTAAGTTATTGTTTTATTTCTGATTTCCTATATACCATTTTTTTTTTATTTTAGCATTATTGTATATTCAGACCTTTTCAGGTTAGAATATTTGTTCATGTACTGATTGTTTGATATTTTGATTGTTTATTTTTCTTGTATTTTGTGTCTAAGTTGTTCTTCCGTAAGTTAAGAACACTTAGAAATATTTATCTTGATTTTCCTATTTTATATTTTGATTTGTACTTTGTCTAAGTAGTTCTTTCCGGTAAGTCAAAGAACTCTTAGAAATATTTCTCTGAATATTTGACTTGTTATTTTAATTGTGCGTCTAAGCCGTTCTTTTCCGGTAAGTCAAAAGAACATTTAGAAATATTTTCATAATCATTGTTGCATTATTATTTCCGATATTTTATTTAAGATATTTTCTTCCTTAAGTAAGAAAATACTTAATACATTTGTCTCTTTCATTTTCTATTTTATGCTAAGTTGTTTCTTCCGTAAGTCAAGAAACACTTAGCAATATTTCCACATCTTTTCTATATTTGATTTTTCTTATTTTCTATTATAAGTCGTTTCTTCCGTAAGTCAAGAAACACTTAGCAATATTTTCACATCTTTTCTATATTTGATTTTTCTTATTTTCTATTATAAGTCGTTTCTTCCGTAAGTCAAGAGACACTTATAAATATTTGTGCATTTATTTTACTATATTTGATTCTCTTGTTTATTTTCTGTTGTAAGTTGTTTCTTCCGTAAGTCAAGAAACACTTAGACATATTTCTATAATCAGTTTCATTTTTGCATTCCTCGTTTTATATTTTGAGTATTTTATTTTTCCACTCTAAGTCGTTTCTTCCGTAAGTCAAGAAACACTTAGAAATATTTCCATATTTTACTCTCACATTTACATATTTCATTTATCTATATTTCTGTCCTAAGTTGTTTCTTCCGTAAGTCAAGGAACACTTAGAAACATTTTTCTTTGCATTATATTTTTATACCATTTTATTTTTCTTGTTTACTAAGTTATTCCTTCCGTAAGTCAAGGAATACTTAGACTATTTTACCTGTTCTGTTTTCTATTTTTGATCTGTTATTTTGTAACTGCTCCTTGGAACTGTTACCTATAACAGATACTTGTCACGGTAACCGTTATTTTATACCGGTAGAAGTATTAAACCATTTTATCAGTGACAAGCAAAGATGGTCAACACCCAGTCTAATTCCGAGGACAGGAAGAAGTCCGCAGAGCCGGCGATGGGTCCTACAGGCCCAAACGCCCCCTCTCGGCAACAGTTAAATCCCATAAGAAATCGCTAAGGTCCATTCTGGTCATTTTTGACGCTTTTTGTGGTGAAGGCGCGACCACTTGTTGGATCGCGACGTATGAGGTGTCAAACGAACGGGAAGGGGACGGGGAACACGTAGAGAGAAAAAACAAAGATGGCGGCATAGTCAAAACGACAGTATAACGTATCTCCGGGTCTATTGGTCCGATTGCAACGTATGAAGCGTTAAACGAAAGGTGAGAGAATAATCTATACATCAAGATGAAAACATGAAACAAAATCAATGCCAAAACGACACTATAACGTATCTTCGGGTCTATTGGTCCGATTACAACGTATAAGGCGTCAAATGAAAGAGGAGGGGGTAACGAATACATGAAGATGAAAAACAAGCAACAAAATCAATGCCAAAACGGCACTATAACGTATCTCAGGGTCTATTAACCCGATTACTACGTATGAGGTATCAAATGAATATAACGTGCAGCAGCGGCTATCGCCGGAAATGAAAAGAATAGAAATGTACAACATCGTGACGTGTGAGGTATCGTTGGGAAGGGGAGGAGGTAACGAATATGTTAAAGCAAAAAAAAACAAAGATGGCGTCATTGCCAAAAGGATACTAAGCTTGTAATGTCTAAACGAATCAACGTTCAACAATGTGCAAGGTATCGATGGAAAGGGGAGGAGGTAACGAATACGGTGAAGCAAAAAAAAACAAAGATGGCGGCATTGCCAAAAGGACACCAAGCTTGTAGCGTCTAAACGGCTCAACGTATAACAATGTGTAAGGTATCGATGGAATTGGGAGGTGGTAACGAATATGTAAAGACAAAAAAGCAAACGCAAAGACAATGCCAAAACGGCACTATATCGTTTCTGTGTTGTTATTAGTCAGATTACTACGTGTAACACGTTAAATAAAAGAGGATGGGGATATCCAATACTTTTACACAAAAACAAAGACAAGATATTGCCAAAAAGGCACTACACCATATCTTCGTTTCTATTGGTCCGATCTTCGCGAATGAGGGCTCGTTGGAAAGAAGAGAAGATATCAAAATATATTATCATAAAAACAAAGACAAAGACATTGTCAAAATGGCACTATATCGGATATTTGTTGCTATTGATCGAATTTTAGCATAATAGTCGTTGACGGAATGGTGAGTAGTCACTTAGGCTAACAGAGAAACAAACATGACAACATTGTGAAAACGATGCTAAATCATATCTTTGTTGCTATTGGACCTATTTAGAAGGGGATTCCACGTACATTACAGTTCATCGAAACAATCGACCAATGGTGGTATAGGAACATCCACAAGTAAACGCCTGAATATTGACATGTCAACGTTTATTGATGACATGTAAACGCCCCAAACCGTGGTGTTACGTATTCTCGTATCACCAGGCCCTAACCAATACGTACCCTCATGCACCACACCCCAACATGTATCGACCACAGATGACATAGGAACGGTAAGTAAACGCCTAAATGGTAACATGTAAACGCCCCTCAACACAATGAGAATGAAGTCATGACCAAAGAGATTCCACCCCGAGGCGCGCAGTCGTGTGGGATAAAAGTCGACCTGATAGAGGTTACATGATTGAATAAAATTCAGTATGTATCAAGCCTTCTAAGAAGTAAGATGGATAAAATCAAGTTGTTCAGAGGTCCGAACGCAGTCAGAAAAATAAAACGCTTAAATTTAGATGACATACTTATTGATCAATGGATGACAAACACAGAAGTTACCTGCTATATCTTTTATATCAGCGAAGAACCAGTATCGTTTGTTCTATTATCAAAATGCGCCTTTGATCCACTCAGACAGCATGATGTACCAACAGTATTAGATTACGTATATACATTACCTTATCATCGAAAAAAAAGAAACGCATGCAAACTTATAGAACATGTAAAGAAAAATAACCAATTCACAGCATTTTGCTCCAACAAAGAATCGGAACGGTTGTTTGGTAAATGTAAATGTGTTAAACATGGAATAATGAATTATACTGTAATTTTTAGATTTCCATAATAAAATCGAAATAAACATATAAACAACATATCGTGCTTTATTTCTTCCACACTTATTTCAGTCTACCACACTGTACTCTGTAATAACAGAATAGGTAATAGAATATTAAAAAACGTGATATTCTCAAAGGACATACGATGGGTATATCGCATCAGAATGACTAGAAAATAATTCACAGGTAACCTATCGATGTTTAGCAATTTTAAACTTAGGACAACAACAGGTAACGTACCCTAACTGTAAACGAACTGTAACAGATATCTAACGCGATCGAACATATAGCAGACGTATACCTGACACTATCTAACGCATATGAGATGTATAGCAGACGCGTTCTAACTCATATCAGACGTATAACAGTTGTATACTAGACTTAAGATAGGACAGAACAATCGCTAAAGAAAATCTGTCGGAAGAAAAAAACAAAATTTGTCAGGGTAGGAAATGAAAGAATCGTAAGAAATTATGTGCGTTAATCACAGAATAACGAAGGACATCGCAACTACACTGGTATGGACACGTCCACAGAATGGGCGACAACAAAATAACAAAAAAGTATTATATTGGTAGGTCATTAACTACTATACATAAATATATAAATCTCATCTGAGCAGTCATTTCAAGTATCCTCAGAACAGTAACTACACAACTCACAAATACGATTATTGGTATGCGATAACGTTTTATTGCATAATATATTTTATCTACAACAATTACTATTTTACAACGATATTCAGATATAATCCAATTATAACGATGACTAAAAACGAATTTACCATTCTTCCAGTATGTTCAAACAACTAACGTATATTACTCGATATAGATATGAGTTGGATGATCACAAACCGACAAGGACCTAAACGTTCTCTACAAGCCACATCTGAACGACCACTACTATACACAAATCTCCACTGAACGTACAATTCGACAAGAGTCTCCGCTGAACACTCACTAATACACACAGATCTCATCTGAACGTATAATTAGTCAAGAGTCTTATCTACATATTCACTACTATACATAAATCTCCAAGATGACTATTTTTCGATTTGATGCATCGTATATTTTATCTACAACAATTATAAGATATAATCCAATTATGACGAAGACTAACCAACGAATGATTACCATCCATAAATTATGTTCAAACAAACTAACGTGCCGAAAGACCTTTACAATATATCTTCGTTGTTATTTATCCAATTTTGACGTACAAGGCGTTAAATGAAAGGTGAAAGGAAAGCGTAAATATGTGCATATTATAGTTTATCCACGACGAGCAAGTAATTTATTGTTTTAAAGTGGATAATGAACATTGGTCTCTGTAAGAATATATGTTGGTCATAGACGGTTCTTCGATAGCCATCAGGCAACAATTTCCCCTGATCATGTTTATAAAACATACGGAATGCACTGTAGATACCTAACCCTAGTTGACAGCGCACTTTGCAGGTCCCGTCTCACGATCAACTAATAGGTTTAAGTACAACTCCCTTCGTGAAGGTACACAAGCGTGAATCCGTGCAGGAAAATGTCGACCATCCTTTTTATACTCCGTAAAGGACCATCAAATATTCAACGTTAAAATATTTCAGGTGTATTAACAAAGAAAAATTAAATTAAATACATTTTTAGAGTATATATAATTATAGAGTATATATAGTTTTAGAGTATATCCTTTGGATGTGAAAATTGAAAGTAAATATATTATGTTATATAAAAAAAAACTCAGCCATCGAGTAAAGACATGACTCCCACAATACGCTACGGTAACTCTAAGATTGAAATGATGTACATAAAATGATAGAAAAACATGTATAAAATATCTGATATAGAACCATGTAAGATAGAAAGCATGGACAATAATGATGGAAAATGTAAAAATATCCGACATAGAAACACGTAAAAAAATAAACGCTGTACATAAAATGATAGAAAATGTGTGAAATATCTGAAATACAAGCACGTAAGGCAGAAAGCATGGACAATAATGATAGAAAATGTATAAAATATCTGACATAGAAACATGTAAGACAGAAAAGCTGTACAAACAATGATGGAAAATGTATAAAATATCTGACGTAGAAACACGTAAGAAAGAAATGCTGTACATAAAAATGTATGAAATACCTGACATAGAAATACATAAGGCAGAACGCATGGACAATAATGAATGAAAATGAATAAAATATCTGACATAGAAACACGTAAGGCAAGCATGGATAATAATGATAGAAAATGTATAAAATTGCATGTTTTAAATAATACATAAATTAATAAACAATATGAAAAACCTGAAAAAAAAATAATGGATAACAGATGTGGTATAAAACCAAAATTTTAAAATATTTTTTGTATGTCTCTATTTTTTTAATCAACAATTACTTACTTTATTATTTGTGAAATGCACTGTTCTATTTTAAAAACGAGAAAATTAAACAATATATTTACAAATAATATTGCATGTTTTAAATAATGCAGAAATAAATTACATACATAATGACAAACTTAGAATGATGGTGTATAAAATCAAATACAAGCCCTCTAAAATATATAAAATAGTACTTACTTTTTTAAAATTGTTTTACTTGTAGCACACATTTTTTTGTAACACAAAACGAACACGTTATTACAAAGGTGAACTGCAGACTGAGTATAACAGAATGGATTCGTTCATTAAATAGGCAGGCTGGTATGACGTAACTCGACTGGAAATTATCGAGAATTGCAAGCCGAAGCTTGTCTGTACACACGTGCACCGGATATTCTCGACCGTGAAAACGCCGAAGTGTGAGAAAATGTTAAAAAGAAATGCAGTGACATTTGGTAACGTTCTCGTTAGTAGTATTTCGCATCATATTACGTCCAGCCGTATATGTATACCTATATGACTAACAAGCTGATTATTGAAAAAAATTGTTGCACGTGTTTCCGACGACCGTGTGAGAAATGTTAAAAGGAAATGCACATCCGCTAGTTGGAATATTTATAAAGATTTATAAGTTTAATTATATAATATACGAAGTTACTCGCAAATTACTAGTAATATATAAATTGAAAAGTCAACGAATTTTTGCTATTACACTACTCGTTGTGGATGAAATATATACGAGGTTGATTAAAAATTACTCGTAAAATATAAACTGAGAAAATTTAAAAGTTGTTAGAAACACGTAAAAAAGAAATGTTGTACATAAAATGATAGAAAATGTGTGAAATATCTAAAACATAAACACGTAAGGCAGAAAGCATGGACAATAATGATAGAACATGTATTAAATATAACTGCTGTATATAAAATGATAGAAAATGTATAAAATATCTAACATGGAAACACGTAAGAATGAAATGCTGTACATAAAAAATGTATGAAATATCTGACATAGAAACACGTAAGACAGAAAGCATGGACAATAATGATGTAAAATGTATAAAATATCGAATAAAAATTGAGAAGTACTGGAAAGGATGATAGAAAATGTATAAAATATCTAACATAGAAACACATAAGAATGAAAGCATGGACAATAATGATGTAAAATGTAGAAAATATCTGATATAGGAACACGTAAGAAAGAAATGCTGTACATAAAATGACAGAAAATGTGTAAAATATTTGACATACAATCACGTAGGGCAGAGTGCATGGACAATAATGATAGAAAATGTATAAAATATAACTGCTGTACATAAAATGATAAAAAAAATCTGACATAGAAACACGTAAGGCAGAAAGCATCGGCAATAATGATAAAAAAAAATTATAAAACATCTGACATAAAAACACGTAAGGCAGAAAGCATGGACAATATTGATGGAAAATGTATAAAATATCTTACACAGAAACATGTAAGACAGAAAAGCTATACATAAAATGATAGAAAAATGTATAAAATATCTGACATAGAAACACGTAAGAATGGAAGCATGCACAATAATGATGTAAAATGTATAAAATATCTGACATAGGAACACGTAAGAAAGAAAATGTCTAAAATATATGGCATAGAAACACGTAAGGCAGAAAGCATGGGTAATAATAAACGATTTACATGTAAAATTTGCTGAATAGAGAATAATTATATGTCGAAACCGGCAGAGTCTAACATATTATTCAATTTCCAACAATGAGCATAGATGTAAACAACAAAAAAATCTTTATTATCCCCATCACAAACATCGCTAACACTGAATATTACCAACAGGCAAAGGTCTACTCGGATGGTGTTACGATGAAAAAAGGAGTGTCTAAAAGTAAATCGACGTCGGCATATTGTAAGGTTACTCTAGAGTTCAAATACGACAAAAAAAAATGGTTATTGCTGTAATACAGATTCTATGATATAAATAAAAGTAATGTTTAAAGTATTTGATTTTTTTTGTTTATAACTCAGTTGTTGAAATGACCTATTGTAAATACGAAGAAAATGTTCTAATAGAATACCTGCGGGAACACTTTACAACAATATTTTTAACAAAATATGGTGTGTACAAAAATATTATTCAGCAAAAGAGTGAGAATTTTAAACGTAATACGAGAAAATTAAACATATTCACAAATTATATTGCATGTTTTAAATAATGCTGAAATAAATTAACAATATGACAAACTTAGAATGATGGTGTAAAAAATCAAATTCGAGCCCTCTAAAATATATATAATAGTACTCACTTTTTAATTTTTATTTGTAGCACAAACACCAAACGAACACGCTATCACAAAGGTTAACTGCACACTGCGAGTATAAAAATGTATTCGTTCATTAAATAGGCAGGCTGGTATGACGTAACTCGACTGGAAATATAACCTGCTTATTCTTGTTACACGTACACCGGATATTATGTTGCGAACTTCTCGATGTTGGGAACGAAAATAGCGATTGGAATTCAATTACATCCGGTGACGTAAGATAGCAAACAACACATTTTCTTTATAATATAATATTTCAAGGAATTATTATGATGTATGAAAACTTTTATTAGTAATTATACCGGGGGTAATTAAAAATTATGAAGTAAAACTAATTTTAGCGTTATTAATGAATATATAGTAACATACGAGATATATAACACTACTAATATTATTATATATGCTGTAATATACATGTTAATTTATTAATATGAAGAAGGCCTCTGACTAAGCATTAAATAAACAAACCGCCGGATCCATACATACGACACATCCAAGGAAAGTAGGATGATATTATGAATATGTTGAGATATAAAAATAGATATGGAGACTGCTAAAAGAGCGCTACTTACTATATTGATTCTTCATAAAAGTATAGCGACATATGTGACATCATATAATACAATGGACGGCAATAGACACACTATAAGGTAAATTTGTATTTATTGACCTAAAGAAGGCGTCTGACGCAGTAAAAAAACAAAGAACCACTCGCATCCTAACATGTGACACATCAAATGAAAGAGGAAAATTTAACAAATATGCTAAGATAGAAAAACAAAACATAATGAATACTAAAAAAGGCACTATACACTATCTTTGATATTAATGACAGTATATAGTAAATTCATTTAACAGAAAAGTAGCGGTCAACAAATGCATGCACATAACACGCGAAACCCGATGTTTATATAATTGTACAGGGTTGTATTAAGATTCTAGCAGCCTATACCATCTGAATTTGAAATGAATTAATTTATAATTTTTAGGATTACTGTTAAAATAATAGTAATCAATGATTAATCTTTCAAAGAAGTATACTTAAATAATATTTTTGTAAACTGTCATTCACACATCATTAGTTAATTGTGGTATTAATCAAAAGGCAAAAAATAGACAGTTGTTTTTATACATTTTACGCTTTAAGACCAATATTTGGAAATAAGTAATAATATTATCATTAATGATATAGAAAGAGACCTCTTCTTGTGTAAAAGTTCGGGAAAATACTTATGCATAATTATAGGGTAGATAGACTTATACCATTGTTTAAATAGGACTAGTTAGACAATCCTTATGGAACAAACGTTTGATTTTTATTCTGCCGTTATATGGCGGCCTCTAGTCATAAATTTAAAAAACTATTAACAGAAACTTAATTCTCAGCAGGATTCTATTCGAGTATATTTTTACCTGTGTGGTAACTTATGCAAACCTGTACACGGGTGCCAGATTGTGAAGAAAATATAAGATTTTAATAAAATGCTTATTGTTATTATCGTTGTATGCGTTTTGTGAAACATAACTTGACTATTTCGAGCGAATATTTCAAATTGTTTTTCTACTTTGAGACTTGATAAATCTAAACCGGTTAGTAATCTATTTAAATGAAGCAGTTAAATGCTGCCTTTTTTTAATTTTCATTAGTTTACCAGATATTTAATTTGGTTATATGATTTGTTAGAAAAGGATTAAATATTTAATTGAAATAGACTCGACTGCTATCGTCTTAGAACACTCACGCTGAGGTTTATTTTTTAGTCAAGACTTGAGTTTTATCATTGTTTAAAAAAAAAATCTTTTTAAACAATGGTTTTATGTATGTTTTGAGAAAATTAAATTTTCAATCTTTTAATCTTTAAAATGACGTTTGAAAATATAGTAAATTTATGGGTATGGTTTTTTGATAATGGTTTTGAAACAAATAAACAGATCGATATGCCACAACAAGAGGCAACACATATTTAGGGACAAATTAATCTATGTGTTAGGATAAACGGAATAATAATTAAAAACTTTAATAAATAGTACCCTTTATTTTATTTATTTATGTATTTTATAATATACACACCATTTTTGTATTTCTGTTTACATAAATGAGAATGTTTTTTTCAATCAACTCGCCCGATATGACTGTTTATGCAAAAATTAAATTCGCGTTATTTTAATAGTCAGATAACACTTATGAAAATTCTAATAACTACACCATAGACAATATTAACAAAATAATAATTCAAGGTAAAAAAACAAAACAAAATTATTTACATTAATAGTTATAGAAATCGATTGTAACAATGTTTGCATGAACTAAAATAAGCAATGTATGAGTTGGATCTATGTATGAACCAGCAATACTAGTTTAAAAATATTAGATCGATGTTTAACTACAATGGTATCAAGTCCAACAAACGTTATGATAGTAAAGTGTTCAAGAAAAACTGCAGCAGAAAACTGAGTTTGTGGCTTTCGTGCAGTTTGTACAGATTTTGTCCTAATCTTAACCAGTCTCTTTTTTTAGTGCTGTTATGCGAGTTTTAAGGAGATTAATCCGTATTCGAGATGCATGTAATCTCCTTTAAAGTGTGTGATAATTATGAAATCTTTTTTTCTTGACCAATGGTGATAATGGCATATCTAAAAAGCTCATCAACAAAATCGTCAAGTTCAGAATTATCACTGTGCGAAACAGTATTGGCACTGGTTGATGGTTGTTTTTCTATTGAATACGTATGAAAAACGCGTGGTGTCGTTAGCGAACCTTCCTCTTCTACCTCACTATATTTTTTTGGTATAGCAGTACTGGGTAAATATTTTGCATTTAGATATTTTTGGTCAAAATGCTTACTGCATAGATTTTTTTTAAATCGGGTAGCTCCAGACTTTCCAATGCAGCATTACCTACAACAATATTATTATTAACACAACTGAAAAAAAGCAACTTTCTGCACAATAAATTAAAAAAATAAGTTCTGTATTTAAGATATAGATAACTTGGCAGTTATGCCAATATATGTTTATATCTATATATATATATATATATATATATATATATATATATATATATATATATATATATATATATATGTATATATATATATATATAGTGAAAAAGCGATAAACGCTTGTCATCAACGCTGATCAAATAGAATACAAAACTCAAATATTTGGGTGTGCAGCGGAAGATAGGACAAAGAAGTACTCTTTTTAGTAAACCAAGCTTTCGCAAATCTTTATTTGCATCATCAGGGTGCAACAATAAACAAGTCTTTATTGTAGCACCCTGATGATGCAAATAAAGATTTGCGAAAGCTTGGTTTACTAAAAAGAGTACTTCTTTGTCCTATCTTCCGCTGCACACCCAAATATTTGAGTTTTGTATATATATATATATATATATATATATATATATATATATAAATATATATTATATATTATATTATATAAGAGTAAGAAAAAAAATTTTTAGATAGGAAAAAAAAGAAATTAATTACTATTTAAATGGGAATAAGCCACAATTAAAGGTTAAAATACGTTTATTGACGTTTCAATTTCCACTTCGGAAATCGTTCTCAAACATGTTTGTTTTTTAGAACGATTTCCGAAGTGGAAATTGAAACGTCAATAAACGTATTTTAACCTTTAATTGTGGCTTATTCCCATTTAAATAGTAATTAATTTAAAATGCCACAAGAAAATAGCTTCAGAACAATATTAGGAAAAAAAAAGATCCCATATCACTACCAAAAACAAATTTTTGATAGTCCTATGGGATCTAGTCATGGATGATGTTATCAGTGATTGTATCAACAATTACACTTTTTTCATTCCTTTTATTAAAAGATATGTAGATGATTTAGTTTTGGCACTTCCTAAGCACAAAATTAATGAAATAGTCAACATTTTCAACAATCATAATCAACATATACAATTTACAGTTGAGGAAGAGGTAGATGATTCTCTAGTTCCTTAGAGAAGGTTTCAAGTCCAGTGCTTTATACAGGTTGGTGAATTGTTTGCAGTCGGTAAGTTTGGTATGGTTGATTCGTAGTCTTCTAATAGTCGATGCTTCTCTTCTAGTTATGAAGTCTAGGGAGAGATGACCAATAAAAGATTGAAGTTTATGAAAAGTTGTTTTGCTCTTTTGCTATAAGTTTTGTCAAATATCCTCTACTGACTTTTTAAAAACGAATTTCGAGATTCGTTAGCTAGTTGAATTGGGGTGACTTCAGTCACCCCATGGTTGGTAGCTTCTTTGGCAAAATTATCTGCTGTTTTATTACCAGTAGTTCCGGTGTGAGAAGGCAGCCATATGAGAGAGACTTACATCGTAAGCAGAGAGATTTTGGTATATGTCATGAATGTTTTGAACTAATAGGTGGTCAGTGAAAATTGTATTGACTAAATGGATATATGAAAGTTAATCTGAACAAATGGCAATATGTCTGTTTTGATGGGAGATGCATTTAAAAGCCAACAGAATACTATATAGTTCACCTGTGCAAACGTTGCATATTAAGGGTAACCGAGATGATCTTACAAACTCATGTTTAGTGGTTACTGCGCAACCAATACCAGTGGTAGTTTTAGAAGCATCTGTATAGAAAATTAAATTCTAAAAATGCTTTCTTTATAAGAAGGTTAGAAGATTCAAGTTTGTTAAAAATGGTGAGAGGTATATATTGAAGGGAGATCTTTAGCCCAGAGGGGAAGTAAAGTTAGAGGAAATGAACTAGTCTGAAAAAGGTCAATATTTTTAAGTAGTGGACAAATTAATTGAGGTATAGGTTTTAATATAAGGTGTTGGTTATTGTTAGTGGAAGAAGACGCCATTGTGGCAATTAGGGAATGAACGGGATTAAATGGATTTGCGGATGTTGATGCAGCATACGAAAGTAGAAGTGATTATCGTCTTAGGGTAGGAGAAAGTTCATTAGATTCACGGTATACACTCTCAATAGGACTAAAGCGAAAAGCGCTCAGACCTAGAAGAAGTTTTATCGGCACCCAATTGAAGATGACTGAGGGTTTTAAAACAAACAAACAAACTTTTAAAACAATTGGTTTTAAGTTCAGAGATTTGACTCTTTCAATTTAATCTGGAGTCAAACATAAAACCGAGAATTTTACATTAATTAACAGCAGAAAGTAGAGAATTGTTAAATAAAATTTTGGTTAAGGGAGTGAAAATTCTTCTGGAAAATTTTACTAATTTGGTTTTGTTCTCAGTGAGTGATAATCCTAGTTCGTTAGATCTATCTTGAAGTAGATTTACTACACTTTGTATAAGTTTATATGAGGTTGGGACCTCACCAGGGTTGAGTTACCAGTGGATATGATAACATTTGCCATGTTATTATATCCACTGGTAGCTTTAACATCCTAATATATAAGACTAAATAATGTAAACTAAATTGTAACATATAACTTTTAACGGGTTTTTACCCAGATATTTAGCGGCTCAAAACATGTTCACCTAGACACCGATGATGGAATATAGATTCCAAAAACCTTTTGTCTTCATGACAGCCCATTTGGGTTTTTTAATTTATATACCTTTTATAATGGATTTTAACAAAAAATTTTTTTTGTAATGATTTTTCTTTTATATTAGTATAGATTAGGGCAAGATCTTTCATTGACGATTGTCAGCGGTATGTCAGTGGTAAATTTACTGGCTTCATTTAGAGGGTCGTTGGTGCCTAAGAAATTTTCGAGAAATTTTTCAAGATAATTCTAGAAAACCCTAATTTTTGTAAATTTATAGGATTTGAGTGCAGCTTTTAGTTCGAAATAGTTTATAAAAGAGTTCGGATAATTGGTATCTTGTGAAACTAAGGATGAATAAGGAAAGGGTGAAGGAAGAAAAGAGTATATATGGTTAGGTCCAGATTTGTTCCAAAACTTTTATTTTATCAAGTATAACCTTTTGATTAAAAAAGGGATTGGATATTTTAAGGTTATTTTTTATTAACAATTTATTTTTTAAACTAGACTTGGGCTAGTATTTGAAGTACATAAAGTTTTCTTACTTAATTAAATATCGTGTCTAAATTTGGCAAAAGATGAAGTAAAAATATACAAAGAGCAGAAAACTCATGTTATATGCCTATTGATCATCTGATGTTCCGTATTTCTTAGGGACTGTTCGATTAGTGAATGCGGGATGGAAGGAGATACATTTGAAATAAGGATTCTTTTGGTCGCAGAAAGAAGCCTGCAGATAAAGATGACGGTGAAATTAATTATGACGTTCGGTGTATTAGTTGATCAACGATGTCAGTAGAAGTGAGGAAAATGTAGATTCGATTATTCGAAATGCGAGATTTAAAAGTAATATTTTTTGGATAAACTATTTTACCAATTTCTTTAATATATTCAAATAAAACAGTATTCAAAATGGAGTGCATGACAATAACTTGTCCCCTTTTAGAAAACGAACGGGAAGGAGGTCTAGAGACTGCGGCAACGACATATGATTTTGGGTTGAAACTGAAGTTGTTTTGTGTAAATGTAAATATTTAATTACTGTTCATGATGTGTAGTTTTGGTTACCCAGACCGTAACACAATACCTAAACGTGAGTACCTAAAGGACCCTCTCCCAAACTGGAAAGAAAGAAAAAAAGGATCTCACCTATTTCTTGGGATTTTCTCTGATTTTCTTTAATTAAACCAATATAGCCACAATTAAATTCGACTATTGAAATATAAAACCAAATTTGATACTCGTCTTCTTATCACATTGTGATTAAAGAACTTCGCTTCGTATTGTTAACTCGTCGATGAATTAATTTATCTGTTTAACACTGTTTAAATCTTTAAAATCCATTAGGAACTTTAACAGGGGTGTTTAACCTTTGACAGTTATTTGATGTTTTTTGAATCGATCGTTATTATTAAAAAAACGGTTTGCAAAAGTGCTTTTTAGCTTCTAAACATTTATACTACTTTTGATATTTTTCATGTCATACGGCTGTACGTAGGCTCAATGAAAAGCTGGCGTAAAAGCACAATTTAAAAAAAAAACAGAACTTTCTATAACCACTAACAAGAAACAAGCTGAGATATTGCAGCGGACAGATCTCCCTTGCATTTTTCTGTGGCGATATTTTACGAGTACCATTATTTTTTTGTTTCAAAACTAATTTACTTCTTCACTGTGTATGCTATTGATAACTCGAATTATAAAAATTAGATATTCTTTTACAATGTTCAATTTTCAGCTCTTAATGTTAATAAACAATGAAAATATTTGCAATTTCTTAAACAAGAAAAAAAAATGCTATTTGATTTTCTCTGGGCCATAGAAGGTTTTGGTTTTTTTTAATGTTTTTTTTATTAGCTTTATATTGAGCCTACATACAAGTGTATGACATAAAAAAGTCAAAGTTATTAGAAATTTTTATATGCTAAAAATTTGTTACTCTTCAAACTGATTTTTAAAAACAAATTTATTATATTCTTGATGTTTTTTTTTAAATAATTTAAAACAAAGCCATAAAAAATCGATTGCTATTTACAAAATATCCCTAGAGTGACTGTTTGGACAAGTACAGTTTTGTTTAAATAATCGGTCTCCTGGATAAACAAATTTAATAACTCATAAACTGTATGGTCGTTCTGTATGACATTTAGCACACTTTAAAAACTCATTAACTGCCATAATTTTAAATAGTTGTATTACATATCGTTATGCAAAAAGAAAGTTATTAACATTTATAAATTATACTTTAAAAATAAGGGTTTTTAAATTATCTCGGTCAATTCTTTATGTATTTTAATTATAAAAATATCAATATTAGAGAACATTTTATGATCTATAACTTTTATTTTAACGTTTTATGCGCATAAATTTTTTCACTTTTTACGATTGTTTAAAAAAAAAGCAAAGCAAAATTAGCTAAAGTCTTCACATAATTGTCATCAGCTACCCCTCATATACCTTTTAGAGACTTTAAATATCTGTTTAAGATTTTTTCAGCTTTTTTAGAGTTGTAGATCATAAAAAGTAATGTAACTTTTGAGAGTATCTAAATTAAAATACAAGAAACTATTAATCGAAATAGTTGCAAAAAACCTTATTTTTGCAGCTATTTATGCAAATTTATAATGAAGAGTTATTTATAAATTAAAATAAGTCTTTTTTGTGCAAAAACATATAACATAGCTCCTTGAAATTATGGAAATTAATAAGTTATTACAGTGCGCTAAATGTCAATCAGAGCAAATAGTTTATAGGTTATTTAATCTGTTTATAAACATTTATATCTTTGATATCGTTTATGCCACAAACTTATATAGAGGCTAATGAAAAACTGATGAAAAACACACTACCTAAAAAAAAAAAGAATCTTCTATGACCATTACGAGCCAAGAGAGCATTTTATATTTAAAACCAAAGCATTTTATTCTTAAAATCATACTTCCATTGTCTATTAACAGTAAAAGATGAAAATTGAAGGGACTCTAAATAAAGATCTGAATTGTGCGATCCAGCTTACAGATGGCATATGCGGTAAAGAAGTAAAAATTTATAATCCGTTAAAATGATGGTACTCGTAAAATACCTCTTCGGAAGTGGAAAACCATTTGAGCTCCGTTTTTTTTTAGATTTGAACTTTTTTAAAATAAATCGCGCTTGTAAAATTTGCAATATCTTGGCTTCTGTGGCACGTAAAACATAATTTTTTTTTTTAACTGGGGTAGCTCAACAAAAAGTTGTTTAAATAATCGCTTTCCATGATAAACAAATCGTCACTATTTTTATTAGTTACATTACATACCATTATGCAAAAACAAAGTTATTAAAATTTATAAATTTCTGCAAAATCAAGGGTTTTTTGCAACTATTTTGGTGAATTCTTTATATAAAAAATTTATTAAAATCCTTTGTAAAAGGTATATATTTTTAAAAACCCAAACAGGCTGTGTTAGACAAAACGTTTTCGGAATCCATTATTCCATCATCGGTGTCTAGGAACTAGGGAGTTGCTTCCATAAAGTCCTCGTAGACACACCGTCTCAGGACTTGCAACTACAACGTGGAGTCATATGTCGCCATGTTACCTAATCCAACGGTAACTTTAACATCCTAATAATTTATAAAATATAATGTAAAACAAATGTAACTAATTATTTGTTAACGGGTTTTTACCCATGTATTTAGTGGCTACATTCATGTACTCCTAGACACCGATGATGGAATAATGGATTCCGAAAACGTTTTGTCTAACACAGCCTGTTTGGGTTTTTAAAAATATATACCTTTTACAAAGGATTTTAATAAATTTTTTAATATATGGTATACAGCCAAATACAGGAACGTAGATTCCTTGTGAATTCTTTATATATTTTAATTTAGAAACTCACAAAAGGAAGAACTTTTTAAGATCTACAATTTTTATTTTAACTATTTTTCTCTAAACTGGATAAAAAACGTTTTATAAGCAAAAGAATGACCTCTCACTTTTTAAAATTGTTTAAACAAAAACAAACCAAAATACCTGTATGTCTTCACAGATTTATTATTAACTAACACTCGTATATCTTTTAGAACCTTCAAATATCTTTATAAGATTTTTACGTGTAATCAATGATTTTTTTACAGATGGACTGGTGTATAAATTAGTTCTCTAATTTGTTTTTCCGAAGTTTATTATATCATAATTATAATACCAACGAAAACGTAAAATTCAAATGATGAATGAAAAAAAAAAATAAACATTTTTTTAAGTTAATTACGTAACGGAAACGGTGTAAAATAAAAGAATATAAAAAAAGTTTCTATTTACTTACCAGAGTGTAATATCCATGTTTGACAAGCCGAAAGATTTTTTGTCGGAAATCTGAACATTCTTAAACCATGAATTTTGTATGATGATAAACCACATTTGTAATAACAACAAATATTTCCAGCCATCTGTAAAAAACGATTTATTTATTATGGAAGTAACATTATTTTAATTTAAAATCACTTTTTTCAAATATTATCGAATGTATGTATTATCCGCTAAAATTTATTTCTAAATACCTAATTTGTTCATTTCTCATACAAATGTTTTTTGTTTTAAACACACAGAATTAAAATGTTTTACTTACCTCGGACCAAATTTTTGTAATACACTTCCAAATAAAATAAAATATTTAAATTCTTTAAACTTATTTAGATATAGGAAGATTTAGAAGCCACAGTACGTTTATGTACAATTTTAGTTGACACGATATTTACTAGTTGATAGTAATAACTCTATTTTAAATGAATATCTTAAGTGATTCAAGGTCTGTTTTTTGTTACATGTTTAAAATGTAAATAAACCTGTTGCTACTATGTCAGTGAAATATTGCAACGCTGGTGAATTTAATTCAATGGATCAAAAATGGACGTTAAGTTTAGTCTTTAACTTTTTCACATAGCACCATCTAGTATAACGTATATCAAACAAAGAATGGTATATTAAAATCTATTGAGACAGAAAGAGTGGTGACATCTAGTGACTGTCTCAATTAGAATCAAACAAATTTATACATTGCGTTGACTAACTAGTTCTATTTAAACAATGCTTATACATTTAACATTACATTAACATTAATAAATAAAATTTATTAAGTCGACGTTTCGATATCGATTTAACATTTATTTGTGTCAGCAGAAACGAATGTATATTTAGAAGAATTGTGACATCACTATTTTTCACTTTGATGCCGGTTATGTCGAAGATGGTTCGAAATATCAAAATGCCGCTTTCAGATTTTGATTTAGGAGAAAAAACTATATATGAATCCATTGATAGATCGTCCCCAAAGTATTGCATAGGCGACAACGCACAAACGAACATACTTTGCGGATGTAAAACGAAACTTTTTCTTTGAAAATGATGAAAAAAACTTTTTACTATTACATATAAGTAATATCGAATTACGAAAAATAAGTACTGGAAAAGTACATAGGTACAATGAGTAAAATGGGTTACAGTTTTTCATTTTTAAAATATTCCATTTTGTTTATGTAATTTCGAATTATTTCGTATCTTTTATTTATCATTGCTACTCATTTCCACATCAAAAGCTAGATCCACCTTCAACCGGATGGGGGCCTTCTTCAAGAGCCACAACCTCTCTCTTGGTATAAAAGTAAGAATGCTGCGATGCTACGTCTTCTCTGTTCTTTTTATGGTGTTGAATCGTGGACCTTGAACGAAGGTATGTGCAGAAAATTGGAAGCATTTGAGATGTGGCTATATCGGAGAATACTTAAAATCCCGTGGACTTACCGAGTCACCAATGAGAAGGTCCTCAGAAGAATGAAGAAGAACCGAGAGGTACTGACCACCATCAAATCTCGAAAGTTACAGTACTTTGGACACATTATGCGAAATGAATCCAGATATACCCTTCTACAAGCCATCCTGCTAGGAAAAATATTTGGACAACGGGTTCCAGGAAGAAGAACGTCCTGGTTGAAGAACCTCAGAACCTGGTTCAACACAACATCTATGCAGCTTTTCCGCGCTGTGGGAGATAAGGTGAAGATTGCCATGATGATCGCCAACATTCGTCATCGATAGGCACATCAAGAAGAAGAGAACTCATTTCCACACCACCATAGAGGTAGAGTGATAATGGTGCGTTTTTTTTATGTGGTTTCCCCGGTAGGCCTAATCCACAAATACTTAAACTTAGTGCAAAATATTATTCTGAGAAACTTGATGTACTATCATCGTCAGGGTTTATTATAATTGAATCTACTCTGGCTTCTACTAAATTATCTAACTCCCACATTTTTGGTTCCACCTTTTGGGTAACATGCTGTACACAATTTTTCCATTTTTGCGGAGTTATGGTAGATAGAGCTTCATCAAATAAATTTTTCATGTCGGCAAACTTAAAAGTTGTATTTTTAGCTGCTACATAATTTTTTTTATCTGCCCATATCAGTTCTATGGGATTCAACTCACAGTGATATGGTGGCAATCTTAAAACAATTTTATTTTGACTTTTTGCCATTTCGTCGATGATGTATTTATCATACTGTTTTTTATGTTGATTAACAAGTGCTAAAAGTTGCACTTTGAGAAGTGAGTCGTCAAAGGGGATGCTTTTTAGATGTAGCCATTCTTGGATATCCGCTTTTCTAGAAGATGTGGTTGGGATCTTTTCAGATTTTCTGGAATGATACGACGCATTGTCCATTACAATCACAGAATTTGCTTCCAATTTGGGTAACGTTTTTTCAAACCAACTCTCAAAACCTTTTCCATCCATTTCCTCATGGTAATCTCCACTTTTCTTTGATTCAAAACTCCATAGAGCGTCAACAACAAATCCGTCTTCGCTGCCTATGTGACAAATAATCAGTCGCTTTCCTTTGCCTAAAAATTCAAATATTATTTATCAATTTCAATGTTCAACAAAAAATATTACCTGATGGATTTTTCAGACCTGTCGAGAGTCCATCCAAAAATGCTTGTCTTGATGAGGTGACTGACTTATCAATCCATGTTTTTGATTTAGTATGACCAGCGTTAATCCAAGTCTCATCTAAATAATATATTTTACGATTGCCATTCCTATGATCTTTTATCTGCCTTAAAAATTCTCTTCTCCAGATTACAAGGTCATCTCTGTCTGTAAGCATACTGTTCCGGCCACGTTTTTCAAATTTAAATTGAAGTTTTTTCAAAAGCTTGTAAAACGTAGTACGTTTGAAATCAGGTAGATTGGGGTCGTCGTTGACCTGTTGTAGAACTCTATCTATCGTGGGAATTTCATTTCTAAAAAAGAATTGATGCACTATTCTTCTTATCGCTACCTTGTCAAAATCATCTACAGATTCGAGTTTGCCTTTACGAGTGGTACATTTTTTTGGTGCAACTAATGTGTGTGTAGTTTTATATTCTTTAATAACTTTAAACACAGAACTATCCGATACTCCAACTTTATCGGCTACTCTTTTCTCAACAGCGGACAATATTAACGCCGGATTTTCTTGTAACTCGTGCTTATACACGTTTACAATTATTTCTTTAACGTCTACGCTTAAATGGCCTTTTTTAGATCTCTTTTTGGGGGGAGTTAAAGGTATGTTTGCGAGTTCATCGGCAGAATCCGTTTCTGACATATTAATTTGTTTTAGTGACTGTATATACAAACCTGCAAAATATTATTTACAGGCTAATATTCTAATAAAATAATAGATAATTGAACAGATATATTAAAAAGGTCAATACTCCCAATCACAATCTTTATTTTCAAGGTGTTACAGAAGCGACCGATTTCGAGGCTTACAATATTTGCCTCATCCTCAGACAAAGCAAAGAGTTTGTTTTGTTAAAAAACAATAATATAGATATCGGCAATAAGAAGTTTTCCGCTTACATCCAGGGTACTGTCTGTCTTCATCTTTTCCTTTATGACACTATCTATTGTAGTGAGGTGATATGTTGATCATAATATATGTTGTAAATAAAAGACTCTTAGGAATATGGTAAAGCATTAATGTGTTCTAACTGTGTAACTGTTGCTAAAGGTTGTTGTCTTTGATCCTTAAAATACTTCTTGGATGTTCTAGTTTTTTTTGTCAAAGTTTTTTTATTATTAAAAAGGTATGATTCTCTTCTGGTTTGTAATAAAATTAAAAGTGGTTAAAGACAAATACATATACAGTATAAGCTGCCACATCCTGACTGTATATAGTTTAAAAACTTGTGGAAGATGGAAAATCACATATTATGCAGTAGGATGTCCTTTTTTGTTGTTGTTTTTGTCACAGGTTCTTACAAGGTTAAGACCTAAAGGTCTTTATTTTGTAAGACCTTTTATTTACATACATATATAATGATCAACATATCACCTCACTACAATTATAGTGTCAAAAGGAAAAGATGAAGACAGACAGTACCCTGGATGTAAGCGGAAAACTTCTTATTGGCGATATCTATATTATTGTTTTTTAACAAAACAAACTCTTTGCTGGGCCTGAGGATGAGGCAAATATTGTAAGCCTCGAAACCGATCGCTTCTGTAAAACTTTGAAAGTAAATATTAGATTGTGAGTATTGACCTTTTTAATATATTTGTTCAATTATGGACTCACACTTGCAACCCTTTTATCATCATAATAATTATTATAATAGAGTCAGAATAATATTAAATTTACTTACTTCAGTTGAGAGAAAACAGCAAACACCTTAAAAATGTTCACAGTTCTAAGTTTATTTAAATAACACTATAATTATAAACCAACACTATAAATATACCAACACACATATATAGAGCTATTAAAAGTACAAATTATATTTATATAATTCAACAGACATAAATATGATTCGTAAGGATTACTGAATCCATATCTGTTAAAACTGCAAATTATGCGTCTTTGTTAAGAGGTGTAGATTGTCGTTACTTGTGAGTTTCTACTTGTTACTTTTGATACGCTTTTGTATATAATCAGTTACAGTATAAGTGATTTTGTAACAAGTAGATCCCTCTTCAGCATCTCTAGATACTTGGAATGAATATATCACGCGTCCCTAGTTTGTATATTCTACTTTTCTGTTAGGCGAATATAGTATAGTGACATATGTGACATCATATGATACTATGTACGATAATAGAAATACTATAAAGTAAATTTGCATTTATTGACCTAAGGAAGGCGTCTGACGCAGTAAAAAACAAACAGCCAGTCAAATCCTAACATGTGACACATCAAATCAAAGGGGAAGATTTAACAAATATACTAAGATAGAAAAACAAAATATATTGAATACTAAAAAGGCACTATACACTATCTTTGCTATTAATGAACTTATAGCGACATACGTCATATAATATGATGCTATGGACGATAATAGACACACTATAATATCAATTTACATTTATTGACCTAAAGAAGGCGTCTGACACACTTAAACAAACATCCAGTCGAAACCCAACATGTGACACATCAAATGAAAGGGGAAGAGCTAACAAATATATTGTGATAGATAAACAAAACATGACCACTAATAAAAGAGCACGATACACCATTTTTAATAATAATAAAATTATAGTGAAATACATTATATAATAGGGTACTACTGATGGTAATAGATTTATCCTATAAGACAAATTTTAATTTATTGACTCGAAGAAGACCTATGACTGAGTATAAAATAAAGTGATAATTAAGCGTTGAAAAAGCGATGAAAAGCGAAAAGCGTGTGGAATCTCTTTGGTCATAACTTTATTCTCATTGTGTTGAGGGGCGTTTACATGTTACCATTTAGGCGTTTACTTACCGTTCCTATGTCATCTGTGGTCGATACATGTTGGGGTGTGGTGCATGAGTGTACGTATTGGTTAGGGCCTGGTGATACGAGAATACGTAACACCACGGTTTGGGGCGTGTACATGTCATCAATGGGCGTTGACATGTCACCATTCAGGCGTTTACTTGTGGATGTTCCTATACCACCATTGGTCGATTGTTTCGATGAACTGTAATGTACGTGGAATCCCCTTCTAAATAGGTCCAATAGCAACAAAGATATGATTGAGCATCGTTTTACAATGTTGTCATGTTTGTTTCTCTGTTAGCCTCAGTGACTACTCACCATTCCTTCAACGTCTATTATGCTAAAATTCGATCAATAGCAACAAATATCCGATATAGTGCCATTTTGACAATGTCTTTGTCTTTGTTTTTATGATAATATATTTTGATATCTTCTCCTCTTTCCAACGAGCCCTCATTCGCGAAGATCGGACCAATAGAAACGAAGATATGGTGTAGTGCCTTTTTGGCAATGTCTTGTCTTTGTTTTTGTGTAAAAGTATTGGATATCCCCATCCTCTTTTATTTAACGTGTTACACGTAGTAATCTGACTAATAACAACACAGAAACGATATAGTGCCATTTTGGCATTGTATTTGCGTTTGCTTTTTTGTCTTAACATATTCGTTACCACCTTCCAATTCCATCGATACCTTGCACGTTGTTGTACGTTGAGCTGTTTAGGCTTTACAAGCTTAGTGTCCTTTTGGCAATGACGTCATCTTTATTTTCATGTCAACGTATTCGTTTGCCCCTTTCCTTTCCATAGATACCTTATACATTGTTATACGTTGAGCCGTTTAGACGCTACAAGCTTGGTGTCCTTTTGGCAATGCCGCCATCTTTATTTTTTTTTGCTTTAACGTATTTTTTACCTCCTCCCCTTTCCATCGATACCTTGCACATTGTTGAACGTTGATTCGTTTAGACATTACAAGCTTAGTATCCTTTTGGCAATGACACCATCTTTGTTTTTTTTTTTTTGCTTTAACATATTCGTTACCTCCTCCCCTTCCCAACGATACCTCACACGTCACGATGTTGTACATTTCTATTCTTTTCATTTCCGGCGATGGCCGCTGCTGCACGTTATATTCATTTGATACCTCATACGTAGTAATCGGGTTAATAGACCCTGAGATACGTTATAGTGCCGTTTTGGCATTGATTTTGTTGCTTGTTTTTCATCTTCATGTATTCGTTACCCCCTCCTCTTTCATTTGACGCCTTATACGTTGTAATGGGACCAATAGACCAGGAGATACGTTATAGTGTCGTTTTGGCATTGATTTTATTTCATGTTTTCATCTTGATGTATAGATTATTCTCTCACCTTTCGTTTAACGCTTCATACGTTGCAATCGGACCAATAGACCCGGAGATACGTTATACAGTCGTTTTGACTATCCGCCATCTTTGTTTTTTCTCTCTACGTGTTCCCCGTCCCCTTCCCGTTCGTTTGACACCTCATACGTCGCGATCCAACAAGTGGTCGCGCCTCCACCACAAAAAGCGTCAAAAATTACCAGAATGGACCTTAGCGATTTCTTATGGGATTTAACATGGGTAAATACGCCGAACTGTCCTAGCCCCTTTACTCTGGAAAGCCACGAAAAAACTCAAACGCCCACAACAGCATAACCCACCAATCAAAGATGAGGCAAACACCTGGGCTAGGAACGACAACGAAAAAGCTGATCTTTTTCGCAAGCACCTTCAAAAAGTATTCACGCCATACCCTTCTACAGTATCTACAGAGGAAGAAACAGAACTAACCAGATTCCTAACACCACCGTTTCAAATGGATCTGCCCCACACGAAATTTACAGTAAACCAAGTAAAACAAACAATAAATGAAGTCAACATCAAAAAAGCCCCTGGATTTGACTTAATCTCTGGCAAGATTCTAAAAGAAGTCTCGAATAAGTGCATAAAATTAATAACCTTTATATTTAATGCAATCCTGCGCCTAAACTACTTCCCTAGTTCATGGAAAGTGGCACAAATCATAATGATCCTCAAACCCGGAAAATGCATCTTCATACCGGCCTATAAGCCTTTTGCCTATGATTAGCAAAGTCTATGAAAAAATATACGTAAAAGGGTTAAAAACGATAATAGATGAACATAAAATAATTCCAGAACATCAATTCGGTTTCTGAGACAAACACAGAACCATAGAACAAGTGCATAGGTAGTCAACCAAATAAACAAGGATTTTAACACCAAAAGATACTGTTCTGCTGCTTTCCTTGACATATCTCAGGCTTTTGACAAAATATGGCACAAAGGACTACAAATAAAATTAAAGAAGCTCCTACCCTATCCTCACTTCCAGCTCTTAAAATCCTACATAGAAAATAGACACTTCCTGGTGAAGCACGGTACCGAGCACACTAAGATATATCCTATTTACTCAGGCATCCCACAAGGCAGCGTTCTTGGCCCAATTCAATATATTTTATAGACAGCGGACATTCAAACATCTAGTACAACTACTATTGCAACGTATGCAGATGACACTGCTATCCTGGCATCCCACACAGATCTATTAACAGCATCAAGAAATCTTCAATCAAACCTAAATAGAATTCAGCAATGGATGAAAGTATGGCGCATCAAATCTAATGGAACTAAGTCAAGACATGTTACATTCACTCTTCGTAGAGAAATATGTCCCCCTATATATATATATATATATATATATATATATATATATATATATATATATATATATATTGATAATTGTCTAATTTCTCAATCCGAGGACGCTAAATATCTTGGCATGCACTGGGATCGCCGTCTAACTTGGAAAAAACATATTTTTAACAAACGAATACAGCTTGGACTTAAATTGAGAAATATGTATTGGATGATTGAACGCAATTCAAAACTACCTTTGGATAACAAAATTTTACTCTACAAGTCCATCCTCAAGCCCATATGAGGAGCAGACTTTCTATATGCATTTTGTCCATTTTTTCAAATTTTCAACCAAAGATGGCATCGCAAACTATATGTATAGAGCCACCATTTTGTGTCAGGAAAGACATTCTAAATGCATTCTGTTGTCTGCAAATTAAATGAAAAAAATACCTTGGACTTTCTATGTGCTGTATGTCCATTGACGGTAGACGAACTAAACGAAGTTTGTCCGTACGCTATGGACTAATCGCGATTTGTTTGTCGTTGGCGGTCGTTGTCGTTGTATAGTTTTGGTGTCTATACTGTTAAGTTTGTTTTATGTGCGTTTGTTTTTCCGATTTTCAACAAAACAATATAAAATAATGGATGTAGTTGTGACAGGAGATCATGTAGTTGGTGATACGGACCGCGGTAACAGAAAAATAAAAAGACATCAACTAAAGAGCGTAAAAGCAATGGTGTAAGCTTTAATGACTTATAGGTTACTTTTATATTTTGGTATTGTTTACACAAGATTATCTTAAGTTCTTATGTTGTTGTCGTTAATATTTTAATATCATTCTCTTTTCAAGGCATTCAAATCATTATCCTAATTTGGAACATTTTGTTTATTTTTCCTGTAATCACCATAATCGAAAAGATTTTTGCTGTAATGAAGTATCCGAAGATGATATTAGGACAATTAGAAGTATGTTTTATGAAACAATAAACAAATATGTACAGGATAATCATTTGGGGCATTTTATGGATGCTGAAAAACCAGATAAACGTCGGAACCGAAAAATAGAAAGAAAATCTCACAATTCCTTTATAAGATATCATGTAAAAGAGCTAAAAGAAATAAATTAGACTTACTCACAATCAATTTAATTTTACTACTCAAGACGACCGGTTTCGCTTTCTAAAATTTGCAAAGCATCATCAAGTCAGTGGTACAAAGTAAATTAAATGCTGAAATTATGAAAAGCCCATATTAGGGTGCTGTCTTATAAGGATATAGATAAAAGTTTCAGATCAAAAAAGTTATAGTAATTATGCCAATATTACATGTCTGTGTTTATTAATATGCATAAAATTGCTTTAGCAGACAAAGTAACAACCCACAAATTGGTAAGAGAAAAAATCTATTGAATTGTAATAAATTAAATAAACAAAATACTACTTACATTCCGCTACAAGAGTTTTTACATAGTGATTGGTGATACATAGTTCAAACTATCCCGTATTGCTGATAATGGGTGATCTTCGGTCAATGTTGTAACTGTCTGACAACTTAGGAGGAAGTTTCTTGAGGGGAGGGCTGTTAACAGATGATATAGGAGTAAGGTATAACATATACCTTTATACGTATAACTTTTTTGATCTGTAACTTTTTTTATCTATATCCTTATAAGACAGCACCCTAATATGGGCTTTTTATAATTTCAGCATTTAATTTACTTTGTACCACTGACCTGATGATGCTTTGCAAATTTTAGAAAGCGAAACCGGTCGTCTTGGGTAGTAAAATTAAATTGATTGTGAGTAAGTCTAATTTATTTCTTTTACCTCGTTTAAAATGGACTCACACAAGCAACACATTCATGATATCATGTAAGTTTTACTTACAATAAAATCTTATTTAGCATTAAAAGGTTTTGTTTAGATATTTTAAAAACACGGTAAAAAACACAATATGAAGGTAATATTCTTTATTTTAGGCTTGGAAGAATGGAAAAAAAATTTACATTTGCCAGAAATTATTTTTATCCATATTTAGTGTCAGTCAGAGACGCGTAAATACTATTGCTCGAAAAATGCAATCTGGCAATGGTATTGTTAAGAACCGTGATGGGGACAAACGGTCTTTCAAGCATGTTGAAAAATTTAAAGCTGTTAAAAAATTTATAGTTAGTTTGAAAGGACAAGAAAGTCATTATGGGCGTGCTAAATCTCGGGGCATTTATCTATCATCTGAAAATAATATTACTATTTTATGGAATCTGTACAATCAAAGTACTGCTGAGAATTTGAAAGTAAATTACAAGTATTTTAGTAGGATCTTTAATAGTCATTTTAATATTGCATTTGGAAGCCCTGCTACTGACGTATGTGGCTTTTGTGTCAGGACCCAAACTTCTATTAGCCTTTGTAAAGACAAAACTGAAATAGAGAAACTAAGAACTTCTCTACGTGTACATAAAATACGGACCAAACAAATTTTTAAACTAATGAAGGAAAAACCGGAACACGCTGTTTCCTACTGTTTTGACCTTCAGCAGGTTCAAGTCTTACCGAAAGTGCCCATTCAAGATGCATTTTACGCCCAGCAGTTATCTTTTTATTGTTTTTGTCTAACCGACGTGAATATTATAAAGCCAGTTTTCTACACCTGGATGGAACATCAAGCAAAAAGGGGATCTGCAGAAACAAGTTCTGCTCTACGTGATTTTCTTAATAAATCTGAATTTGGACCAGGTATAAAACAGTTAAGACTATTCGCAGATGGTTGTGCCCTGCACAACCATCTGCAAATAGTCTTAATGGTTGTACCTGCTGTAGAACTCCAAAACGAAATTAAACCAAAAAAACTCCAAATCCTCTCGAAACTATTAGTGGAACTGTCAGGGGTGAATTGGGTCAACGATCCTGAGCTAACATGGTTATAACCAATTCTTTCTGACACTGGTGAGCAAAATGACAATCAAGTTAACCTTGGTGAAACTGAGGATGATGACGTTTTCGAAGGAGCTGAGTGCTGTGATTGCAATGATGATGACCATGGAGACCTTTATGATATGTAAAATGCCATTATTGTTTCATTCATTTTTAAACATTATTTTGTATTTAAAAATAAAATACTATTTTTATGAAGCTACTTGAGTTTTTTTACATCGTTACTACCAAAAGTCTGTCATACCGCTTGGTGTAGACAATCAAAATGCATTTTGTCCAAGGATGACAATCTAAATGCAGTTTGTCTAACAGTTTTTTCAAGTTTTTTGGGATATTATCAATACTAGATTTTTAGCATATAGGTATAATATTTGAATGATTTTTCATCCATATTTTAGGTATATCAGTTTTTCGTTCAATTTCTTGCCAAACGCAAAGCAGTTTTTCTCTATTTGCCAAAATTACAAAAAATGGACAAAATCCATATAGAAAGTCTGCGCTCCTCATATGGACTTATGGGATTCGGCTATGGAGCACTGCTAGCGTCTCCAATACAAACATCTTACAGAGATTCCAAAACAAGGTGCTGCGTGCCATAGTCAATGCGCCATACTATGTATCCAACGAGGTGATTCAACACGACATCCCCCTAGAATCCGTGAAAGAAGCCATACAACGTTTTAGTGCTAAATACTGTGAACGAGTGCTAGTGCATCCTAACGCGTTTGCTTGACAACTAAATGTGCGGAACGTGTTAAAAATGCGTAGACTAAAACAGCAATTGCCGTCCGACTTGTCCAACTGAACATAATAAGTGTATTCAAACTAATAAAATTTTAATTTTAGAATTGTAAAGAGGTTACTCACTGGAGTAACTCTATACATGTCTGCATTTTTTTACCATAACAAATGCTTAATGCTCAATGGGCAGATTGTTGTACTCAATGCAGTTAATAAAAAAAATATATATATATTGACTAAAACTCAATTTGATTTCAGTTATTTTATACTCATAAAAGGGACACACGATTCAATTTAGTTAAAATTTATAATTTTTGCAATAAAGTATTTTCATATTTTCAATATTCAAACATGTAAAAAATATACATTAGTTAACACAGAGTAACATTTCAGTATGCTTTTCAATTAGGGTAGTTGAGAAAAAAAAAAACGGGTGTGGCAGTCCAGTGGGACTGCCGGTAGAAGTTATACTTCTATACACGCGTTCGCCGTTACAAATTTATATGGGAGTCAATCTGCACAATCATTACATATTTAATGCTATAGGTAAAAGAGAGCAGAAAGAGAAAAAGAATTAGTTATATAGGTATATGGTGCATCGTTTGCTGTATATAAACATTTGACCTGTAATAGGAGTATAGTAAATGAAGGATGGTATCAATATTTTAATAAAAATACATATTTTTATTTTTATATATGTATAAAAGGAGTTGAATGCAAAAAAAAATTACACATACTCTGCAGTAAAATTCATTGTTTATTTAGTTATTAATATAAAAATTACAATACAATAAATACACTGCAACATAATTCAATGTAATAATAGAATATAAATTAAAATATAATGTTCATAAGTATTTAAAAATGTCAATATACATAACTTACTTTACGAAGATAAAAATAAAAAACCAACAACTCGGACTATGTTGTAAATTTTCATTTTATTTTAAAATTTATGTTTTTTGCGTATATTACATATATTTAATAAGATTAACGTGAGTTTTTAAATATTTCAAAAATAAAAAAGGAAATTCATAATTGGGATTCGAACTCACAACCACCAGCGTATGAACCAAACACGTAAAGGATTTGCCAATTAGACATGATACTAACGGATTTCAAAATTGACAGTTCTCGGTAAAACAGTAATTATTTTGAAATACAAAAGCCTAAAATAATTATAAATGTTTAATTTTAAATAATACAAAACATATCACATAAATTATAATATTAATACATATTATATTATATATAATATTATATATATATATATATATATATATATATATATATATATATATATATATATATATATCTACGGCATAAAGTAAACTCCGCCCATGTTAAAATTAAGGTTCAAGTGAGCTCCGCGGTGAAGTGGACACCGATATACGGAGCTCACTTGACCATTCCATAATATTGGCTGTGTCGATTCGTCAACATGTATAGTTTCATAATTTTTAAAAATTTTGTAGAGTCCATAAGTACCCCTGTATCATAAATGTATATCGCTTAGTTCACTTGTATATATTATAGGGGTCGTTCAGGTCTTTTTCACTGTATATTGGAACAATAAGTATATCGGTTTAAGTAAGCTCTGATAGTTTGGCAACTATGCGATTAAGCCGTATATTTTCAGCGTATATTCTAAACGGTTCATACGGACTCCTTAGTCTTTATTTTTGTTATCGTTCATACGCATTACAGTATGTAATAGATATGTCTACTACCAAATACCTGTTTTTGGTAGGTACGTGCTTTTCTAAAAATAGCTTTATAGATACAAAAGGATTTCGTTACCAAGTTGGATGTTTTTTTCATATGCGGAAATTTCCTAATGCATTTTGTGAACGTCAGTATGTCTTTATACGTATTATTTAAGAATCCGATTAATATGAACTTGATTAATTCCATCCATCTATTGTTTTACGATATCTTGTAGCTTCTTTATTATTTTATTTCTGGTTTTGTTTGTATACTATTGTATACTTTTTATTACTATGTATTATTTGTATATTTTTTGTGTAAAAATGGACAGTAGTCCGCAAAAAATGAAAGAATGCTTAATTTATCTAGCCAGAATATATCACTTTACCAATATTACATACTTCTGAATGGTAAGGTAATTTAGGGGTAATATCTAATCAATATAAGTGGAGTTAGTGTCCAATTTGCAATGATTTTTATAAGCAATAGCTTACTGACTGTACTCTACATGTTCAGTTTAAATAATTAAACCTTGTCCCTTCAGAAAAGAGCAATTTAAATGTCAAAGTCAACTAAGAAGGTGTGAAGAATCTTTTACCACCCCACATTCACACAAGTTAACCGGTGTTTGCAGGCAAGAGTCCTCCCGAGGGTTCAGATGGCGAGGATTAGCTTTTTTTTGGTATATCTTACACACGTGTTGATCTGGCCAGTTTTTTCTCGATTTTAGTCATAAAATGGGCTTGTATTCGTGGAGTACATGTTGCGAATCTAGATTTTGTTTCTTTCGTTCCTTAGCTACTTATCTTCGAATATTAGGTGTCTTGGTAGCTACGATTTTGTAGAGCTTATGTATGGATGTGAGTCTTAATATCCGCTGAATTAGGATGACTAATTTATAGCTAAATCTACGAGTTAAGTGTGTGTTGGTGTCATTCATACTGGCAAGGTATATTCGGCAGCAGAAGCATGGAATGCAAGCGTTTACGTTTTAAGGATGGAAGGATGTGCTGATGTGCATTTTTAGCTGACAAGTTTGCGGAGAATAATACTTCTGGTCCTCAGTGTGCCTTTTAGTTTTAAACAAAGTTCTGTGAATGACTATGTGTAATACAAACTATCTTCAAGATATTTATAGCAAGTCCAGAGTATAAGGATTTCATGACACTATTGGATGTTCAGATTTGTGAAAACGTCTGTGTTGGGGACATTAAAGTAGCACACCTGAGTTTTTCCGGGGTTTGGCTTAAAAACGATTTATAGTCTAGTTTTATTGTGTTTAAAGCATGATTTAGATTTTTCTCCACTTCAGCAACAAAAGTTTTTGGTTGTGCAATAATAGATGTATCATATACATAATAAAAGTCCTGGTATTTACTGGTATGGGTTGATGGTTTGTGTACATTTTATACAGTATAGGTGCCATTACGCTACCAAAAGGAGACCGTTCTTCTGCGTTCTCCATCTGCTATACTTACCATTGAGAAATACCAAAAATCTTCTGTTGTGTAGGCATACGCTAGCAAAACAAGTAAGTTTATTACCTAAGGAAATATCATATAGATTTTGAAAAAATGCCCTCTTATTTAAGGTGTCGTCAGCTGCAAATTGCTGCTTAGATTGACAAATACCACTCCTCATAACTGATATCTTTCGTACCCATCTTTGCTGTGTTGGACAAGATTTAGTATTTGTGACGTACATGATCTTCCCTGTCTGTAGCAACTTTTGTCTTTTAATTTGAGTTTTTCTTCTGTTTTACCTCTTGAGGGGTATTTTGTAAAGCAAAATAAATATATTGACCAATAGCTTTTGTGGTCGTTGGAGTTTTTGCCAGGTTTAAGCAAGGCAACAACTTTGTCTTTGCTTTGTTTGTCTGCAGACTTTGGATACCAGTAACTGTTGTATTTTTGGTCAAAATTTTATAATAAGCTTTGTGCTCAGATCTTCAGTCAGTGCCGTACTATTCTTTATTATATACGTAGATAGTGGATCCAAGCTCAACATCGTTAAAAGGTTCCTTCAGCTGACTGGTTTTGTCCTCTCTCATTTTAAGTTTTTCTTTGCTTCTTGGCCGGCAGAGATAGCACTTTCACATTTATTATGTGATTTTCAGCGATCAGCTTAATACCAAATACACTATTTTTTGCCCTCTATGTATTTTCTGCACAAGAAATACGTCACATTTGTGCTAAGCGCATATGTCTGATAAGGTTAAGTAAAGTAAAGTGTCTTTATCTCTAGATATGCCCTTAATATTTATAGACATAATTAGAATAATTGATCCTAAAAAGGACCGATTTGACAAAAATCATATTGAACGGGTGATTCTGATTAGCTGATTAATTAATTATTTATTACCCAGGGTACAACTGATTACGGTGGTCTTATTTGTACTCAAATTTTCGTAAAGTCTTCTCTTTTGAACCCCATAAGAAATGGCTAATTAACTTTTCATTAAAAATAATTTTACATAGTCGACGATATTTCGAATCAGATTTGTATAGTAATAACTATAGTTAATATGGAGTCTCTTTGTGAAAAGTAAATGAGTTTGTAATATCGGTTACAACTCATATATGAATGATAAGGACATAAACGGTTAAAATAAGTGCACAGAATTTTAACTAAATATATCGGTGCCATTATTCAGGAGATCGATTTATCCCAGAGATTAAAGGTTACATGTATATTCCAGGTTCTATTTACGTATTTGCATTACTAAAAAAGTATATTTAAAATAAAGGCCTTAAGAAAGCCTTGTTGCTATCTTTATATATCTGTTAGACCTTGGCATTAGTTCCGGTTCGGTATTGGTTAGTATTCGGACCTTTGTAAGTTAGAAAATAATTCTGATAACTTTTCTAGTAATCCTGATCTAATTAATACCTAAGTTTTACTTATATTGTTTTGTCAGCGTTCTCGTCACATTTTCAATCAATAGCACTTAGAAAGCAACTTACAAATGTTCTAATACTAACCAATACCGAACCGGAACTAATGCCAAGGTCTAACAGATATATAAAGATAGCAACGTCATACAAGAGACTAAATCTCAACGCCAAAGTTACGCTGGCTATATCCAAAGGCTTTCTAATAACTGCATTGCCAAGTTAAACTGGGAGAATTCCCCGAGAGAAAAAATGCCCTTAGGACGTCCACGAATCAACAGGGGAGGTAACATATGGTCAGATTTAGGAATAATGGGACTACCTACCGACCCATCATATTTATCAACACATGCCTGTACAACCAACTGCTATCCAACCTACAATCAATCAATCAATACTTATCTGTTGGGAACTATCAAATCCATTACATGTAGTCAAACGAACTAGGTTTAATAAAAGTTATCTTAGGAAAGGCACTTCAGAAATATTGACATATATTTTTAAAACGTTATTTACGTAGCTAAGTTTTCAATAGGAATGAGAAGACAAAAAGCAGAAAAGCCAATAGAACCTTGTTGCGGTCTGACTATACTATGACGATGACCTTTACAATAGCACTGGTTTAATCACTTTTTTATATATCCTGATGTTAGGGATTTGTATTAGACTTCTGGATTTAAAAGTGTTATGTGGGTTATATTTACATTAGTTAGCTACCTGAATATTCCATTTTATTTCTTATGTGACAGCGTTATCTACGATACCTAAAACGCTGCAATCTTTCAAAATTATATGGGTTTATTGTTACGTTATGCCCTACTCTACGTAACATACTCTTGTATGTTAAAGAAAATTGATTTAGTTTTCTCATTACTTACTATCAGACCGTTTTTTACTGCTAATAGCATTATTTTATAGCATTCTAATATTTAATCTATGGATTAAATCCGGATAGTAAATAGATATTTTTCACTTTCTCGGAGAAATAATATTCTAACATACAAAATGCTATTAAATTGCTAAAACCTTTCTTGCATATTATATTTACTTATGAGGGACAGCAGCAATATCAGTACCATAATAAGGCGTATAGTCCTGGACTGACTAATCGTTGGATAATTAGAAGCATCAGTGTAGCAGTTTTAATGTTTTCGGGACTGCTACCTGGTATCGGAGAGCAGAGATATCAGTAGCAAGTTAGTGCATATAGGAATTAGTTGCTTGAACTTTATTATTATTAAACAGTACTACATTTCCTAGTAAAATCGTCATGACTTTACAGTAAGAAAAATTTTCGAACGTTGGTTATGGAAACATCATGTACATATCACCGGATTCCCTAGATCGACATTCAGCAAAATCCTTTTAATAATGATACGGGAGTAAAAATATAAATATCTGGGAGCTTACATCAACAAAGAATTAGATTAGGAAATCAGGGTACGAATAGAAATGGCAAGAGCAGCGTTCTTAAAATTCAAGCAATTGTTCTGTGACAAACATCTGAATACTGCGCTGAGACTGAGGTTTGTTGAATGTTACGTCTGGTCTCAACTATTGTACAGAGTAGAAATATGGACGGTAAAAGCGCAAATAGTTAGGAAGCTTCAAGCCTTGGAATTTTGGATATACCGGAGAATGTTGAGAATTCCATGGACTGCCAGGGTCACCAATGAGGAAGTGCTGAGAAGGATGGGTCGAGACAAAAAATTGTTGAGAATAATAAAAGTACCCAGGACTGCATACCTGGGACACATACTAAGGAATATAAAGTCTTCTGCAGGCTATCATGCAGGGTAGAGTCGATGGCAAAAAGGGAATAGGTAGAAAGAGGAAGTCATGGCCGCGAAATATTCGTGACTGGACAAACATGACTGTAGACGAATTATTTCACGTTGCAAAAGACAGAGATATTTTTAGAAATGTGGTCGCCAACCTCCGTTAATGGGGACGGCATAGGAAGAAGAAGAATGAAAGAACGCTAAACAAAAAAAAACAGAGATGAAGATAGGCGCCAAGAAGCTCTGTGTTATAAAACAGTTGAATAAAATACAGATTCTCGATTCAAATATTCAAAAATTTAGTGAACAGCATACTAAAATAGAAATAACGTCTATTTAAAATGCAATTCATTAATGGCTTAAGGTACAAAGTAGTCCTAGCATCTGCTAATGATATTGAGCTTATAAGAAAATCTCTCCCGTCCGCAAACGACATCTTCAACAAAGTGAAGAGAACACGAAAAATGTTTCACGTAAAATCAACAAAATAAAAACCAAATACAAGCGAATCAACAGAAGAAAGCAATTTAATACATCTAGATAAAATATTAAAGTCAACAACTATAATTTCGAAAGTATGGAACACTTTAAATATCTTAGATTAATAATCACGGTTAATAATAATGTCACTAAAGAAATACAAAACATAATTCACTTCAGACCTATTTTAAAACATGAATGTTTTTTAAAACAATAAGACCGAACATATTATATTATGTAATAATTGTAATAGATATGTTGGCTAGAATCAAATTACCATAAAGTCACCGAAATATTTTATCTGAGTAATGACTCACTACTGCTTGCTACGTTACGTTATACGATACATTTATAGTTAAAAGCGAAATTATTAGGTGTTATGCCATGTATAATATATGTGTACCTATAAAGTATTATAGTAAGATATTGAATTTCCTACATTTAAAAATCGAAATATTGAAATTAGACAGTAAAAAATTATAATTTTAAGATTGATTTATAAATTATTATAATTTAAATTGTACTACTTTGTGAAACAAATATTGTACATCAAAAACGTAGCAATCGAAACATCGGAACGTACATTTATATATTAAATTTTTCAGTGTCAATGCATTAAAAAAATACTAATAAATAAAAATGGACACTTGCATTTTCCAAGCTTATAACAGACACTAACTTAAGTTTAAAAATAATTAAAGCAAGTAATATAAATTACCAACATAAAATATTTAACTACATTAACCAAGTATTTGTGAAATTTCGGGATGACTAAATTGATTGATATTTAAATAAATTTCAAGTTCCAAAACGTACCTGCTGTAAAATTTAAAAATCTACGACTAATCAAATTATTGGCAACATCGGAGGAGTTTAGTTGTGTACGCAAAGAAATGTATACGGATCCCAAAAGTGTTTCAACCTATTACGGAGTCCACTTAATCCGACGTGTTGGTCGGAGTCCACATACAGCGCTACCCAGATAATAATATACACGGTGTATATTCGCCTGGAGTTAGTATAATACCGTTTTAGTACGGGGCCCACATTAACCGCTAGATCTATATATATATATATATATATATATATATATATATATATATATATATATATATATATATATATATATATATATATATATATACAATATTACATATATAATATATATAATATTAAATATATATACAAAAGGAACATTTTTATTCTCGAGAGAGGAAGAGAGAGAAAATATATCTTCTGTCTCTCTCTTACACTCATTATCTTACATATGTAATGGTTTCACAGATTCACTCTCATGCAAATTTCCAACGCCGACCGTGCGTATAGAAGTATAACTTCAAAAATGACTAGTCTGGTAAAAATATAGTAAAAATCTAGCAGAGCATTTTTGTATTTCCAAACAGATTTTGCATTCAGCTAGCGTGAATGTGTAGCTCGTGGAATGTTTCCCATTAACTGTAGCTTAGGGCGTCAAAAATTATGATGATGGATCAAATTCAGTAAAAACCTAGCAAGCAATTTATACTTTCAGTTACAAGTAGAGAACAGTAAAATTGTAACAAAGATTTTTTATTACCTTAAATTTTAACCTAGCAGAATTCTCTTGACAATTCAATACCTGATTGCACTAAAGCAATTTTTAATTTTATCTTGAGTGTGTACAATCAATGAATGATATAGGTACTTTATTCTCTATTGTAAACCTTATTCTGGTATAGTTTTTTTCATTTTTTTTTTGTTTACGATATTTGTACGTTTGGTATTTAATTGAACTACTCTTACTATGTTATTAAAAGCAATAAGGCCATGATCGACAGGCGAGTAAAACTGCGGTTTTGTGGCTCGTCGGTAAAGCTCGTCAGTGTATCATTGCAATACCGCGGTTTTATATACCGACGAGCCTGGCTCGCGGCTCGTCAGTTTGTTTTATTTTTTACTTGGCTCGTCATTTAAAACCGCGCGTGTATCACTACTGGTGAGCAAAACCGGCAGTTTTCAGCGACCGTTGAAGTGAAAAGATCAGTTTTTAATCATGGATATGCGTACTCTCAGCCACGACTTTTTATTAGAATTTATATATTGTTTACGAGAATGTGTTTGTTTATGGAAATGTACATCGCCAGAATACAAAAACAAAACAACTCGACTTAACGCATAATATGTTAAACTTTTAAATACCCAACGTCTAGGACGTCTCCCCTTTTTTTTGTTGTAATTTCGTAGTATGCTATAGCGAGGTAATAACATAAAACTTCACTTTCAGTTGAACACGACATCGACACGACTCGAGCCGCGAGTAAAACCGCCGTTCTTAAAACCACGGTATTATGGCTCGCTCGTCGATCACCCACTATACAGTAATTAAAAAATAAAAAAAGCCTAGCCTAATTATTAACTTCACATAGAGAGTAACTGAAGGGTGAAAAATTACTAGGGTGGTAATAATAAGTAAAAATCTAGCACAACACTGTAGTATTTCGTATTTCCGAAAAGATTTTTTTTTGTATTCCGCTAGCATAGCAATGTGTCGTTGGTGGAATTGGTGTAATTGGTTTTACTATTTAATATTTAGTTTAATATTTTACTTATAATTAGATTACAGTAAAATTATAACAAAAAAATTTGTTCGCCTTAAATTTTAACCTAGCAGAATTATTGATTTCCAACAAGGGTTATTCCAGGGGTGAAAAATTACTAGGGTGGTAATAAATTTGTAAAAACCTAGTAGAACACTGTGGTATTTAAAAATATTTTTTGCTCGAATATTAATCTTATTAAGCTAAAGGGAACGATTCAAAATAATATTGGTTTAGGGGTGGAAAATTATCAGAGTGGTCAAAGTTTAGTAAAAATTTAGCAGAACATTTTTTTATTTCAGTTATAAGTAGAGGACAGTGAAATTGTAAAAGAAGATTTTTCACCAGCTTGAACATTAAGATAGCGGGAAAGTTTCCAAATAAGATTCGTTTAGGGGTGGAAAATTATCAGGGTAGTCAAAGTTTAGTTAAAACATAACAGATCACTTTTTTATTTCAGTTGTAAGTGGAGAATGGTGAAATTTTAAAAAAAGATTTTTTCCAATTAAATTTTAACAGAATTAATAACTTTCCAAAACAGACAGTTAAGGGGTGAAAAATTACTAAGGTGGTATTAAATTCGTAAAAACCTAGCAGAACACTGTAGTATATCATAAGCATTTTTTTTGGAATTTTGCTAGGTTGAATATTAAGCTAGCGGAATCGCTCCCATTAGGGGTAAGTTAGGTAGTAAAAAATTATTAGGGTGGTAATAAATTAGTGAAAAATGGGTGAAAAATATGTCATAGGCAAAAAGTTTATTTTGAATTCTGCTAGATTGAACCTTAAGCCAGCAGAATCGCTCCCCTTAAGAGTGGTTTGGTGGTGAAAAATTATTAGGGTAGTAATAAATAAATAAATATGGCATAGATTAAATTGGATTTCGCTCATGTGTCCCCGCTAGCTTAAGGATCCTCACAAATTTTTCCGTCTGCGTTTTTAAGTACGTGAGCATTTTTCAATTTCCCAATTCCGGAGGTATATTTAAGTTTCTTATGGAGGTTAAAACTGTCGTGTTTTTTTTTTGGGAGGACTTCTATTTCTGTACATAAATTCTCGAAGATTGTTTGGCTTGCTTAATTTTTCTTTTTATGAGTTTGTTGATTTCGCGCTATTTGCTAATATTTTTATTTTTAGGTTTTCGTCGAACTTCCTTCCATTCAATACAGATTTTAGTTACCTTCCTTGTATACAGTGGGCCCAATAGGTAGCAGAATAACGTGCTATAATCCCAAAGACGGTCTAGCGGTATAAAGTGGGACTATTAAAAAAATACAGGTTTAATTTTGAATGACCAACTTGAGACAAACAGCTCTCCCCTACACAACTTACATATTTAGTTAAAGACTATAGTGTAGATGCATGAAAAATGTATCATTGTACAAAAAAAAATTAAACAAAAGACATAAAAAAACGGCTTCGGCTACCAAAACTTGAGCATCAAGTCTTCGAAGTAGGCGTAGCCCAGAGCGTAGGCTTGAGGCCCAAGCAAGCAATTTCTACAATCAATAAATACTTGTTTTCGGTCATTTTGAATGTCTATAAGTAAGTTCTATATAGGGGTTTTAGGCCTAGAGTCCTATAGCCTATGGCACTAACAACACGATGCACTAAGGAGATTAGTATGATCAATATTTTCAATATAGGTCGTGTCATAATAATTGTAATTCAAAATTGGGCCCCGAATACTGAAAGGTTGAGAAATTCTGAGTTAAAGTAGGATCTATTATTTTTTAAATGTTATTTTTTGATAATATTAATGAGAACAAAATTTTGTATTAAAACTATTATTTATATAATAGTTTATACTCCACTTTTATTACTCGGAGTTACAATATGATCTATTATTTTTTAAATGATATTTTTTGATAATATTAATGAGAACAAAATTTTGTATTAAAATTATTATTTATATAATAGTTTATACTCCACTTTTATGACTTCCTATACGAGTATGTATGTAAGTAATTTTGTTTACCAATTTTTATTGCAGGTACTTTTTATTTTTAGAACGTTACGTTCATTTAAATTTTAATAAAAAAAGTATAAAATAAAGTTATAAAATTATACTAGGCAAACGATATTTCACTTCTTTATTTCAATATGTATTTTTGTATAAACTTATTTTATACCATTCAGCAAACAATATCGTACAATACAAATCACTATAAAATCGAACAATAAACAAAGCATAACTTCCTGCGTACATCATACGGTTCCGTACTGCAAAAATCCTTCAAGTTCAGTGTTACAGCGCACTCAGAAGCGGCAGCATTAATCTTATACGATAGTGATGTAATTTTGTTAGTTATCGGACGATTTATACAAAAGTGGTGCATAATCTAATACAATGGAAAGTGAGATTCCCCTAAAAGGTTATTCGACAAACAGTGAAGGTGCCAATAATAACAGATATGCAAAAAAAAACTCTTGGAAGCGATTAAGAAGATATTTTCGCGATTACTGTGATAATTCTAGTATAATTGGATTTAAATATTTAGGAGAAAAACGGTCCAGAGGTGAGCGGTAAGTACACAATTTAAAATTTTGTGATAAGAGCGTCGACTAACCTTCAAACATGTTATCATTTATTTAATGTTTGATGTAAAAAATGAGCAGTAGAACCACATGTTTGTTATTTAAATTTATGCTGCACGAACATTTATTATTATAAAACAAACGATTATTCAAGAAGCTCTAGCTTTTCGAAGAAGTCGAAAGCTTTGAAATTTTTGAAATGGTTTTCTTCCCAGATCTATTTGCTATTTTATTTTTTAAATTGCAGATGCAGACCATTTTTTTTTTTGCAAAACTTACATTTTCATTCTCTATTTTCTTTTCTTTCTTTTCGTTGGCTAAAAGTAATTCCAAAATAATATACTTCGTTGTCTTAATGTTGTTTGTCCTAATTTTGTGCAAAAAAAATCTTACACAAACATTTTGAAAGTTTAAATTACTTATTTTTCATATATTTTTACTGTATTATATTTACTATTATTTATATATACCTAAAATAGTCTGTTGGTTAGCTATGGTATGTTAGCTGGCAAGTTTTAAGGCAGGGTATGATTTTCATCAACCTATAAAAAGATCTTCTCTTTACACAGTGTCATAGGTAGCTGTTAGGTCAATAAATGTTATGGCTGATTTTTTACGTCTTTTAAAGCCAGCTTTAATAACTGCAGCCAATAACAGCATTTGAGCACAGCAGCTCTGTCCTCTAAAACCTGCTTGCTTAATTGGTACCGCAGCCCTAATAGTGTTACATATTCTGTTATATAAGAGTCGTTCCAGTAATTTAGAACAACAACTGTGTAAGGCAATAGGTCGATAACTTTCAGGCAGCTTGTTGTCTTTGCCAGGCTGCTCAATTCTGAATTGTGATAATTTTTGTTCTTTTGAATTCTGGAGATACTGGATGACTACCTCCTACTTTCTTGAGCCACTACCGTGTTTTTCTATCGGTGTGGATTATAGATTCGGGATCCATTCCATAGAAGCCAATTGCCAATTTCCTGTTTTGATTTGATTAAGTACTTCATTCATTTCATCCAATGAGAAGGTACGTGAGTATTTTGATGTTGCTGAAGTATTTACTTTAAGTTGTTTAAGAACTCTTCTTACATCAGATGTATGAGTTTTCTCAGATGGAGCTTCGGAGTTCTCAATTATTCTGTTGGCTTCATGTTTTTCGACGGAAACGGAAGAAATCACTATGTTGTACGGTAGACTTTCATTTATTAGGTCCAGTTGAGTCCAGTGACTTCAGTAAATTGTCTCCAATTTCGGGATCCTCTGATTTCGAATATTCGTCATTTAGTTTTCATTTTCCTCCGTCCAGTCTGGGATGTACTTCTTTCGAAAACATCGAGAGATATGTTTTTTGGCAACATTCCTAGAGATAATCATTCCCAGAAAAAGGTGATAATTGTTGGCCTTTTGGTCAATAAAGCAAATGCAGATGTCCAGCGCTTTGGTATATTCGGGCCAGTTTGCTTTGTTAAAATTCCAAAGGGCTCTGAGCGTATATTCAACGATAGGAATTTATATGCCTATTTCAATTATGAGCTTGAAAGTGGTTGCATCTGTGAGTTACTTGAAACCCAGGAAAGATCGGAAACAATTACCTTGAGTTTCTTGTTCTTATTGCGACGCCCCTCAATGAAGGTTGGTGATCAATTTGGTTCGGGACCAGAACTGAAAGATTTTTCGGGGGGATGGGGGAAGGATAAAAATTAGATTGCCGCCCTCTTTTCTGATTCCTGTTCACCAAACTAGTAAGATATAATATCCTCCGTAGCTATTTTTTAGTTTCGGTAATTGAAATTGCACACCATAAGTGTATGCTATTTAGAAATTTTATGTATATATGCAAAACACTTTGAAATACCATTTGGTCCCTATAGACAATCAAAAAATATGCAAAAACACGTCAAATTTAGTATTGAGGATGACACAACCTTCTAGTGGGGTCGAACACAACCTTCTAAATCTTTAACAGAATGAGCGTTAAGTGTTACTTCATTTTGAAGGTCGTTCAACTACTTTTTCAAACATACTACATACAATATATTTCTTTTCTGTACTTTTGAATAAATTAAGTAAAACCGTTAAGATATCTACGATATCTACTCTTGAACACCAGGGGCCCGAAGATTCTTCGATGATATCGGTATTTGTTATGTCTTGTATTATGTTTTCAATATCTTTTTGTTTAGCAAATGGTAATTTCCGTGGATATTTAGGAATTGGTCTTGCATCTCCAGTATAAATTCCAAGTTGAACTAAACTAGGTTGTACTGTACTGTAGATTTCTAGGATTTAAAAATGTCGAAGTTTTCATTAATAAATTCATTAATTTTATTTTCCGTCGACCATCCATTTATGATTAATTTTAACACCCTCAAAATCATTGATTAATGACCCCTATTAATGAATGATTTTCTATTAATGAACGATTTTATTATAGGCAACACAACATACATTGCTTGTATAATAATTTAACCACATTTAACGCTCTGTGATTGGCAGTAACCTGTGGTGTAGGCAACCAAACATATAGGTACCTATTTATATTCCCACTAAAAATTATTTAAAATGACATAGCCGCTGTAAGTACTGTCTGTCATTGTATGTCATTATTTATCGTTAAGTAAATAAAAATTTAAACTAAGATATTTTTATTTCTGAAAAGTTCGGCGACGGAAAAGTTTTGTAACGAACTCGTGAATTAAAATGGAGATTAACAATCTCGAACATTAACGCACTCGCTTCGCTCGCGCGTTAATATATCTCAATTGTTAATCGCCCTTATTAATACACTTGTAGGTTAAATAACTATTAATTTCCCAGTTTTTAAGCGATCAACATTTTTAATTAGTTGTTTTAAGAGGCTGGCGTAAATTAGGTAATTTGAAGCTGTATTATTTTTAAAATATTTGTTGCACGTGATGATTTTTTTCCATTGGGCTATATATGTCTATAAGCTTTTTAGACAACTTAGGACACTAACGAGTTCCTCGCTTTCCACAACGCTAAAAATGTAGACCTTAAGGTTTTTAACTAAGTCTCGCCAGGATGATAATATTGAGAAATTTCTGTATCTTCGCTGACTATTACTCTTACTTGGGGTATCAGTATCGATTCTTCCAAATTAAGGACAACTTCTTCACTTTCAATAAACAAAATTTTATTTTGAAAATCTATGATAAATTTGTTCTGGATAATATCCATCCCAAGAATACATATATTTTTAATATCGGCTACAAGAAATAAAAGTTTTATCAAGGTTTTATAAATAATAAAGGTGCATTTTTGATTGTCAATATAGCCCTTAAGTAGTAAAGAGTTAAAGTAAAGAGAGCAGTAGAGACCTATCTCTACTAGTATTTCTAATATGATGATATAAATGATGAGCTTCTGGATGTTAAAATTTCGATCTAGGCGACCTTCTGACTCCATTCTTTGGATTAGCTTTCCTTGTTTGAGATCGGCTTCTGCAAGTGTTTCGAGTATGTCCCATTCATCCGCCATTAAAACAACTTCGGTTTTTATTTCGAGTTTATTGTTAAAGATATTGCAGTATATTTAAAATTTGGCATAAAATCGGTTGTTGGTTATATAATTTTGGCTGAGATCTGGAAATGCTTTTTGCCGCTTCATACTTCTGGGTTGAGATTAGTGCTCCATTTAACGTTTTGTGATGTTGTAATCGGAGAACTTGTTGCATTTCAAGATCATGTAGTCCGCCTATGAATGCCTGCACTTCAGGCTATGTTTTTGATGTCGAAGTTTTAACTTAATTTGGAAAACCTACTTTAGATACTGCTGGCCATATGTTGTTTCTAAATCTTCAACAAGAGAGGTATAACTGATTGAATCCTGGAGAAGAAATTGCAAAACGGTTGCTACCTATACTCGAAGTTACACCTCCAAAGAAGCTGCCATTTCTTTCTAATTCCAACCATTTGCTCTAGCTGCAGCTTTGAAGTGAAAACTATTGAAATATTGAAAACTAAGTTTCCTATGCAGTTTCATCATCGAATATGGATGGTTTTAAAATTTTGCCAGTTCTGATTGTACCTGGTTTAACTGTGGAAGGGGTTGAAGCTGTTAATTCAGATTTGACATTAGTTATTCGACATTCAACAATATTAGATAAAGAAGCTTGTGTATTAATTTTTCTTTTTAACTGAACTATTAATTTTTCTAAATAAGATTGTAAATCATTTTGTTGTTGGTCCATTTTATTTTTAAAATCCTTTTATTTTTCTTCTAATTTGTCAATTCTACTAGTAATTTGACTTACCTCTAACTGAAAATTTTAGTGAATTTGAGATAAACCATTTATGAGTTCTTGTCTTGTCAACTCTTCTCCTTCACCTCCCTACGTTTCTCCTTTTCCTCTTTCTCTTCTTGCTAACGCTTTTTTTTAATCCATTTCAACGGTGTGAAAAATTGGAATCACTACAAGAACAGAAGGACAGCTTTGGTCTACATAAAAAGGTTAAAGACATTTCAAGTGTATAAAAGAAATACCATGAGACTCGCCTGAAGAATGATCAAGGAGACTACTTGCATACCCAGGAATAACTAGCTAAAATCTGGACAGACTCTGCTTCGTTCCTATTTATGGATAATAAACCGAATCTACCAACTATTAACTATTAACTATTAACATGCTGCGGTGGAGTATTCTATTAAAGTAGCAAAACTGGGCAAGGCCCCTGGACCAGATAGCATTACTACGGAAGCCATAAAACTATTAAAAGATAACAACATCGACATGCTGGTAACAATTTTCAATACCTTATAACACCGGCCACTTTATTCAACCTTTATAATGATCTTTAAATCACAAAAAGCGGTAACATTCAAAGACCATAGAACGATCAGTTTAATGAGCCTTTTGCTTAAAGTATTTCATCGCATCCTCTACACAAGAATGTTCAGAAAGCTGGAAGGAATAAGCGGCGAGATACTACTTGGGTTCAAGAGCGGACTGGGTATACGTGGAGCAGTTTTATTCTTGAATACTCTTGTACAAAACTTCATAAACCAACGAAAGGATATATTCATCACATTTCTTAATTATAAAAAAGCGTTAGACACCGTAAAACACGATGCAATGTTAAAAATGTTACATAACGCTCACATTGACAAGAAAGATATAAAATTATTCCATAATCTCTATTGGAATCAAAAAGCACGAGTAAAGCTGAACAAATCAATGAACACATAGGAATTTAAAATTTTAAGAGGGGTGCGACAGGGGTGTATTTTATCTCCTGTGCTGTTCAACCTCTACGTGGAAAATGTTTTTGATGCTAAATAAAATAAATACCATAGGAAAAATATATGGCTTAAAGATAAATGCTGGAAAAACTAAATGATTGGCACTAAGAGAAAATGCACTTTTAAGAGTACAGCTGCAAGTAGATAACGCTCCAATCGAGCAAGTGAAAACATTTAAATACTTGGGAAGGATAGTGAATGAACAATGTTGAACAACAAGAAATAAAATGCCGTACCGGACAAGCCAGGCAAACTTTTATTAAATTTAAACCACTACTATGTAACCGCAATATTTCCTTCAATATCCGCTATAGGATGGTGAAATGCTATGTATGGTCCATATTGTTATACGGGATGGAGACATGGACGTTAAAAATATCCTCCATTAACAAGTTGGAGGTCATCGAAGTGTGAACCGTGCGAAGAATGTTCCGCATACCATAAACAGATAGGGAGAGCAACGAGGAAGTCCTGAGAATAGCTAATACTGAGAGAAGATTATTCAACTTTTTTAAGGTACGAAAACTGGATATCTGAGTCATATTCTCAAAGAAAAAAAAAATACGTAATCCTTCAACTAATCATCCAAGGAAAGATTAAGGGCCAGAGAGTAGTAGGTCTCAAATCAATGCCGTGGCTACCAAATATAAAGAATTGGACAGGCATAAATATAAATAAACACTGGCGAACTTTTGCATGCCGCAAAAGATAGACGTCTGCCCTTAAGATAATTTGCCAACGCAGTATAGGTGCACAGCACTATAAGAAAAATAAGATCTTGTATTAACCATAAACAATTACTAATTATTTTTTATCCTATCGCTGTCACCAATGTTACACTTCTTGAAAATAACTTTATTCAACAGCAACTTGTTTAAAATACTTAATTTAATAACAACTATTAACTAAAAACTCTAAATACTAACACTTTGTTATAGGGTATTTAGGTAAATTATAATAATGGATACTGTCTTATTCCTTTTGTGTCCGGCTGTATGACGGATAAACTAAGCCAAAAAAAAATTCTGTATTCTTAAGGCTTTCATGAATGCTGTTGACGTGTTCTCCAAATCTAAGTATATTATGAGGCTCTGTCCAGGTATTTGTAGACCTTTTCTTTTTTTGATCATGCGATATCTCTCTAAAGATGTATTTTTATTGAGGCTTTTACCATTCTGTGGTCGCTTACTGTTGAAAACCGGTTTAGTATTGTAAAATCCTTAAATATTTGCTTTTTTTAGTGATCATAATATCTATTTTGTCCCTAGTTTTTCCATTCGGGCTCTGCCACGTCCATGTTCGATGTTCTTTTTTGTAGAAAAAGTTGCATTTATTTCGAATAGATTTTTTCCAGCAGAAAACTAAGTTAAGTTTCAATGAACTCGTTCCTGTAGCCCAAACCAAATTTTCCCAGTGATGTTTTTGTCTCATTTTTTAATGTACTTCGCTAACGCCTATCACATTTCATTTTATTTTTGAAATTTCCGCTTCCATCTCTTTGGTTCTTTCTTCTGTTACTAGAAGTCTAATGTTATATGTAGCGACGTTGAGTTGAGTACATTTTGAGATAATGACATTTTCATTTTATTTTAGGGGGTATTTAGCGTGATTTTAAAACTTCTGCGCTTGCCAGGACGTTTTGGCCGGTTAGGTCAAGGATGTAGGTAGAGATATTTTGGAAACAGACAGAAAGGGATATAAGGACCTGACTTCCTTATAATAGAAAGGAAGGACGTGAGTGGCTCGCATAAGGCAGGATCATCAAGCCCTGTAGTAACCTATCCTTTACCGGGATCGTAGAAGAGTGCTACAATCTTTCTTAATGTTAAATTAGGGCTAATCTCGCATGAGCCAAAAAAATCTTATTTTTAGAGAAAATATAAGCTTCAATATGAATATTGCCAAGTGTTATTTCACTTGTGTACCAGCATTCGGGTGAAGTAGATCAATTTGGCGAAAAGTCGTTTATTTAGATTATTTCTTGTACCTGTCCCGCTAGATTCACGTCTACCAGACTGAAGCTCCGACCGTAGATCCTTTTGTGTAACTGTGTTGCCAATGATTAGATTATTTCTCATCTGCCATTAGGCACACTTTTCCCCATCCGAACCGGGGGAAATATTTCTATTGTTACCGCATTAATGGCATTTATTTCGCTACAATGTAATTCTGGTTCCTTATCTGAGCTTGTCATTTTATTAGGACCAGCTGGAGGGGCAGCTACACTTGTACCTGGCTTCACTTCAAGTCTTTGTCTTTTAACGTTTCGTCTAGAAGGTTTTATCTGAAAACCTTTGTTATGTTAATACCATAAACAGCGTTTTCATTGGTGTCATCATTTCCTGAAACATTTTTAAAACTCGTTCTAGAGCTAAAGAAACAATTTCAGTTGCTTTAAAAATGATACTAAATCATGCCTAATTGCACTGATATCACCTTCAGCTTTTTTATTTATTTCAACTAGAAATATATCTAATAAATATGGAACGCAGTATTTATCAATTATTGTGTGGGACGGATGTGGCTGTTTCTATGGCCTACAGATCTTTATATTACTGAATCCGATGTTTCCAATACTAATTATCCGAAAAAACAGATACGAAAAAACAATTTTTTATAAACTCAAGTTACGAGGTGGCCCTAATTTTTTGTTCTGTAGTGTATAAGAACCATGGATTAGAGTAAATATTTTACATTAAAAGTGAGAATTATTATGTGCTATTATTAAAAATAGTTTAGGAATTATTACATTAAGAAATACCTAGTTGCTCGGTTGACGTAGGGCACGTTAATTACCTTCAGATAATTAAACTTGTAATCGAACATACTTTGTGTAGTGACTGTAAGATGACTAGTGTCATTATAATAATAATTTGTTGTGTATTGTTGGTAACTTAGCAAACGTGCTATAGGAAGTGTTTTTACTAATATTAACTGAATATTTTACAAAATAATACTCCTCATAAAACCCATCACATTTGAACTTATAAAATACTGATTGAACAAAACATTTTAATCAACCTCCATGTGCATTATTGAAAAGCATACGAAGCCACAAACAAATAAAAATATCATTTGAATAATGTACCTACTCGGTTTGTATTTTGAATATGGTTACGCTTGACCTTAGCATAATATACTGAATTATTTCATTTTAAATACTCTCATTACATCCTAATATTATATAACACAAAGTTTTGCTAATTGCTCTCAAAGTCGTTCAATGACAAATATAAAAACACATTTTTTGTATATAAGGTACCTTATCTCCGTTTTTCTAATGTAAATAGTTTTGTTATATATGTAGTACATAAAACATTCAAGGTTACAGATTCGACAAATGAACATTTTATAATTTCTAAAATTGAAAATTAACAGCCTTCGAGCTTAAATCAAAGCAGATCATTAATTATATACAGGTTGTCACAAAAATATTGGTCATAAATTACAACGATTTCTAGGGATGAAAATAAGTCGATTTAACCTAACTTAAGGCCAATTTACATTTAGCCAGTGTACTGGCAGACAGTACTTGCCGCCAGTAAATTTGCGTCAATATATCTGTTTACACATTTTCTAATTTACTTGTCTGACTTTAAAAAACAAAATGGATCCAAGTGATTGGGCGCTAGTACGTTCTGGCGTTAAAGTGGTGGTTATTGCTATCGCGACAAATTTATTAAATGAAATTAAACATAATCAAAAGAAGGGAAGACGAATATGGGTGAGAGATTGAATAAAACGAATGAATGCTTTGGGGGCTTTTGCTCGACTAATAAAGATATTGCAACTGAGGATGAAGAGGCTTATAAGAATTTTATGAGATTATCGCCCACAAAATTTGAGGAATTGTTGCAATTGATAGAAACAAAACTTACAAAATCAGAAACATGGATGAGGCTCCAATCTCTCCACGTATAAAACTTGAAGTAACAATACGTGTTCTTCATTCAGTATTTAAACAGACTCCCCAAGTGCACTATTTTAGTTTTTTTACTCGAAGTGCTTTTGCACTCACTTTTCTTGGATTTTAGAATCTTATTTAATTTTTGTCTGTATGCAGTTCTTACTGTTTTAATTTTACTTTTCAGAGTAACCAAATCGATGGCTGCAAATCTTTCTATTTAATTCGTTTCTCTTAAAAGTTGGTCAAACGAATTATCCCATATGTATTTTTCTTAAGCCCTTTTCTTGTGGCATTTTAAAGTAATTACTATTTTATTGGGAATAAGCCACAATTAAATGTTAAAATAAGTTTATTGACGTTTCAATCTTCACTTCGGAAATCGTTCTTAAAATACAAACATAATTAAATTAAACAAATTTTATTTTTTGTTAAGTACTTAAAAACTACTTTTGTTAAAAAACTCTTCTAATAATTTAATTTTATCTGACTCATTTATATTAACAATTCAGACATATATTATACATTTTAAAGTAGACGACTTTAAAATGATATTACCAATATTGCTGAGTTGCGTTCCTGGGACGACTTTATTGTAAGATACAGTCTGTCCCAGACCCTTCTTTCAGTGCGTCACTAATTTTGACGTCATATAGAATTTTAAGAATGTCGAGAATTATTGCATGATATTTTAGTTAAATCTGACAGTTGCAAGATCATAATTGATTAAATTTGAAAAGGTTATTTTTTTTTAAATATAAAATAAAAACTCAAAATTCAGAATTGTTTTTTAATATTAAAGGTAAAATTTTTAATTTACATGTTAAAGGTTTCGTCCTGTAAATAAATTTTTATTGCGCATTATATTGGAACGGCAGTTTGTCATAATTCCTATTCTATACATTCCAAAGAAAGTGCTTTATTAGCTAAGATTTACCATCTCCAGTAATTCAAGTTTTATCATGGTTGTTGAAACACGTAAGTATATGTCTCCCTTTTAAACATTCTACTAAAGAGTGTTTAGTCCAACTTGAATTTGGTATTTTTGGTATGAAGGGTAATATGTTGGCCTAAAATTAACAAGAAAAAATTTAAAGACGCTAGTGATATTTCAGTAGGTGATGGCAAACTATATTTTGATACAAACCTTCACTAAACATTTTGTATACACGAGTTCTAATAACATGTTCATAGTTATTAGTTAATGAACGCCAGAAACTGGTAATAAAGTTGTCCCAGCCTCTTTTTCTAATTGAAAATAATTTAATAATTTTAATATTAGTCTTTGTTCCTTCTCGGTATATCTCGGCATATTTAAAATATTTTTATGACAATAAATACAAAATTAAATTTTCACTGTAAAATTTCTGAAAATACTAACCTGAAATGACAATTATCATTTCATCAGTTGACATTTTAAAAATACTGTCAAGATCGAGACCTTCTGCGTCAAATTATATTTATGCGCGTCATTGATTGGATATCTATTTAGCGTATTATAAACTCCAACCAATTATACATCCGTAAGTAAAATTCGCTTTAATATACAAATACCCGTAAACGATACATAATTTTCTAAGTTCTATGTATATTAATCATAGACTTACGTTTTTTTCTGTCACTTCTAGCTTAATGCGTTAGAGAGAATTCGATCAGCTATGATGCACTGAAAGAAGGGTTTGGGACGAACTATAGTTCATTCGATTACATGAAATCAACTTTAACTTGAGAATATCCGTCATAAAAAATTATAGCATGTAATTCGTCTTTAAAAAGAAAACACGTTCCATGATGACAGTAAAATTCTCCTGTTAGTGATTCCATAGTAAATTACGAGGAAAAACCCAGAAAAAAATAACCTCATAATATTATCCCGACATGGTAAGCATTTAGTGTTACATTTAATTTATTCTTAATAAACACCAAATTCTAATTTTATATGTTTGTTATTTAAAAAACATAAATGATGTATCCTCGATATCGATTGATGTTCACTTATTCTAACATTTAATGGCCTTGATGTTTCACGTAAATAAAATTAATCGCATTCACACGGTTTTATAAACACAATTCTTTGTTATTTCTTGTTCATGGTTAGGTTTAGTTTTAGATAAAATAGATCTAAATGTGTTTGTTGTTAATATTGAATTTATTTCCTATTTTTAAGTTTTTCTGATAATCCTTTCATGTATGGTATTGTTACCTTCCTCGTATTATTCCTTATGTATGCTCTAGGATCTCGTTTTAGGTTGTTCTGTTCTATTCGGTCGATTGTTGAAAATTCCCTTTTTTTAATAAACGATAAAGGATAATCATTTTTGAAGTTATACTTCTATACGCGCGTTCGACGTTGGAAATTTGTACGGAAGTGAATCGGCAAAATCATTACATATGTAAGATATAGGTAAGATAGAGACAGAAGATATATTTTCTCTCTCGAGAATGTATGACCGAGAACTGTCAATTTTGAAATACATTACTGTGTCTAATTTTTTGCGTCTTTTGTTCATACGCTGGTATGTGTGAATTCGAATCTCAATACGAATTTCCTTTTTTATTTTTGAAATATTTAAAAACACTATGTTATTTTATAAAATATATGTAATATACACAAAAACGCAAAATTTTAAAATAAAATGAAAATTTACAACATAATCCGAGTTGTTGGTTTTTTATTTTTATCATCCACAAACATTTTTTGGAGTTATACTTATATACGCGCGTTCGACGTTGGAAATTTGTAAAGGAGTGAATCGGCAAAATCATTACATATGTAAGATATAGATTAGAGAGAGACAAAAGATATATTTTCTTTCTCTTTCTCTCTCTTTCTCTCTCGAGAATAAAAATGTTCATTTTGTAAATATATTTAATATTTATTAATATTATTATTATTCTTTTATTAATATTATTATCATGGTAAATTAAACATATGCGTAAGTATATTATTATATTAAGTTATTATATTGAATTATGTTGTAGTGTATTGTACTTTTATTTTTATATTAATAACAAAATAAACAATTTATTTTACTGCAGAGTATCTGTATATTGTATTGATATTCTGATTTAATTTATAATTTAAATATCTGTTGGTGTGTGTTAGTTTTCTATACACCTGAGTCTCATATCCAGTATTGTTCCTAGAGATTAAAACATTCAGAACAGGTAGTGTGTTATTATATTTCTTTTTTATGTAAATGTTGTCTATTCTTTATCGTTTATATAAGTCAGGAATATGTCCAACAACTCTGATTCATGAGGTCATATATTGAGAATACATCATCTACATAGCTCCACCATACTGTGGATTTTAAATTTTGTTTAGAAATTATTTGCTTCGAAATCTTCCATAAATATTTCGGCCAATAATGGAGATAAACTAGAGCTCATTTCTAGGCCAAAATTTTGTTTATAGAATTCATTATTTAGTTAAAATATATATTATCAGTACATATTGTCAATGACTACATTAAAGCTGATATATTTAGGCTTGTTCTAGTTGCCAATGTATCATTCCTCTCTAACTTTGTCTTCATTAAGTCTTATCTAATGGCACATTTGTAAATAAACTATTTATGTGAAAACTTACTAAAATATTATTTGAATTAAATTCAATATTTGATAATTTATTTAAAAAATGTGTGTTTTTTATAAATGTGTCACTTTTATTTGCAAATGGTTGTATATTATTTAATAAATATTTTGACAGTTCACTAAAAGGAGAATTCATAGTACATATTACAAATAGGTCTAAGTGGTATATTCGTTTTATGAACTTTTGGTACTCCATAAAAATATTTATCCCATATTTTTCATTAACATTTAGAAATGCTATAACTCTCTAATCCGGTTTATACTTAAAACGACCCGAAACTCTAAAAGACTAGAAAAGAAAGTCGGCCACTAAACTAGCCAGGTGCTCGACTTTTAGCCCGGTGCGGGCAAGTGGCAAGTGCGCCCTTCACTAGTTTATACAACAAGTTTACTGGCTTCAACTACTGTCCGCCAGTAAACTTGTCAAATATAGCCTTGTGAGCCTTTACTTATATGCAAATGTGCACCTAGAAATAGTTACGGCGTGTTATAAAATTAAACCGAATTTTTTATTACATATTGCTTCAAAACTGTATACAACTTTTCTATGAAAATTTATATTCTGTTTTTTGAAGCCTGTAATGGCCAATTGAAAATGAAGAAACGATAATATTGCTTGCTTGATGTTTCTAGACGTATAGAGGGATCTTCAAGCTTTTTCATTCCAACGTGTTTGTAGAATAATTAAATATTGGATTATAAACGGGATGTCAATGAAATGAAATACCTATTTTACAACTTTTGTAGTTTTGCAGTATTTGTAAAATTATGAATTTAGAAGATGCAACCACTTTGTTAAATTTCAAGCTAAAATAAAGTTTATGAATTTTTACAAATATCAAGTTTGTTATTCGAGTAGGCAAATTGTTGTTACGATTTCTATCCTGACAATGGTTTGAAATTTATTGTGAACCAACGTTTTGTTGAACTAAGTTGACTGAAGATGAACAATTACAGATTTTTTGAAATCACAGATATGCACTTAGTTTTAGGAAATACTGATTGTGGCTGTACCTTTTTCTTCGTTTTTTATTTAGGTGGTGAATGTCATGGTAATGAAGCGGCGGCAGCAAGGCGTTTAGCCGGATCTGGCAGAGCGTGGAGATACGCTCGTCGCCGGTGCATATGTGAAAATAGATAATAGTGAAAAGAACAACAAACGCGGTTAGTACCCTATGTTAGTGTGAAATTAGTAAATATTTGCTTTGCTTTGATAAATTCACTGGCCCTCCCCCAAAATGTGGTCGGACCATTCCGATGGTGAAATAAATATCGAGGGTTTAGTTTAGTCTGTTGTACGCCACCCTTGGTACCGATAACAATTTTATAAGTTGCGTAATTTATACAATGATAAAAAATCCATCACAACTTTGTTAGACCACTCCATAGTAAAATTGCTACGACACTGACTGTACATGCGGTGGGTTGGAGGGGTGGGCCTATGCGATGCATTAGCTTCCGACCGTCTTTGAACCGTGTTAATCTACCCAAAAACTACGGAACAGTATGCGTTGACCATGAATAGACAGATTTGCCTATACCAAGGATCGTTAACCACAAATATTGACTTGAAAACGGTATTCCACGTTGTTTATCTTCTTTTTTGATTTTGTTGTTTTCTATAATGTATTTTCCAGTTCTCTTTGCCAAATTTAGAACGCTGATCCACATTCTGTGAAATTCCGGCTTTATACAGATAAGCACCCTAATATAAATTTACTGGACATGCGCATATTTCTAACAATTGATTTCCATTTATGAGAAAGTGGGATTTAGCATAAACAAGTGCGTGGTAACAGTGGTTTCACAAAGAAAAAAAACGTACAAATGGTACGGTATAATAATGCTATACTAGACTGTATTGATGGGCACAAAAAACAAACATAAGGGTGATAGCTGCTAAATTTGCTAAATTAGGGGTATGTCATATAAAAGTATGGAGAACGGTTAAGGAATAGTTACTTCACCTCTTACATGTAACAGTAGTTTAAGAATTACTTTCACAAGACTATCCCAAACGTATAGGATTTTGTGATTGGGTTTTAGAAAAAAAAAGACGTAACGTAAACTTTATAAAGCCCGTTTTATTTACTGAGAAGCAACCTTTACAAGAAATGAAGCCAGTAATCATCACAGTATTTATATCTACGCCAACGTACATCCCAATGGTAAAAACTTTTCAACAAGTGGGATAGGAAGGAGGCCGGATACACCAATTAAATGAGCACCGCGCGGTCCAGGACTTAATCCAATGGATTTTTGTTTTTGGGATTTATGAAAAATTAAATTTAATTAGTGGAAATAACTAGTTTAGAACAAAACGAATAAAACTTTGGAAACTGCTAAAGCATTTCGTACTGTTTTAAACTTTCTTTGAATATTTTAAACACTTTTACACTTTAACTTAGGTAATATCCCTTCTGTTCCTGATTGAAAGTTAATAAACTTAATTTTTAATTTTTTAAACTTTTTAAAAATGTATTATTGTATTTAAAAAAGTGGCTTTGTAAAGTGAGTTTTGTAAACAAATACTAAAAGACAAAAAACTTGTAAACTGTATTTCATTTTATTGACGTCTCGTTTTTAATCTAATATTAAGTATACTAATAGAAATTTTCATAAAAAAAATTAAACAGTTTTGAAGCAATATTAAAAAAAAAGTTTTATTTTGTATGTAACACCCCTTACTTGTTCTGGGTACACTTTTGTATTTAAAGTAAAGACCATGTGTGAATACCAGTTTCTCATTTAATTCTGATAACTTTATTACTAGTGGACCAAGTAAGCGATTATTACATCTTTGTGTACAACGTTTTACTGCTCTATTGTGTCAATTAGTTTTCAATTGTCAATTGCTCAACAAGTTTTCGAAATGGTATGGAATATACTTTTATCGTACTTATACAATGCATTTATTAACAAACACGTTTGAATGATTTTTGTTTAATTTCTTGTTATGTATAGTTAATGTAGGTTTACCAAATAATCAAAGTTATGCCATTACCAGAACATATTATTATTAAAAATAAGGTTCCATCCATAAATATCATTGAAAAATAATTCATGTTATCTAAAAACTGTTATCGACAAAGAAACATGTACTGCGTCGGTGATATCTGTGCAGATCATATTACCATCAAAGTCATACTTGCCACTTGTCATCATGTATTATATTTTTGTTGATGGTTAAAAATTAAATGATCTGGTATTTTTTAATATCTCAGTGGGAATTACATAGCAGGTAAATGGTCAATCGGTATCTTATGTAAAATGTTATTTAAACGCAAACACCACCTGAAATATTAAAGAAAACTGATTAAATTATGTTTTTTATTTTATTTTAGGAAATTTTTTTTGGAAAAATAAGGGAAAAGGGTTTTCGCACTGTATCTCGTAAACTACCAACCCTACAATAAATTTTAATTGACATTATTTGTAGCAAATTAAATTGTCTACAACTTTATATTTATTACTTTTAACCGTAAAATGAAAAATAAGAAAGTTATAAACAAAAATAACTTTGGGCCTTAAACCTTTTTCTTGTAATTTTACAATAAAATGAATTAAGAGTTATATCATAGAGGCTTTTTTATAGAATAATTTTCACTAAAAATTTGTTAAATTTTATTAATTTCTTTGGAGTTTACAGCGCTCCGAACTTGGCCGGGTTCTTGAATACTCGCCCCTTGGAATAAGGGGTACCATTTTCGTATGTTAATAATTTATTATCGACCAACTCCGCCACCATAAAACTCACCCCACCTTGTGCGCTTGCGTCGCATGAAAAAGCACCAATTGTTTTCTTGCTCACGGCATTAGGAAGGAAGCAGTCCCAGGAAAGGGACTGGAAAAAGCATGGAAAAATTTGGATACCAATCAAAACTTTCAAAACTTCAGCGCACCCAAATTTCTGAAATTAATTTTTTGCAGATGCAAGTGAAACTGTGAAAGTATGTGTGGTTGTCGACAAGTAGGCCTTAAATGCTCTGCAGTGTGCCTGAATTGTTCTGGAGAAACCTACAGTAACATTATGGAAATATTAAAATTAATCGAAAAATTTGAAGAAGTGGAAAACTTTACCCACAATGACGCCAATTCTATCTTCAGTTCTTTCGCAAATATTCACCTTCGATATTCAACCCTAGCCTAGACCGTCAAAGAAAATGAAAAAACAACAGCTGGAAAACAACTTTTTAAATGTATAATTATTATGCTCAATATTATCTCACCTGGAAACTAATCCTAATGGTTCGATTTTATTATACTATTATGAGTATTCAAGAAACCGGTTAACTTCGAGAGGACTGCAAAAACCACAGAAATTAATGAAACTAAACACATTTGTAGTGAAAATAATTCGTTGAAAACTTTTTACAATATTGCTCTGATTTCTTTTTATTGCAAAATGACCAGAAAAAAAGTTAAGGTCCAAACGAAAGTTTGTTAAAAAATTTTTAGTTATTTTTGTTAATAACTTTTTTATTTTCCAGTTTGAGATAAAAAATAATATAAATAAAGTTGTAGACAATTTGATTTGCTACAAATAATGTCAAACATGCTTTTCTGTAGGGTTTCTAATTAACGAGATACATACGAAACCCTTTGAACTCCTTATTCCAAGATGGCGTGTATTCAAGAACACTGCCAACTTCAGAGCGCTGTAAAATCGCAGAGCGCAGCGAAATTTATGAAATTGAACAAATTAGTAGTAAAAATTACTCTATAAAAAGCCCTCTACAATATTGCTCTAATGCAATTTTATTGTAAAATGACAAAAAAAAAGTTATAAGGTCCAAAAGAAATTTTGTTCAAAAATTTTTAGTTTATGACATTTTTATTTTTAATTTTACAAATAAAGTAATACAAACAAAGTTGTAGAAAATTTAATTTCGTACAAACTACGTTTTATAAAATTTGATGTAGGGTTGCTAATTTACAAGATACAGCGCGAAAATCCTTTGCTCTCCTTTATTTAAGATGCTGCCGGGGGCAAGGGTGGCGACCCCACAAACTTGAACTTATACTAACCACCTCCACATATCAAAAAATAAAATTGCGTCCTCTCAAAAATGTAACTTTTTAATGGACTATTATCATAGTAAAGTATAGTACACAGAATGATTACTATAAGGTAAGGACGCCAATTAAGGCCGAGTTAAGGTTTAAATGTCTGTACTATTTCATTCAGTAAAAATATGGGGTAAAAAGTCTTGTATACGTTTTGCCTAACATTTTAGCTATCGAATTTCACGGTAAAATACTTAATAAGTAAATAAAGAAATATAAAATTTTAACAATGAATAAATCTTGAATATTTGTCCAGTTTCATTTTTTAAAGAAATTTACGTAGATAATAAAATTTAAACCTAAGAATTAAAAAATAAATACAAAGTTTAGTTTAGTGAAAAGAACTTTTATTCATATTAAAAACAAAAATCTGTTAATACATTAAGTACATATATCGCACATTTACACACATCGAGGACATACAAATATATCCTTGTCGTCTTTTGTTAATCCTATACATTCCTCGTGGATATACTTATTACAGCAAACACACTTGCGCATATCAGCCACTCTATCCTCATCACACAAGAAACAGTACCATGAATCTTTTTATAAATTTGGTTTTGGTTTTGCTGAGCTATGAGATTGTGCACTAAATAAATCTCTGGTAACTTCTTGTGCTTTCGCATTAATGGCCTGTCGACGTTTTTTTGTTGATACTTTTAACTCTTGTGTAATCAGCAAATCACTGGAAATATAACTTGCATTTAGTTCTTCATATGGCTCTGTCTCACTTATTTTTGCAACCTTATTTTTATCATATTTATTTGACGTGTAAACTGCATTACTATAATCCTCGCTGGAAGCTGTACCACTTGTGTAAGACCCAGATGAGTCACTGTCTTCATCTGAGATGTAAGTTTAAAAAACTTTGGTCAGTCCTTTTTTTTGGATTTTCCATCACTACTCGATGCTTTGCTTTTATTATTTTTGTTTAGACCGCTGCAAGATAGCTGGTCTTTGAAATTTGTATTTATTTTACCAGTTGTTTTAATTTCTGGTTCGGTTGTAGGATTTTCTTGAATATCTTTACGATTGTTTCAATCTTTTATGTTGTTAGACAACTAGGTGCAAAGGCAGCATCCTGAATAGCATTTGGATTGAATGGCTATATTCCAGTTGTTTCAAATGTAGAAAAAATATTTTTTACGTCATTGCGTTTTTCCAAACCGGCGTAAATATTTGCCCAAATCTTGCTCAATTGATGGTACGTTCGTTATTATAGTTCACAAAAAAATTTAACACCTTCTCATCCCAGTAAAATTCAAAACTCGTAAAGCCTGTTTTATCGGGAGGTTAAAGCTCATGAGTAGTGTTGGACGTTAGACAAAACAGAGTTACATATTTTTTTATTGCAACTTCTACAATTCTAATGTCTAAATGAGATAAAGCTCCATCAAAAATTAAAAGGGCTGGTCCAGGATTTTTGAATCGGCAGAAGTCATCTAACCACTCTATAAATGCATCTGCTATCATGCGTCCTTTCTTGACCATTATAATTTTTGTTTCTGCTGGAAGATTACAATACCATTCTGATTTAATTCGTTGCCCTTTCACAATGATAAGTAGCGGAATGCTATTGCCTATTCCGTTGCCACATGCCACGATTGTTATATTTTCGCCGTGCTCTGGTGAAACGATATGGGCCCTTTTAGCACCTTTGCTAGCCAATAGAGTTTGTAGGTGATGCAGTGTAAGCTGGCATTATTTTTCGTCCATGTTGTAAATTTGAGCAGGTTTTCCTGCGAAGCCTTTCTCATATAAAATCTGTCACTCGAAATAGTCACTAATAACTGTACAATTTAATTTTTGGGTTCTGACCAAATTAAGTTTTTGAGCCCGACGCTTTGCAATATCAGGATGCCTAGAAAAAAACAATTTCATCCATTTTTTTTTCAGTTATCTCCTTTTTAACCGAAAATAGATGCTTTATTCCTGTCTCTTTGACAAAAGCATACACTTTTTTCCTAACATTTTGGGGTTTAGTGGCATACCCACGTCACACAATCGTCCTATACGCCTAACCAATTTATCTTTCTAAGGTTTTGTAAGTACTGGAGGCCGCCCAAGTCGTTTTTGTGCATTACCACTAGGTAGATGGTTACGTAACTTACGCCGAGGAATATTAAACGTAACTGCTGCCTTATGAACAGCCATGCCATTTCGTACGGGATTGATTGCAGCTTCAATGGCGTCTTCGGTCCACTGGACCCTTTTCCTAGTGTACATATCTGCAAAGAAAAAAATATTTTAAACGATTATGTATACAAATTGTTTATAATGTCAACCAGTTCTTAATAAGATCAGTCGACTATTAATAAGTCCAATCAATTGGCCTTATTAGGGCACTATCAACCTTTCTATTTAACATAAAAGAAGAATAATAAAAAGCAATATAGCGAAAAAACAGTATCAGTTCATAAAAGAGTATTAATTTTCTATTGGTTTATAAAAAAATAATATTTGGTTTATATTATTTAAGTAACTTTATAGTGATTTTATAACTTACCTTAAATTTATAACCGAACTTCGGCACCGTAGTAAACACGTAGTATATTTTTACAGTGACATCTTAAATATCTATATTTAAGGAAATATTTACAATTGGCCTTATTAAGACACTGGCCTTATTTGGCGTCACTACCTTATTTAAAATGTCGTATTTTATTAATGACATTTTAAATAAGGTAGTGACGCCAAATAAGTGTAATAATTTTATTTTGTGTAATAAATTATATATAAATATTATATTAAGTTAATTTTCCTTTAATAGAACAAAATCCAACATTCTTACTGAACATAAAATATAGATAATTAATTCATTTACTTTTCAAGTTATTGCAATTATTAAATTTTAAAGTAATTGTTTGAGGCACACTGATCAACGCTTAATTAGTTATCAGTCTTCATACATGGCTTTTTGGTTTAGATTAGTTAGTCCATATCGACTTTTTATCCCTAAAAATCGTGGTATAATTTGTGATAAATAGTGTTGTGGCATGCTGTATATTATGCTACAATTTTTTTAGTTAAAAAAAAGATATATTTCTTTTATAATGTCGAAGAACTTACATAATATGTAATTGTAAATTTTAAAGTATAAAACCTAGCAAAATAATTCCTTTCTTGATTACCTAATATGTACACTTTAACTCAATAATATATCTGACAAGTAATAATAATATTTGCCATTAGTCTTAATTAATACCACACAATTTAACAAGTCAATCATGTTGGCAGAAGTCTCTTATGAGTTAATTTTATTAACGATAATTAATTTGATGTTTTGTCTAGTGTTTTAGGTGTTTCCTTAGTTAGTTAACAAATTTATAGTACGCTGTCAATACTATATTTTCGTTTTTTTTTTTTCTCTTCAAATCTATTTCTCTATTTTATACATAATAATTATATATATATATATATATATATATATATATATATATATATATATATATATATACATAATTATTATGTTTATTAAGATCTTAAGCCCAAGGAATAAAAGACAAGTCTTTAGAGAAAAATATAAAAAATAATTATGACTCTGAAAATCATAAAAAACCAATGAGTTAAAAAAAATAATTATAATAAAAAAATAACAATGATTCAGCAGCGTAAAATTCTGTAACTATTTTATTTGTAACTATGCAAATTGCTAATAAATCTAGATTTCCAACAGGTGATCTCATAGGCGTTCTCACCCTACGAACTGACAGTTCTAAAAAAGCCTATTATCCGTTTAGGAGAGACACTTTTTGTTCACAGAATCTGCAATCTGTTATCCTATTATCTTTTATAGTCCAATTTAATTTGCCATTTTATAGAGATAATAATCTAAGTGGGCAATTTCCAGTCAGAACAACTGTGATTACTCTAAATTTAGTCTCTTAAACTGCTTTTTTTACCTTTTTTGCTTTTCTATGGTCGGGAATGTTTTCTCAGTAGGCTACAGAAATTTCTTTTCCAAGTTTCGGATATTCTCTATTATGCGGGTTTTTTAAACAGCGCAGAATTGTACTAGTCCTATAAAGGGACTATTAGCTCGTTCTTTAACATGACTATCAGCAACCATATTACCCCTTGAGCCAGTTTCTTAAAGAACTGTTTGTAGTTCCAAGCTGTTGACAATTGAGTAGTTTTAGCCATTAGAGCCTTCGTTTGGCGTGCAGCTTGACTATTGACTATATGAGGAAATAAATATTTTGGCTTAAATAAGGCATCTTTTAATAAGAACCAACAACACGAATTTTCAAGAGCTATTGACAGTCCAGTGTTCCACCAATAAGACCAATAACTTCTATTCCTTAGTCATTTTTAATCCATCAGTATAGAACGTGAGGCCACCTCTTGTGGTTTGCGCTACTACAACCCTTAAAATCTCTATGTGCCGGGATTTAGATGCTTAGCCCGTGCAAACCTAAAGGCACTTTCTAGAACAATACTCCTTACATCTATATGCAAAAGATAAAGATTCAGGACAACCTCTAAATCTGTAGTGGTACAATGGAATTTGACTTATAGTTCTTAAACATACGAGTCTTTAATCTTTTTGACTTTGAACTTTGAATACAGTTATTGCCGTTTGCTGCGCGGTTTGGTTCCATCAATCCAACGCAACATAAATCTGATAAATCTTTAGAATACAAAAAATCAATACGCTGAATTTACTAAATATGTCAGTAACTACTGACTGTATAAAATATTTGAAATTAGTGTACTGGACAACTGGTTTTGCATCTTCAAAAAACCGCGGATACCTTTTGCCATATTCGGAGAAAATTATGCAAAGTTTTAATAAAAGACACCCCTATATAACATTAATTAATAACCAGGAATTACTAACATAAAAAAGAGATTTATGAGAACTACTGCTATCGAACCCTTGGATTTATTGGCTATGCACCCTATTTCGCTTAAGGACTGGATCTGCCGTGGAGAACCTAGTGGACGCACCACTCTATACGTATCATCGTTGACCCTCATTTAATTAAATTGGGTATAAAATCCAGAAAGATTGCAGCTTGAAAAAATAAAAAAAATGCAGAATATGGAACAGTAAAAAGTAGTTTGTGTTACCTTTTGACTAAGGTCTGGTGTTTCTGGGGTTTCAGTCGCGCAAGTGTTGTGTGTATAAAATGAGAATAATTACTGACGTAGCCGAAACCCTCACGTGCCCTCCGAGTACAGTGACGGCTCGTACGTATAATTTTTATAAATGGAAATGTCTTTGTCGGTGCTGAGGATCCAACTCGTGCGTTCCGGCTTACAATGCCAGTATCTTAGAAGCTGAGCTAAGGCGGCCACCTGGAACTGTTAAGAGCCGCCTGTAAATTATGCTCATCGTAAAGATATAAACGTATAAACAAGAAATGGTTATCAGAAGCGATATATCAAGTATACAATAGACAGTATTATTGAATAATATAGAACTGAATTAAAAGTAGAAACGAATCCCATTAAAACAACAACTAAAATTAGACCGGAAAACTTAAAAATATCCACTAATATTTCTTTGACCGTGGTGAGAAAGCACATAAGTCATTTTGCCTAGTTTTGCAGTAGAAGCGATTTAATATTTACCGGGTATCTCTAAATCCATTTTATAGTCCACAATTACGTGTTACTTACTTTATTTGGTTTTAATTGTTGTTTTTATAATTATCTATGTAAATGTATTACACTAATATAGATCACTCTCCAAATTTTCCACCACCAATGCAATAAAAAATATGTCAAAAATGAAATTCGTGACTTATGTCATTTGATCCCAAGTGTGTCCATGACTTATGTGTTATTGCACTTACAGAAAAGGGTTATGATAATAATATTATTAAACAAAGTATTTTTTATTTGTTATAAAAAAGAAAGTTTGATAAAAAAATAAACCTAAAAAAAAAGAATGAAACACTTAAACATATTAACTATTTAATCAATATCTTCGTCGATACCTGGATAGTCCAGCAACGCTGTTTCGCTCGATGGAAGATTTTTGATAGAACCCATGAACAGTTGTAGGGATTAAAAGGAGCAAATCAAGAAGATCCTTCTCTTTTTCTTTATTTATTGTGGAACTAAATTTCCCAATCCATTTAGTCTAATAAAAGAAATTTCCTTAAGTGGCTCCTCTGCATTTAAGGATTTTGTTGAAAAATATTTTTCCACTATCCCCTTTTCTATAATTTAGCCATTGCACGTTATGCCAGCGAAAAGGTTTTCCTTGATCGTCTTTTCCAGATCTATAACGACACAGGGTTTTGGTATAATTCTTTGTACAGGGAATACATTGCTTCTAGGGTCAAAGGTAGAAACTTTTATTTGTTTGGACGCGTGAGTAGTGGCTTTCTTAACTCGGGAAACTCAAAATATGCTTACTGACTTCTTCTTATTTTTCTTCAGATCACTTGTTTGGTGAAATGTTCTTTAATTGGGTTATTGCATTGGTCTTTGTTTTCACAGGATATGCTCTTTTTATTAAAGCGATAAGTTTTATGAAATAGTCTGTTTCATTAAAAGTCACAAGAAATCATTTATGGCAAACAGAAATATGGCTACCATTTATTCGTAAAAAATATTTGTAAGGTTTTGAGGCGAAATTTTTCTTTTCCTGCATCATCTGTACGAGACCTCTGCGATTTTTTGTCATGTATGGTGAAAAGACTGGCTATATAAGCTGCTCTCTTGTCGTAACTGCCTAAACTCCAATATTCGGGAAAAATTTCTATCAGCTGATTTTCAGTGATTTTTGTTTTGCATTTTGCTCGGCACAGTGACAGAGGTTGAAATGGTCTTTCTGCAATTATTTTACCATTTTTGTAACATATGACACCCGAATTACTAATTTTTTTTTTTCGTAATTCTCTAGCCTTTCTTGTGTCCGGTGGTTTTTGCAGCTGTTGACGTGATTTTTTATGCTCTAAACTGCTTTAGCTTGTAGTATTATTATTTTTTATCAAAACAGAATTGCTTTTAGGAATGTATCTGCTATTAACTCATTATCAACAGACACTTTAAACACAAAACTTCTGGACACGTGTTAGTCGTAATATCAAACCAAACTGAACTGTTTTAGGTTAAATTATTTTCTGCATGTAACGTTTCATACGAGCCTAGTAACATAAGTCACCGAAGAGACAGCAAGTTACAGCTGGCGCCTTTCACATAAGTCGACTTATGTGTTTATTCACAAACTCAAGTCGGTATTTTTTGAGTATGGTTATTATGCACACTTCGCAATAACAGCTGTAAAAATGTCACAGTCACAGATTTAATCTAGCATGTGACGAATTATAAAAAAATTAAACTCTCAATGCTGACAATTACGTTGACAGGTGTCTTACAAAGCTTGTTCAGTTTATAAATACTTATTACCCCAATGATGAAATCATATTTTGGCTCGACCTATCGTCATGCCATTACGCCAGGAAAACGACAGATTGGTTAACTGCTCAAAATATAAATTTTGTTCCCAAGATCGACAACCCTCCAAATGTGCCTTAGGCGAGGTCTTTAGAAGAGTTCTGGGCTGTTTTGAGTCGAATGGTGTATAATAATGGCTGGAAAGCCCAAAAAGAAGATTAGCTAAGGCGAAGAATTTTGCAAAAAATTCGTGAGATCGACTTAGAAACAGTCCAAAGGCTTATTGCACAATCAAGACCAAAATTACGTGCCATCCAAGATCACGGACCTCTTTCTGTTCTATAAAAATACATTATTAACATTAAACATGTAGGTTTAATTTTCTGTATTTAGTAAAATAAACCTAATTTACAATTAGAAAATACATATTTATTTTTTCCGAAAACTTTAGGGACATGCGTTATGCATAAAAATCGAACAAAAACTTGCATATGCACATCAGTAATCCAGTTTATCGTGACGTATACCACAAAATCGCAACGGGAAACTAGCAGAAGATACCCAGACACAAATTAAATAAGAATACTAAGAAAAATAACAACAAAATATTAATGGATATACCAGTGAGTAATAAGATCGGCCACACGGACAGGATACACATAAATGTGCGGGTACAAGACAGAAAGACATTATATATAATTGAATAATAATATTCTAACGGAAGAACTCAACAAAGTTAAAGAAAAGTAGGAAATAAGTAGTGCGATAAATAATGTGCCAATAAAAGTAAATTATTATGTTCAAAATACACTAAATCTCTTTCAAGATAACAAAAGTATTTTTTAACCACCTTTTTTTCGACATAAAAAAATATAATTTCACTTTATTTATTTTTAAACCGAAAAATGTTAATGGAAAAAGTAATATAATTAGCTTAGTTTGCCAGGCTAATTTTAAAAAATATGACGAATATTTTTTCATGTATACATCTGAAAAGTTGAAATCAATAGATCACATAGTATTTTATGTTTCAAAAAAATTATATTTATTGGTAAAAAATTTATAATCAATAAAAGTTATCTTAAAGATATATATCAGTAATAAGTCTAGAGCTCCAAATTAAATTGTTTCAATAATTTCTATAAATCAATAATATTTTTTTTGTTTTGCTCTTTAATATAAAATATCCACCAAAATGTTAAAAGCTTTTCACATCTTAAATTCGATAATAAATGGATGTAGTACCAGTTGCTGTTTTCTTGATATTTAAGATTTAAAGTATTTTTAATGTTAATAACTTAAAAAATAATTGCCTCATTATCATCACCATCCACCCTGCCACATTATGTGTTTTACATAGGCTTTCCTCAAAAGTAGCTATGTACTAATCTTCTTTTGCAGCTGCTTGGATCAAGATCGTTTAAAGACTTCTCAAATCATCTGTTTAGCATCAACGTGGTATTTCTCTACCACTTTGGTTATTTTTGAAACCTCTTTTGGTAAACAACATTAAATCATTATATGATAAAGCCCAAAGCGCATGCTCTACTGAAAATCTACTGCATTTCAGGAAGAAAAAACCTGCTACAAAGATTTTGACAAAATGACTACTGATTGTCATTTATAAATAACATATTTATTATAATTAGAATAATATTACAGTTATTTAGTGCCTTCTGGATTGGTTATTTTGAGGAAATCTGCCAAAATTACAATTAAATGTCTATGTATTTTAAAGTTGGCTCAGTTAAGACCATTACATGGTCGTTTTTTATATATACTGTACGAAATCTAGTCTGTTATCGTAGTCGGAAGCTTTAGAAGAGGTCATAACTAGAAGGAAGATATGTTAGTCCCTAACCTATCTTCCTACACACCATAAACCAATAACTAATAAACCTTAACAGAAAATTCTGGTGCTCCAGGTTTAGCGGTTGAGCGGGAGTTAACTACCCACCTCTTATAAAAAGGACCTAGTCATTAAAAGAACTTTTCCTCAGAATCGGATGGATAAATTTACAAAACAACTAATGGAATTCAAAAGTACTATGATTATTGGAACATGGAACGTCTAAAGCTTATGTAGACCGAAGTCAGCCATAAATGTCATACAGCAACTTAGAAACATATTAATAGATATAACAGCAATTTAAGAAGTGAGATACCAAATACACCAACTAATACCGCTAATATGGCAACAAGAAACAAATTCCTACAAAATGGAAGAAAAATATCATAGTGCCCATTCACAACAAAGAATATAAAAGAAAATGTATTAACTACAGCGGAATATTATTATTTAACAGCGCTTACAAAATCTTCTTAAGTATTCTGTTCCTCAGATTATCTCCTTTCTTATATTGAAAATAGTTTGGAAGAATACCAGATATTGTTTGGGTAAATAGATCTACAATCGACTAAATGTTTGTACTGAGGCACTTTCTAGAGAAGGCCTGAGAGTTCAACACACCTGTATGTAACTTCAATATAGATTTAAACGTAATACGTAGACATGATAATGTGAAGAAAAATTAAGTATGAAATCCGGCAGTTGAGTTCTCATTGCCCAAGAAACTCATTTCGATGACCAATGTTTTTATGGAGTATCTAAAGTACGGGTACACACTAATTATTCAACACAGTTTTAAAATAAACAACTGACTAAAGCAAGGTGACGCTCTATCAGCGCTACTTGTTAATCGCGTATAAGAGAAGGCAGTGAATAGCCGAAATAAATACTAAACTGCTAACGACTCAAAGTTCCAAGTACGCGAACGACATCGATCTCATGGGAACTTCATGCTGCCCATAAAAGACATTTTCAATGAGGTCGAGGGACCAACAGAAAAAATTGGACTTAAAATAATTGAAGAGAAAACCAAATATGTACGTAAACAGAAGAGGCCGAAGGGACAACATTGGACAAAATATCACCGTCAACACCTATAACTTCCAACGCGTTGAACGTTTCAGGAGGAATATCTAGGAGCAATAATTACGACTGATAATGATATCACTTAACCAATAAAAATGAGAATACAGGCTGCAAACCAATCAATGTATGCAATGGATAAGTTTATAAAATAGAAAAGCTTAACAAGGTCATCAAAAGTCAAAATCACAAATAATCTTTTGTCTGACTTATTATAACATTTGGATGCTAAATATGAACGATGATCAAAGCTAGGTAAAAAATCATATATCATGAAAGAAAAACACTTTTTTATCACGATGTGTCCACGAACCAATATAGAAACAAAAGAACTTTATAGTAGTAATAATATTGTCCAATAAATTAAATCTCAGAGAATTAGGCAGGAGACATAATAAAAAAAGTTACAGAAACAAGTTTCTACAGGAAAAAGAATAATTGAGCGTCCTAGAATGCGATAAACAGACAACATCCACTTAGATTTCCAAAAAAATGAATATTTCACTGGACAACAGATTGATGGAAGACCGAGTTTTTTGGAAAAAAGTTGTACAGTTAACCGAAACCCACAGAGGGTTATAGCGCTATATAATACTGACGAAGAAGATATTTAATTATAAATACACTCCTTCGAATACAGGCATTTTCCCTTCTGCATTTTTTACTATTAGATGATATATTATTATTGTATAAACTCCCTATTTGTCCACTGCATGTATGTCATCCGATATTGATGGTATATAATATATTTTTTAAAATTTTGTTTAAGGTTTATTAGTATTCGTTGTTTGTGTTATTTTTTACTTCTTTCTAGTATTTCTAAAGCGTCAGTAAAGTCTAATCATCGTTGATTTTTATAATATACATTCCATAGTATATTTATATCTCTTTCCTTATTACTTTTTTTAAAACTAAGCTAAAAAGCGAGAGACAATGATTTTCTACGACTATTAGCTTCTATACCTTAATGATCGCCACCACATGATACTACTGCATAACCATGTGAAACATGTGCTGGGCTACTACTTCAGGCACTGAAGTTTTGCATGATGTTGTTGAAAGAAAGAGAAAACTAGTTTTTAACAGTTAGTTAGGTATGCAAAATAACTAGCTCAAAACTAATAATGTAATAATTTTAATTAATTTAATAAAAATATAAACCGGCATTGCACATTTTGAAATATATCACTTCAGAAAGTTCGTGCTGTCTAGTGCTAATGCTAGTCAACCTAAGCAGCTGCTACGCAACTAGTGGATGAAAATATAAAGAAAAAATGGTTTTCAATATTTTATTTACGAGGAAGTTTGTGGAACGCATCTACTAACATTTAAAATGCTTAATCATTATTATAATATAATCATCGCTGAACCATGGACTTGCTTCCCGAAAAGCTCAGACGATGCCAGTATTATTGATTTCACTTTTCAAAATAAGGAATTGTGTAATCAATCAACAGACAAACTTCATAAGCGTGCATCTTTTTGCTTAACAATGTTTTAGGACGTTTCGTTTTTTTCACTATATTAAAATGTGTTTAGATGTTTCCAAATTGCCACCATCCTTAATTAAATTTAAAAAAGAATTAATATAATAAAATATAGAAACTGTTTTATTGTGGCATATTTAACTTATATTATTTTATTTTATTAGATTTTATTTAGATATTATTTTTTAAGTATTTTTTTTTTACCTCACCTTTATTTTTTGACCTCACTACGGGAAAATTACTATATATGGTTGACCCTAAACTGTAACAATAAACACAAAAGTAGTATAAAAGTTTTTTTTGTGGGGAGATTTATATTAAAATATCTAAAAGATTATTTAAATTTATTAAAACCTTTTCGGTCATATCACACCATAATCAGTTAGTCTGGATATAAGCGTGCGTGCTTAGGTATAAAAAATTTAAATTTGCATTAGATTTTTAAACGCTGGAAGTAAAAGTTAAGTGGTTGCATAATGTACTTATCTATTTGAAAAAACTATGTTTTACTGATCATTGCACCTTTTATTTCAGTTTCTTGAAGATAATTTACAAAGTATCTCCTATATTAAAACTTAAAAGAAATGTATAAATATAAGAGAAAAAAATATATATTATTTTTATTTTTTACGATTATACATGCATGTTAAACATATATTTTTTGCATGTTTTAAAGAAATAGGTTTAGTACATTCTCTACAAATAGACCCTCCGTACTGCTTTCTAGCTATTTGGTTATATTATGAAAATAGATCATTTATAGAAATGTCTGGGTTAAATAAACTTGCTTGCTGCACTTAAGAACATTGAGCAGGTGGTATCAAAGTAATGATGGTGAACCTGGCTTCACTGCAGAATCTTTTAGAGCTTTGGAAACAAAATCATATTTAGAGGCTGGTAAATTCTATAGTATAATTATAGATAAAATGTGTATCCGACAACATGAGGAATGGGTTGCCAAAAAAAATAATTGTTATGGTTATGTTGATATGGGAACAGGATCTCAAGATGCCGCTCTTGCAAATAGCGCCTTTGTTTTCTTGCTGAACTGTATCAATGGCCATTTTAAGATTCTAGATGGATATTCTCTAATAGCAGAATTACCAGGATAGCAAACAAAGGTTTAGTTCAACAGTGCCTACAGAAATTCCATAACATTGGCATAAAGGTAGTGAATATTACTTATTACTACTGGCCCCCCAGTAAATTTAACAATGGCAGCTCATCTTGGCTGTAACCTAGATCACAACAATTTAAAAACAAGCTTTAAACATCCTTCAAGTGATGATGATGTAGTGCAAGAAAAGTGCAAGAAAAATAATCCTTTAATTTTGCTAATAAATTAAGATCTCAGCATATAGCTTTTTATAACTGAAAAATGAAGGTTTGTCTTGCTACCCAAGTATTTAGCGAAAGCGTTGCATCTGATTGGCCTTTTCTTAATTTAAGGGAGATGAGGCCACAGCTAGATTTGTTATGTATATATGTAGTTTCCTTCAGTCCACTGGTAAATACCATAGTGCATTAAAAACTAATGTTGGTGGTACTCTTTTGTTTTTAGGTCTTAAAGTTTACATAAAAAGTTTAGGTCTTTTATATAAATCAGTAGTAACTTCTGGTATCTTGACTTTTTTACCATTATATAACTTCTCCCAGGATTATGAACTATTTTTTGGATGTATTAGATCATAAGGGGACTATTATAATAACCCAACAACTCGTCTATTCATTTCAGCTTTTAAAAAATTATTAATTAATGTTGAACTGAGTGACATTTTTAGAGGCAACTGCATACAATTAGAAAAGGTGCGTATATTAAAATTTGATTCCATCTTGCAAATAAATAAATCTTGAAGAGATTTTAGAATCTGATTGCAAGATTTAGCTTTTATGTAGTAGACGGTATGATGGATCATGATTACTTACCAAATACTCTGAGTGAATATGCAAAGTATGTAGTTGCCAATGTAGCAGGTCATGTTGTTCACTTATTAAAAACGAAAATAGTTTGTACTGAATGTTCTAATCCATTAATTAGTACAATAAAAGATCACTTTTTTTCTTTTAGAAATTAAAAAAATAGATGTGATTTACAATGTCGTTCAACAGATTATGTATTCGGCATTTGTTTAAAATCTGAAAAAATTATAAAAAATAAAATAATAGATTCAAATTTTAAACATACCTATACCAGCTGAAGCAATTGTTATTAATATGGTTAAATAATATGTAAATAGTAATGTATTTATAAATTTAATCAAGCATACGTTTGATCAGCAATGATTAAATAATCACAGAACATTATTAATAAAAGCGGTAGCGGAAGAATATATAAATGTGCGCCTTTCTTATCTAATTAAAAATAAAAGATCAAAAGTTGAAAGTATACGACATCAGAGTAATAAAATTCTTCTATTTAAGGGCCAGTAACATTTTTGTAAATAGAGATGTTCTCTGATGTCATATGCATACTAAATATTTGTTCTTTTTTTACTAAATAATATTTATTTTACATTTTATTTCTCCTTTTGAAACATGTTTGAAGCATCTCACAATTTTCAGATTTCACAGATGATTAAATGTTGTTATTAATTTAATGACATTTATGACTTTTAAACTTTGACAATCATTACGAATCAAATCTTTTATTGACCAACTTTTAATTTTTTACTTCTAAATTAATATTTATATTTTGTTTGTAATTTTTTTAAGCAGTTTTTGAAGCGAAGCTTTTATACTGGCGTTGTATTCCTTTTTTTCTAGAGTAGAAGGTAAAACGCTGAGACGAACGTCACGGAACTAGCGTCACAAGATGACGCCGTCACGAATAGCTACATGGAATAGCGGCTTTTGACATCGATTCACTACTCTCAATCAATTCGTTTCTAGTGATCATATATTTAGGTACTCTAACCAGTTTAAATTCAAAAGTGCATAAAAAAACTAACAAAAGATGGACATTTAATGGTAATTCACTAAAAGATTCGATTAGTACGTAACGATTGTCAAAATTTAATAAAAGGCATAAAAGTCATCCGATTAATAACAACATTAAATAATCTGTTTAAATTTTTATAAATCTCCTTTTAAAATAATTTCATACAAATACAATTATTATTTTGAAACACATTTAGTTTATATAATAATTAAATTTACTATCAAATGATATTTATTTATATTTTATTATTAACATTTGATCTGAATTTAATATGTTTGTCATAAGTAAACACCGTATGCTCCTATACTTCGTTAATACGTTAACATAATATGACGTTAGGAGCAAACATAATAATAAGTAAATAATAAAATTACTTTATTTAATTTTAAATATTAATATGTAAATTGTAAAAATACAGAAAACATAGTATGAAACTCCGTGCTAGTATACAGTATTGCCTACTGTCCCACTTTTTTTGCTATGCCCATGGCTAACAAACCCGAATGGCGCTTCTCGAATCTATTTCTTAATAAGTGAATTGGGCCTCGCACTGTTTCTTTAAGACCTTTATCTTCCAAGAATTTATTCGATGATTTATTTGCCGTTTGTAAATTGAAGAAACATACATTTCCTAAACCTATTTTACGTCACATATAATGTAACTTTCTCTCCATGTCTAAAAAAAAATAGAAAGTCTCCTTGACTCGAAATGGGTCTTTGTTTGTATATGCAAAAATAGCCCTAAACACATGTTTAGGGCTATTTTTGCATCCAGTCGAAACTTCTCCCTTCTTGAACGACAATCTAAGTCCTATTTAGAAAATAGCAAAGAAACATCACTTGTGTACCAGTGTACAAATGAGTGCAACTTGGCCGGTAAGTCATTTATTCAATAGTATGTATATTGTAATTGTCTCACCAACTTCGATTATGTATTATTAATTATAGATTTTGATTTCAACTCTATTAGCTTTGCTGTCCCGCCGTTTTTTTCTGCTACTACCACGTCTTATTGTTGCCTTGCCGTTTGTTTCTGCAATCACAAATCTTTATCTGGGTCCAACGTATACTGCAGGGCACCTTTAAATTGCTGCAATTGGTTAAGTCATCGTGTACCGACCACGGCGCCTATTTACCTCCACCACCACCTGCTTTCTGTATCTGTATAAGTACACTTATCTTGTGTATCTGTATAGGTACACTTTTTCCGTTTCATCTCAAATCAAAAGACGAATGTTTTATGATCAGAGATACTGCTGACTTCAGTTTAGTAATTTATTGTCTTATAATAGTAGATTTTCCCTTTGACGATGGACAATTGATAACATAAGTAACTTTTCTAACTTTGTTAATTGTTCTAATTTTTTGTCAAGTATGTAACGAATTTTGCACAGCACCGTTCAGTTAATTTGACGAACGTATTTATTTTATTTCATACCGTATATTTATTTTATCCTTTAACTTTAAAATATTATTTATATTAATGTCTCTTTCAGGTACAACTTGATATTTGACTGTATTAATTTAGCTTTATGTATTATGTATATAATGACGTATCTTTAGTGTTTACGGCGGAATATAATTACTCTTCTCTACTCATTTTGTTCCCGTCTAGGAATCATCTGTATTTTCTCGTATTGTTTTGGTCTTATTTTATTTCCGTTCTCGTCACTTTATATCTTTCTTGTTATCGCTCTTATCTTATTTTCTATCCCTTCTCAGATTTATTAGGTTTCCCTATTCCTTCAAGAATAGGGTGGTGCCCAAAATTTTCTTCTCTTACGTATTCCCCTATTTACCTAACTTACGAATCTCTTGTAGTCTAACTCTGTGTCGAACTAAGACGAAGACACCTCCGTCAGACTGAAGCCTGGACCCTAGTAAGTACCCTTATTTGTGTAACCGTGTTACTAATGATCAGATCATTTTCCATCTTCCATTGGGCACACTTGTCTATCTTAATCAATGTGCAATATGTTTCCTACATTTCTTTCCCGCATTGAGTGAATTTAGTGTACATCAAATGATTTTTTAATAGCTACCCAATGCCAACCCTGGTAAATTTGATTGAATAAATTATAGTTTATTAAAAATGAATTGCACTGTTTAAATCTGTATAAGCATTAACCACATCTTCTGATGCCGTTTTCAATACACACGTTAATATGCTCATAGCTTCTCCATAGATTGTAACTCAATGAGTTTTGGCGTGCATAGTTGTAAAGAAAAAGAAGAGATTGTGAATATGCCCCACTTTACGTTCATGGAATATATATGGAAGGATTATGGTAGTGATCTTTTAAATGACTTAAAAGCTGATGACTCATATTTCTTTAAACGGTAAACATTGATTTTGAATTTTTGATTAATCAAGTTGGTCATAAAATATTTAAGAAGATATAGAAATATTTAGAGACGCAATACCTATACAAAAACGACTAGCTATTAATCTTAGATTTTAGCCACTGGAGACTCTTATCGCTATCTGGGTAAATGCATCACTCTAAATTTGATAAGTTTTATAATTTTTGTGGCGACAAGTCCACAACACGCTATTGGCCATAAATAAATCTATTAAATCCATAGTTGCTTCTTTTGACCTTTTCCATAAAACATAAAAACCAATCACAAAGAATAAATCCCGTGTTAAATTATGCTCTATTCCAAATTACAGTAGTCGTTACAGTTTGTCCTTTATAACTATTCCGTAGCAACCACTTGGTAATTCTTCTTCGTCTTCTGGTACTTCGTATTTTTGCGACTTGGTATTTTTGGGCCTTGAAATCACCAATCATTATTTTATATTGCGTTGAATTATTCATTTCTAGACTTCGGCAAATATGCATATTGCATATTTTGCATATTGTGCATATTTTATGCAAATATTTCATATTTTGGCATATTTGTATAAAAGTTTGCATAAAGTGCATAAAAGTTCAGATTTTTATACTGTATTTGAAAATTTTTAAACATACCAATTTATTTCAATTCTTGTATAAAATGTTGTAGTCATTTTATTCAAGAAATGATCTAAGTACGTAATCTCTACAGGTACAAAACATTTACAATTTCAAAGAAGATCAATTTAAGTAGCCCTCAACATTCTTAGAAAGTCACTGAGGCATTCAGTTATTGGATAATCGCTAAGGGTTCGCTCATTTGCATTTTATGATCTAATCCCCAAATCTATCTACAATTTATTGTATCTTAACAGCAGGTAAACGGCTAATAGTTTTGTTCCTAATTTAGGGATTTTCCAAAATCTCTCAGTTTATTGAATTAGGTACCTAAACATTTCTAATTTGATGCTCAGATTTGTAAATCATTTTTGTTTTGATATTCAAAGCGTAAACACTCGTTGTGCGTAACAAAAAGGAAGATTGTGATTTTATAATGCCTAAAACAACCAGTGCATCGACTTGGATTAAACCTTATAAAGAGCTGTCTATGGATATGGGAAAAATCTACTGTTCAGTCTGTGGCAAAATTGTAAGTATCTAATATTTTCTATTAAATATCTAATATTTCATACATACAGGGTGTTTCCAAATGACACTTACAACGTTTGACTGTAGATACTTCTCGAAAAATTTAACAAAAGGATATAGTTAATGAGGGGTCAAACTTATTTACTTTTCGAGATACAGGGTGTTAAAATTAAAAAAAATTAAATTCTTATAGTTAATAACAACAATAACTTTAAAACCAATAAACGTATTTGCTTGAAATTTAGTACTCGTAGGTTGTTTTTAAATGAAAAATAGCTTCCTTTAGTGAGAAAAAATTGTCCATGGTACAATACAATGGTGTGTATTTAGAAAAATTTTTCACCTTTACTTTTTTTTATGAAGTCAGCTATTCTAAAACACAATTATTTTTATTGTAATTGAATTAACAAAAAAAAAAACTTTTGTTGAATTTTAAAATAAGTTATATGATGTACTAATGGTTAGTAACAAAAACTAATTTGTGGATTAATACTGCATTTAAAACACTTAGCGAGTGTTTTTTTTTCCAAACCAGTTATTTGATTAACCAAAAACACCTTGTATATTTTTATATTTTAAAGGTTGGGTTAAAATAAAGGTTTTTATTTTTATTTATAGATAGCATGTGAGAAGAAATTTCAGATAGACCAACATGTGAGAACTGCTTCACACATTGCAAAAAAAGGAAAAATAGGAGGAAAACATCAAACTTCAATGGCTAAATGTTTCCAATCTACTTCAAAAAAATTAGACGAGCAAGAAACTTTTAATGAAGACTTGTGTCGCGCATTAGTGTCTGCAAACATACCGCTTTCAAAATTAGCAAATGTAAATTTTAGTTCGTTTCTAAAAAAATATTGCAAACTTAATGTTCCAAGTGATCGGTCTCTAAGAAGAAATAATGTGAACGGGCTATACTCGTCGGTGTTAATTAATATTAAGGAAGAAATTGCAGATAATTATTTTTACATATCTGTAGACGAAACCACTGATTCCTCAGGAAAGTATATTGCTCATTTATTGATTGGTGTTCTTAAAGAAGATACCTTACCAAAATCTCATCTTATTTCATGCCAGCAACTTGAGAAAACAAATGCTTTAACAATTTCGCGTTTTATATAAGAAACATTAGCAACTTTTTTTCTTCCGACAACTATTCCTTCTAATAAATTACTGCTTATTTTATGGTATGCTGCTCCTTATATGGTGAAAGCAGGACAAAATTTAAAAATATTTTTCCCAGATTTAATACATGTTACTTGTGTAGCGCATGGATTAAACAGAGTTGCAGAGGAAATACGAAAAAAGTTTCCTCTTGTAAATACCATGATATCCAGTGTCAAAAAAGTATTTCTTAAATCTCCTATGAGAATTCAACTTTATAAAGAAATGCTACCTAACATTTCTCTTCCACCACAACCTATTTTAACGCGATGGGGAACATGGTTAGAAGCAGCTAATTTTTATGCAGATCATTTTGTTAAAATAAAGAACATAATTGATACGTTAACAGATGAAAGTTCCCAATCTCTTTTGAATTCTAAACAAACTTTTCAGAGTAACTTGCTTCAACAGGAACTTTCATTTATAAAATCAAATTTTAGTTTTGTTCAAAAAACAATTACTCAGTTAGAATCACCAAAACTGTCATTGTTCGAAAGTACAGCATTAATAAAAGAATTTGCGTCATGTTGTCGGAACGTTAGAGGTAATATTGGAAAAGATATTTTAAAAAAATTTGAAGCTACTATGGAAAAAAATAAAGGTTACCATATTCTTTCTGAAGTAGTCAGTGTTCTAGCTGGAAATATTTCGGAAACAATTAATTTAGAACCAAATGTTTTGGTTAGTTTGAAAAATGCTCCCGTTACATGAGTTGGTGTTGAACGAAGTTTTTCCATATATAAATATATGTATTCAGACAGAAGCCACAAGTTTTTGTTAGAAAATTTTGAACACCACTTGGTCATTTATTGTTACCATAATTCTAAATAAGTTTATTCATACTTAAAAATGATGTAGTTACTTAAAATAAATGTAAATCTTAATGAATAGTAGGAAATATTTAGTTATGTACACTTTTTTTTTTAATAAAATTGTTACTATTTTACGATTTTTTTATTTATTTGTATGCATATTTTGTAAAATATTTGCATATTTTCGGGTAAACACGTGCATATTTATGCGCATATTTTCTACATTTTTATTTGCATATTTGGCGAAGTCTATTCATTTCACTTGTCGAAGATTATGGCACTTAAGAACACTAACTTATAGTCTTTATTTATTATTTCCAAAATGATTTTAATAAATTGACTGTGTATAAGAAAACCGATTCTGCCTACTGTATTATGTTCAGCTTCCTGGTAGTAAAATAAATATAGTTAAAGGCTGTAGCTTACAGATGGCGTGACGAGATGAAAAAACTGTGATAGATGAAATCCAATCAGTTAATTTGACACCTTAAACGTTAAAATAGGTCCAATAACAACGAAGATATGATAAAGTGCCGTTTCGGCAATACCGTCATGTTTATTTTTTCTGTTAGTTAATCGTCATTCAATATCTCTTAGACTAAAATCGGATCAATAGTAACAAAGTGTCTTTTTGGCAATGTTCATTGTTTTTATCTCATCATATTTTGCCCTTCTCTTTCATTTGACGTCTCGTACGTGACCAATAACAACAAAGTTATGACGTAATGTCCTTTTGACAATACCGCCATCTTTGTTTTTTTATCTCAATGTATTCATTACCCCTCCCCCTTTTCATTTGACACCTCGTACGTCACGATCGGACCAAAAACACTGTAGATACGATGTAATGCCGTATTGGCAATGTATGAGCGTTTATTTTTTGCTTTAACGTATCTCCCCTCCCCTTTCATCTACCGCTTCATACGTAGTAATTGATCCAATAACAACGAAGATACGATATAGTGCCGTTTTGGCAATGTTGCCATGTTTCTTTTTGTTGTTGTCGTATTCGATATCCCATTCTCCTTCATTTGACAGCTCATGCATCAAAATCGGACCAATAGCAACGGGGGTACAATATAGTGCCGTTTTGGCTATGCCGCCATATTTGTTTTTTGTGTTAACGTATTCGTTACCTCCTCCCCTTTCAGTTGGCACCTCTTACCTTAGATTTTCTTATGGTGATTTACATGGGAAAATGACCGATTTTGAGCTAGAACCCGTATAGCCCTTTTATTCATGACCTTAATGTTAGTTACACCTTAACATTTTTTTCTTATCTCACTAACTGCAGTGACATTTATTTGATGTATTTAAGTCCTTGGAATTCTAAAATGTTCTCTTCTGATACACAATCCTGTTAATATATATGTGAATATATGCAATTATCCTTGGTAGCTTTATCTACTATGGGAGCATTATCCGGTTGCTACCAAAATCTGATTCCTTGTGATATAGAAGAATTCTGACTACATCTACAAAAACTTTACAAAAAGAAATAGTGATTCATGCTGTTTATCAAAAGTAATAGTAATTATAATGCAGACGTGTACAATTCTTTACCTTTTTGAATACTAATAAATTTGTAAAACTATGTTGCTAATAAATAAATAAACATATTGCTATCATAAAGTTTTATTTACATTTCAAATAACTATCTTCATAAACTTCCTTTACCACGTAGTTACTACATGATTTCGATATATTTTATTATTTATTTTGCTCTTATGCAATGTACGCATTATATTATTTTACGTAACCTTAAGACAAGTTTATAATGAAAATGTATTTTTGGAAAGTCGTTATAATTTAAGCTTAATTTGTTTCTGTTTAATAGTTTTATGAGCCATATTTTATTTTTTTTAATGTAACCGTTAGTTATTTACGTTTAATTTTGCATGTACCTCAAAGAAATCTAACTAATTATTTTATTGAAAAAACTCGCCGATTTGGGCTCTGCGATCTCAAAAGGACACATTAATTCTAGAAAATCTAACCTTTTTAGGAACACATGTAAAATTTTAGCCCAATGCAGTAATTAGGTAGTATATTTTGAATAAAGTTGACGTGTTTGGAAAAATGACACATATGGCGAAAAACAATTTTCGACCTCTCAATAAACAATATTATTTAAGAAATAAAAAGGCGAAGGCAATAAGCTGGATAAAAATATGGGACTAAAGGTCCTTTGGACTACACTGTCAAATTTATAGCTATATTTTAGCTGATCGTATAGTGATAGTTGGGCTTCGACTTTCTTTTTCATCCGTCTTATTCCTCACATGGCCCACTTCGATTGTTTAATCCTAAATTTGAAGAGATAAGTCCTAAACAAAAAATTCAGCTGGAACGAAGAAATAATTGGCAAAACTTCAGAGTATCCAGAAACGAATAATTATCACTCACATTTTGAAATTGTATGATACAAATTTAGTTTAAACAATCATACAACCTAAAACTATTGAAATGAAATAATTAAGTATGGAATGTATAACACACTCTGTTGTTTTATTAAAATTAACATAATATGCTTATTTGACATCTCTATTAATACATAAATACCGTTTAAATATCATTGATGCCTAGATTGCGTTAAAATGAGCGCATTGATATGAAGATATAGCGCCTTGTCCATATGAACAGTAACCAACACCAATCTAAAACAATGATTAAACTTTGAACAAAAAATCTGTACAGTTTCTTATGGAATCACCTTGTAAGGTTCAGCGTAACTTGCGGTTATCTAAATATGCGTGAATAATTACGTAACCAACCTTGAGGTTTTAAGGCGTGTTATAAAAGTATGATATCTCACAAAAAGGTAAGTCATTAAAAATGTTCGCTGCTTTGCTGCTTATGTCTGGTCCGGAATATAAGATAATGGCGCTAATATACAGAGTGATTTTTCTATATGACAGCGATTATGTTTTTTAGACAATATTGAAAGCAACAGAAAATTGTTGAGATTATTACGTATAAGTATAATTAACAGTTTAATTGGCGGATAAGCCTAACTCACATTGCTATTGTGTAAAAATAGCCACCGTCATAACCAGCTTTGAAGCATTTATGTTACTCGAAGAAGAGATATCTTACGTGTGCTGGATAACATTAGAGATATTTTTATAATCATTTATTGCTCATGTATACACCAATGTCAAGTTTACCAAGCATATCCCGATTTAATTCCTGAAGTGTACCGACGATTTAGAAAGGTCCATGTTAAAAGCTGATTATACTTTAAATTATGACGAAATGTTAGGAGTTAATTATTGAATACAATCCGATCTAGTAAGTATTATTTGTAACTGTTGGAAATAGAACAAGCACTTCTTGTGATCTAAATAAAGAATTATCGTTTAATACCTCCGTTCACTAATTTTTAATTCTGACTCTAATACTGAATAAACGATTATATAACTAAACTTGATATAATTTAATGATCGAATAATAATAACACTATAATGCTGTTGAGAAGACCGTTTTTATTTTATTTTAAAAAGTTTATACGGGCAGCTTCACATATATAAATACGCCTCCACTCTGACTTCTAACATCACTTTATGGCATATTTAACTAACTGGAGCAGCGATATTAACACGAATGATATACATAAATTATATCCTGGTTTTCTCTATACAAGAAAAAGATCTTATATTTGCTTACTAGTTGTTTAAAATGTTCTGTTAAAAATAAAAACCAATAAAAAAACGAGAAGTTTCGACAATATTTGTATATTATAGCCTATCTTTAAGTTGTTTGTATTTTCTTATGACCCCTTACTTTCCAGACAGAACTAAATTTCATTCATTTCACTTTTCTTTTGTTGTATTTGATGAATGACGTGTGGTTGTATAGAGTAATTAAAAAAATTCATAATTAATATAATATGCTGAGACCTTACAAATAAGAGATGCCATGTAGTGTGGTCACCAACAATTTTGGCGATGAAATGACATTTATGAATTGACATTGTCGCTGTAAGGTTTGGTTATAGACGTATACTTTTAAAATATTTTTTTTTTTAAAACGTCAACCAGGGGACCAACGGCTTTACGTGCACTCAGAATCGCGGTGAATGGCTCGTTTCATTTTTAGAAATGAAAATGCCGAAGTTAGTGCCGAGAATCGAACTCGTGGCTTAGAATGCCAGTATCTTGCTGCTGAGCTAGGGCCGTCCTCTTTGATAAGTAAAGCTGTGCTATGATAGCGTTAATTATATTGTTGGTGTTTGGGATATCTGATATATATATTTAGTACATTTATTGATCGTATGGCAATTACAACACATTTAGAACAAAATTACAAACACTAGTAATATAGGTATATGACTAACTTTAAATAGTTACACACAAACATCAAGTGTAGTGATATAATCAATTAACTCTGAAGTTGCAAACAGGAAGTCTTCAGGGCTACCATTGTAGGATCTTGAGGGACACTCTTCAATAATGTGGTCGATGGTTTGGTTCTCCCCACAGTCACATTGAGGAGACGGGTTCTTTCCCCATTTATGTAGCATGTATGTACATCTGCCATGTCTGGTTCGGATTCTATTTAGAGTGGACCATATTTTGCGTGGAAGATTAAAACCTGGTGGCTTGTGGGTAATGCAGAGCATGTTATTTTGCCATGCGTTCCATTCTTGGGACCATGCATTCGTGATGTTGAACTCCTCATGTATCATTCTTGCCGTTTTCATTGGTGGTTTTCTAGAACGGAGACGGGTATTTCGTGCATCCTCGGTATCTTGGTGGATCGGCAGGTTTATACTGTTCATGATCTTTTTGTATTCACGTGTAAGTGCGTCACCACTTTGTAAATGTGGAGGTGGGATGTAACTTAATACTGGAAGCCATTGGGTGGGAGTTGATTTAATTGTACCAGCTATCATCCTCATAGTGCTGTGCAGCTGAATGTCGACCTTTTTCACGTGTGAAATGTGTAACCAAACTGCAGCACAATATTCAGCGGTCGAGAAAACAAGGGCTAAGGCAGTAGAGCGGAGAGTGGAAACCGATGCTCCCCAGGTGGTACCGCAAAGCTTCTGTATAATGTTATTCCTTGTACTCAACTTTTGGGCAGTTTTTGTTAAATGCTCTTTAAATGATAGCGTTCTGTCTAGTGTTACGCACAGGTACTTCGGTGTTTTGTTGTGGGTAAGTGTGGTATTTTCAAACCGTATATTGCGTTCCTTTCCAGCAAGTTTATTGTTTAGGTGAAAGCAACTAACTTCTGTTTTGGATGCATTTGGTTGAAGTCTCCACTTGCAAAAATGTGTGCCCAATATATATAAGTCTGCCGTCAGAACTTCTTCAGACGTTTCTAGTGTTCTGCATTGTGTAGTGAGTTTCTCTCTAATAGTTTGTAGATGGCAGAGAGAAGCGCAATTGGTCTGTAGTTTTTTAGGTTGTCGGCGGGTTTGCCTGGCTTTAGTATGGCTATAAGCTTTGAGCTTTAAGCTTAATCTTTATGCTTAAGTTTATTAGCTGAGTGCTTTAGTTCTTGTTGAATATTTTCAGTTTCCATGATGTCTGTTAAAAATCAAGCCAGCCAAACTTTTGTATACTTGCCACAATTTATTAGGAATTCAGGGTGAATATTATCAAATCCTGGTGCTTTTGCTTGATTAGCGTCTTTAACAGCCTCTGATATGTCTTCGCTGGTGAAGGGGAGGGAATACTCCGTTTCTGTGGCTACATGTTTTAAAGTTTTAAGTTCTTTCTTTACGCAGATGGTGTGTGCTTTATCCTTTAGGCTACCCTTTTACTATATGTGATGCTACGGCATCTGGCTGTACGGCTGCCGCTCGGCGTTTCGTACGGACAGCACTCCCTAATTTTCTTAGTAGTGACCATGCCTGTCTGCTTGATTTGCCTTGTGACCAAGCAGGATTTAGAGCTGCATACGACACAAATGATAATATGCAAACGATCAAATAGTTAATTGTAAAAAACATTAAATATGATAGACTCCTGATACTTGTCTTTGTCGACTTTGGAAAAGCATTCGACATGGTTAACTAAAGTAAAATGCTAATGCAATGTAGAATGGGCCTTCGATACATAACCCTCATCATATATATATATATATATATATATATATATATATATATATGTATATATAAATATGTATATATATAATATAATATATATATATATATATATATATATATATATATGTATAAATATATATATATATATATATAATATATATATATATATATATATATATATATATATATATATATATATATATATATATATATTTTCAATTACCTCTTACGTTGGGACCACTTGTTAGGGTAAGAAAAATTAAACTTTAAAATACATTATCTAAATTGATGAACTTACCCATAACTTTGTTTATCTCAGAACTTACTTCCGTGACTCAATCCGTGAATATTAATATACAGGAATAAAAATATACACAAACAATACCATATGTACCTTTTATCAATATATTATATCATGGAAATTCAAATATACCAGCTGTATAAAAAATATATTCACAAAACAAACAAGATCATATCATATAATTATCAGTATAAATAACAACAGATCATATGATCTTAATGTTCTCTCGGGTCCTATAAATTTGTATAAAAAAAACTTTTTCTATTCAATTCTATATCCAAAAACAAAACTTCGCTCCGAATCTCTGGTGCTATCCTTTGTTTTCAATAAAACAAACTAAACTTTATGTTGATTCCCCATATGTTGTTTATCCACACCTCCTGATCTCGTTTACTCTAGTACCAAAACATATGCGGCCTCGCCTCAAAACATATGTGGATATGAAGATCTCTTCTTACACTGTCACGGCTTTCTGTTGCCACAAACAACTTCACAAACTTTCTTTCACTATTGACCACTTTATTTCGCAACGTCCACACCTTTTTTACTTATCACACGAAACAAACTTTTCTCTTGCACTTCTATCTTAGACTCCTTGTTTTTCCTTAGCCAAAAAAAAACAAACTAACTTGCCTTTCCTCGTACTTCTCCAATCCCTTTCTAGAACCAATCAAATCACTCAAAACAAAAATATCTTACCATCTCCTCTCTTTCTCTCGTCAAACTTTCCTTGACTCACCATACTGTCTTTTATTAGAAACCACTGTCAACTTCCTTTGTCAACAAAACCCTAACGACCGTTCATTATTTTTTTTTAATTGAATAGATAGCTTTCATTTTTACACAATTTACATTACCTGGAAAAACTGAAGTTCATTTTTATATTATACAAATTCTTACTTTCTAAATCCAAGTTAAATAACGAAATATACAAATAGTTCTTGGTAACCGAATATTGGGGAACTTTTAAACTTTTCATTGTTTGATGACGCACATGTCTCCCAAATTGTTTAAAACTTTGCTAGAATATGCCTGTAAAACAAGATATTCAAAAATTGCAATGTAGATGGAACATTTTTAAATACTTTTAAGTTTAAATATATGAAGAATAGAATAGATTTTTTTGGAGCTCTCTGTTTCAGTTTGAAAGCCTTCGTGTTAATTTCCCTTGCATAAAGCAAGATGGCAAAAATATCTACCTAAATTACAGAGGTATACTTTTGTAGTGGAATAAAAATGTTTGAATTTTCACCACTACTAAATATTTCTCCACACGGCCCTCCTGCATGCTTAGACCTTATCTAGGTCAAGTTTTTCCTCTGCCCACCTCTCTCGTGAGCAAATATCTTCTTGAGATGGTACTTTAGGAATATATCTTAATCCTCCTCCTCAGTCCTAATCCCTTTTGGGATGTGGTGACACCATCAGGCCTTTACAGTTTTTGCACGATTTCTCTCCATCCTTCTCTGTTCTGGGCTAGTTGTTCGGCTTCATGTAACCCATGTTTAATTAATATTTTTGTTTGATCTACCCAACGGCTTGGAGATCTTTCCCTAGGTCTCTTTCCTTCTACTCTACCCTCAACTATCAGTTTTTTCATCATACATCTTACATCTTCTAGCAATGTGTCTTGCAATGTGTTTTGTTGTGAAGTTACGAAAGTTATTTTGTTCACTACCTTTCGTAGGTCTAAATCATGTTTAGTAACTTTCATTGGTGTTTGTACTGCCCTAAGCCAGAAGGTGCGTAAGTGCATCAGAACCGAAGATCAATTCTGCAAAGAATAATATACCTTCAGAAAAATTACAATAACAACGTATGCTCCAGCGTATGTTTTTATCTTAAAAGTTTTTCATTTCTATTAAAAGCAATATTTCTAATATGAAATTTTAATTATCTTAACATTATTTCCAAAAGCGATTAAAAAAATTTAGAAATGAGTCACGGTAACTTGATAGCATTGTTAATGGCCTACGTGTATCACCCGCTATAACGTTCATTTATTTTACATCGTTCTTATTTTTTTACTCGTCGTTGCTGTTCTATTTTTACTTTTACGCCAAAACCATTGCCATTGATCGAATAACTACTTCCTTTGTTTACCCAATAAAATAAAATATCTAGTAACCTAATAAAAATGTAGCAAGACGCCAAAAACTGAAACAGTTATTCTATATTGACATATCCAAACAAACAGTGTCTTAATGTGTTTGCAAAATTAAAAAGATACAGCTGGTTTAAACGTCATTAGTAGAATTGGTTTTAAATATCGTAATTTCGAAGGACAAGGTAAACAACTACGCTAAAGGTTTAATATATATGATAAATAAGATATAGTTTGAATTTACCACTCACTAAGACGTGTTACATGTTCATTACCTCAACCTTATTCTTTCATTTTAATTACTCTTTCCGAAACTTGTAGTTAACTCACTGTTGTTCTTGTAAGTGTTTAGAGTTTCTGCACCATAGGTCATCACTGGTAGAATACTTTGCTTTTCGTGCACATTGGAGTATTTAGCTTAAAAATATCCTTTATCTTTCTAAATGCAGCCAAAGCTACGTTCATTATTCTCTTTTTTTTCTTCTCTTCAACTCGATTGTTTGGTTGCCTTGAGTTATTTTGATATTATGACCCAAATACAATTTAATAATAGGAGTCAACTGGCTCGATATCTCTGTCTTTAACTGAAATATTTGTCCATGCACTAAATTGGTCATAAATTGTGTTTTTGAACTATGTTATCTTCAAACTTAAGATTATTTAAACATGTTCCATCTACATTACAATTGTTGCAATCTTTTTACAAACGTATTCTAGAAAGGTTATAAATAATTTAGGAGACATAATTATTGTCTCTTTTTAGAACGTCTCTTTAAATATGAAAAGTCACAGTATCCTCTTTAAGTCACAAGATGTAGCATGCTTATATATATATATATATATATATATATATATATATATATATATATATATATATATACATATATATATTTGATGAGGGATATGTATCGGAGGTCTATTCTACATTGCGTTAGAATTTCACTTTAGTTAACCCTGTCAAATGCTTTTCCAAAGTCGACAAAGACAAGTGTCAGGATTTTATCATATTTAATGTTTGTTTAGAATTAACTATTTGACCGTTTGCATATTATCATTTGTGTCTTATCCAGCTTTAAATCCTGCTTGCTCACAAGTTTAAGTCAGCCAATTCTAGTTTTGATGTCAACCAATTAGTTATTGTTCTCATAAACAACCTATTAATGCGAGCTTAAAATCTAATAGTTCTTTAGTTTTGTTATATCTCCAGTGCATCTTTTGTGCATGACTACTATAACAGCTTCATTCCACTGAGACGGTGTAACTTCTTTTTAAATACATGAGTTATATAAGTATGTCACTGCTTTTAATACTGTCTTTTTTCTGTTTTATCTGCCTGAATACTGATTTGTATAAGTACAAGCTGCTTTGTTGTTTTTTAGTTGATTAAATGGGAGGAGACTTCGTGAGTTGTTATTTCTGGGATGTCGTCTGACCCACATTCTGGGCATTTCTCAACTTGGTGCTGTCTTTCTATCTTTTTCTTTTTATAGTTCAGTATACAATTCTTTAACTAACTGAATTATATTGCCTTTTACTGAATTACTAAATTAGCTTAATATTATTCTTCTTCGTGGAGCTTGACTTCCCTTCAGCACCCCTAAACTTCTATTTTCTTGACAACCGCTATAGTATATTGGGTGTTATATTGCCTTAAGTTCTTTCTCAATACTTTATTAATACTTTTATGAAGTTGTCGTAGTAAGAGTCCATTCGTATCGTTTTTGTTTTAAAGTTCTCTTCACACATCATGTCTTCATAAGTCTTCTTATAACTTGACTGATCTTTTCCTCCTTATTCTTGCATCCTTAATAGGTTTTAATAAGTTTTCGTTTATAGTTTCGACATCAATATCGTCTATGTTTGTTGCCTTCATAAATCTTAGAATTTTCTTTTCGAAGGACATGGTATTTTTAATTGATTCCATCTTGTTGGTTGTGTTGTTTTTGAGGATTTAGTATGACCTTTGCTCTTACCATTCTATCGTCACTTTCCACTGAACAGCTATTAAGGACTGTTACATCATGGCTCATGTTTTGTTGTTAGTAAGGATAACACTGAATCACTTTTGTATTGTCCTAAAGCTATTTTCTTGTGGCATGTTAAAGTAATTATTTTTTAAATGAGAATAAACCACAATTAAAGGTTATAGTACATTTATTGACGTTTCAATTTCCACTTCGGAAATCGTTCTCAAAATACAAACATTAGTAAATTGGTTACTCCATCTGGACTGGCTATCATTTTTTTCTCCTTAGCCGTCCATTTTTTGGACGTAGGTCTCTCTCAACTCCTTCTATCGACCTCTATTCCGAGCGACATATTTCCAATTTGTTAAAACTGGCTCAGGAGGTCCTTTTCTTTGGGAAGTTTTTTTTGAAAACTTATTTATTGCAAAGAGGTTATTTCTCATGAAGAAACCCAAAAATATTTTACTCCTTTCATTTCTTTGTTCAAATATGTCGGGGCCCACTGCAATTTCGGTTTTGTTCAGTTTACATCTTAACTTAGTATTACAGTCACCCATTGGTTGTGTAGTAGCGAAAGTCTTATTGCATTTTCTAGGTCTTTTGGATCTAGGGGCATAGGATTGAATCATTTTAGCACTAATTTTATTGCTAAATTTTAATATGCATAGTATTATTCTTGGGTTAATTCCTTTAATTAGTTCGATATTCTTAGTGTGTCTAGTATGCATCATAAATCCAACACCTATTTTTTCTTTATTTACCATATCGAAAATGTTATGGCCTAATTTCAGAGTTACACATTCCTCTTCTTCACATCTTACTTTACCAAGACCCACAACGTCCCATTTTAAGTATTTTAACTCTTCTTCTCGTTCCAGTAATTTTTGGCCGGATGTGACCTGAAGAAACTTTGCACCCTCCGCTGTCTGTCTTGATTGCTTGCTTGTCTAAAGTTCAGCTCACTACCGGAGACTGGGGACCGTGTTCTTGTTGTGTCAAGCATATTTGGATTTTAGCCACACTCTACCTCGCTGGCCAGTGAGAGTAGCTGTTAGATGAAGGTGGGAGTTTTTAAAGAGAGAGGTATGAGGACCTGGCATGTCAGGTCATGCAGTCAAGAAATGGGGAAGAATCATCAGCTAGTATAATGCAGGGCCACCAACGCCTGTAACAGCCTCTCTTATACTCAGATTGCAGAAAAGTGCTTCCTACTACCTGTACATGTACATATATAACGTAACTACTATATGAAATAATTATTTGTAATTTATTACTTTTATTTTAACCACACCATAATATATTCCCAAAGATTAATGCTTAAACATTAATATATAGACAAAACTAATTAGAATGAAACGTAAGTTAGATATAAATAAAATTCACAAGGAAACTAAGTTCCTGTAGCTGGCTGTATACCATGTATCACAAAAAATTTTTGTTAAAATCCTTTATGAAAGATATATAAAATTAAAAAACCTAAACGGGCTATATCATGAAGACGAAACGTTTTCGGAATCCATATTCCATCATCAGTGTCTAGGTGTACATGTTTTGAGCCACTAAAATATCTGGGTAAAAACCCGTTAAAAGTTATATGTTACAATTTGGTTTACATTATTTAGTCTTATATATTAGGATGTTAAAGTTACCAGTGGATATGATAACATGGCAACGTATGACTCCACATGAAGTTGCTGGTCCTGAGACGAAGTGTCTACGAGGACTTGATGATGGCAAACGTTTTGTCTTCATGACATAGCCCGTTTGGGTTTTTTATTTTATATACCTTTTATAAAGGATTTTAACAAAATTTTTTTATAAATAAAATTCTCTGTACGACGACTGTTGTCTGAAAGCCCAGTCAGAAAAAAGATTATAATGATCATCCGATAACAATTACAAGACAAACATAATGAACTTTCAATGACGCCGGCAACTTATTTTAAGACATTCGTGTACCTAATTAGAATAAGTTCACTGGTCAGTTAAAATTTGGATGTGTACCAAGAGCAACGTTTCAGCACACTCATTTAATTAATCAATATAATTACCGAAGTATATGTAAAAATGTTTTTGTCTGTCAAGTACTACATCCGTTTATTATTCTAATGTTAGAGATCACAGCCAAGTTACGTTGTAACGGTGTGTAACCACAAACTTTAAATTTGCTAATAAAGTGTTACAAATAAACAATAAGATATTCTTTGTGGAAATGTTTTACATAATCCACTACTACTCAAATAATCAGAGGAGAACTTTTATAAACCTCAATAACCGTTTCAGTGGAAACAATATGAACATTAAAGATTGCACCTTATATTGTCAAACACTTTCATCTGAGAAAGGTTGTTAGTAAGCGTACAGTCGTAACTACAAAATACAATAGTGTCCTGTAGAAATTTGGTTTACGCTAAATTGTTTCTTTTGTCTATGTTTTAGAACACGAAAGGAAAATATTAAGAACTTAAATGATAAAACCAAATTTTATCAGTACTTTTTAGTGCTGAAAATGTGATGTAAAATTCGTTATATTCTGCACTAATCGTTCCACTTTTATTTTAAAAAGTATGACACGAAGCAATTAACTATATGTTTTTAGGGGTGTTTACTTTTAATGGAGATGTGAGACTGCGACCTCAAGCAAGATCTTGTGTTCTTAACATGCCTGCTATGATGGTTTCTTACTAATTATCTGTTTTAAGTTTTTTAGAAAATATTTTCCCAAAGGTTGGATCTTTTGCAATCTACTTCAATTTTAATTTATTCCATCATTAAGCCGTTAAAAATATCGTATTAGTGTTCCTGTCTCATAAAAGGTACTTTTATATTGTTTAGCTTTTTCGACTACAATCTTGTTTCTCTTTATCCAGTGTATCCAGTCCTTTGGCTGTTTCGCCTACAATCTTGTTTCTCTCCACTCTTGGAATGCATACAAGATTACAAAATGTTTTTTGTTTAGTTTATTTAAGTAAATATGAAGAAAAACATGTTTCTCAACAAAAACAGTATTTCCAGTGAAACAGAGGCATTATGTCGCTGAAATTATATAATTGAAATTGCACATAAATATTTGGGACCCTTTTGTTATTGTCACTGGAAAATAAAAATAAAAAACTTACATCAATAAGCAGATAATAATGCTGATTTTAAATGGCACACGAGCAGAAGGAGAATGCAGTCCTTGCATGAGATACAATGGAAATAAGATTGAAGTCAACAACATTGGTCAGAGATCAATAAACATGAAAAAAAAAATGAGATATGAGGATCAAAAACGCAACGCGTTGAACATTACCATAAGTAAAAAAAACTCTGGTGCTTGTTTTAATAAACACTAAGAGGGAGGAAGTAAACAGAACAGCTCTTCCGCTTCTATGCCATAGTTTGCGATGAAGGTTGCATACCAATAAGAGCAAGGAGAGACAGATCAAAATAGAGTGCTGTTTTGTTTCCTTTTGGTTTTAGTATGAGTTCTATTCTTCTGGTTCATGTTACAAATTCATGTTCATGGTTCAAACTAACCTAAAATATATCTAACAAAAATAGAAGAGACATGTAGAGTGTAGATACTATTTTATGAACAAACAAAATTAAGTATAGCATCCTCACAAGGATAAGACTGTATATTAATAACAACTGTATTTTTATAATGTAGTTGTTTCTTCATCAGCAGTATGAACACGGACAATTCCAGTTTTTCTATCTTTGCTGCTAATTGATTCTATCAGTGTTGCTATGGGCCACCGTAACGAAGGTGTATTTTCACTTGTAATTAGAACTTGATCATTTGGTCATGGTTATAGTACCGGTGTCAGAACCCGACCATTCTTTATATAAATAAAAATTAATAAAAAAGTAATAAATCAAGTATTCTCGCTTTTTTTAGTATTTTCAGAAATATGTGGCAAAATATAGCGGTCAAAACTAAAAAAAAATATTAATAAAAATCTATGTTTTCTTTTTGAATATTAAAATAATTTTCATGTATAATTATTTTTGTTTCAGAATATTATGGGCAATCCTCATCCTGGGAGCGACTATTCTTTCGATATACTACATTATGGAAATTTATTACAAATACGAAGAAAATCCGTTTATTGTAAGTTTAGCCACGAGAGAATCCCCGATATATATGATTCCGTTTCCGGCAATTACGATTTGTCCAGTGGCGAAGTCTAATGCAGCTGATTTTAATTATACTGAAATTGTTCATAGAGTATGGGATGAAAAGAACTTAACAAAGACAGAGTAGGTATACAAATTGTTAAGACAAAAAGCTTTGTTTATTCTAATAGATTTTTAGATATCTCAGTATCTAGTTATAAATTTTTAGAAACTATAAAAAACATTATGGTATTAACAGATTTCTAATTATGTATGGGATCCGCTACATTTTCTACCATTCTTCTTTCTTTTTTGTAACAAGATTTTGCTTAATTTTTCTTGTTGCAAATTTTCCACTGCTTACTTTAATAAATAACGCTACATCTTAACGTATAATCCACAATCTAGCAAGAAAAATTTATGAAAAATCATGAAAATGTGTATGAAAAAAATTTTTAGTACCTACTACAATGATTTTTAGGGAATTTTTTGTGTATTTGATTAAGAATATTTCCGGTTAGAAGAAAATTCTGAGAGCTTCTCTCATATATTATTATATTAATGATTTTAGACAAGGCAAAAGGCTCGGGTCCGTTCGGAAAAATATTCCCATGAGATCTTTTGCATAATCACTTCCATGAGATATCCTAAAATAAGGTTCAAAAGGTCGCCTAGGCGAAAGTTGTTCAAATTTTTGAAACAAAGCTTCTAACTGGCGTTGAATTACTTTTTTTTCTACCGTAAAATGCTGAGGCTAGCGCCACGGAACTAGGACCAAAAGATATCGTCGTGATGGGTAGACATCGATTCACTTCTCTCGATCAATTCGTTTCTAGTTATCATATATTTACTCTAAGCAGGTTTAAATTAAAAACTGCAGAAATAATAACTAAAAAATAACAGGCATTTCAGTACCTTTCGTTAGAACCTTGAAGGAGGTCTCGCAGTTGTTAATTGTTGATTTTCTTTAGAAGTGAACGCACTCATCGCTGTTTTGATCTAAACGTCGTTGGGGTATCATATACCCCACCACACAGGTAAGTTAATATATTTATGGTAGTATTGTTTGAGTTGGGCATTCACATTTTTATATAATTTACGGTGAAATTATTTATTTTTAATGAAAATGTGAAATTTTATACATAAATTATTTATGTTTTTATTCTAGATTATGGCTTGTCGATATGAACGGGAGCAGACGAGGCTTCAAGCTTTATGGGACGATTCTCAAGACTATGATGTAGTAATTGGATTTGCAAGCGAGAATGAATCCGACAATGAAGACAACAGTAGCCACAACTCTGACAGCGAGGAAGATGCTATTGATTTAGGACAGTCGGTGGCTGATATAGAAATCGAAAATGAACTTTTGGGGCAAGGACAGGAGAGTCAAAAGAAACATTACGTAGATAAGGACAGCACTAAATGTTCTTCAACATGCTTTCCTATAAATGTAAGAACACGCTCAGTAAATATCATTACGCATTTACCAGGTGTAAAATGAAATGCAAAAATGGCGAAAACTCCCGTGGAATGTTTCAATTTACTTTTTACACCTAGTATAATGGATGATGTTGTAACTTGGACTAATATAAAAATAAGAAGGAAGTCCACTTACTACGATGAAAACCATCAGTATGTAGTTCGCGAAACCAATACAACTGAAATAAGAGCATTGTTTGGACTATTGTACTTGTACTTAGCTGGGGTGTTCAAGTCTGTTCGGCTTAATTTAGAAGATCTTTGGTCTACCGATAGAATCGGAATAAGCTTATTTAGCGAGACAATGACTTTACAACGATTTATTTTTTTACAGCCTTGTCTACGTTTTGGCAATATTGAAAATCGGGAAGAAAGAAAAAAACTCGATAAAATGACTGCAATTAGAGCAATTTTCGAAAAAATTTGTGAAAAATAGCCAAGACGTCTATACGCCAATCGAATACCTTACTATGGATAAAAAGCTGGAGGCATTTAGAGGAAGCTGTGATTTTCGCCAGTATATGCTGAAAAAGCCTGCACGATACGGATTAAAAATATTCGCTCTCGTTGATGCAAAATCATAATATGTTTTGAATTTAGAACTATACGTGGGATTGTTGCCAGAGGGACCCTTCCAATTGAGCAATAAACCTAGCGACGTAGTTCTCCGACTTGTAACTCCGATATCTGGAATCAAACGAAATGTAACATTCGATAATTGGTTCGCAAGTTATAAGCTGATGCTGAAGCTTTTAAAAGATCATCAACTGACGTCTACTGGAACTGTAAGAAAAAAAAGGCAAATAACTGAAAGTTTTATAACATCTAGGAACAGGCCAGTATATTCCTTAAAATTCGGATTTCAAGAGAGTATAACGTTAGTTTCACATGTACCAAAAAAATGAAAAGTAGCTCTTCTAATGCCAACTTTACACCACACTTCTGATATTGTCGATAATACTGGCGAAAGTAAGAAACCAGAAATAATTTCTTTTTATAATGCTACAAAATGTGGGATAGATGTGGTAGATGAATTGTCGCCTTCATACGATGTTTCACGTAATAGCAAAAGGTGGCTCATTTTGTACACGATACTCAACTATGCAGATATAAGTGCTAGAGTAATTTATCAACAAAATACTGGCGATTTTCAGTCAAAACGAAGAGAATTTTTGAAATTAGTAGCAATACAGTTACTAACAGAATACAAACAAATTCGGTCTACCAACTTAAGGCTTCATCGAAATTTACAATTCCATCCTGAAGGAACTGTAACAAATGATGAAGTGCAATCAGGTAAACTAATAACTGTAGCCAAAAGATGTAATGTTGGCCCGAGAAAAAATGACAGAAAGACTCTCTGAACTTTTTTGGAATATTCAAATATTTAGTTTGCAATTTGTTTCTAAACACTAGTTCCTTTTGATTTATATAATTTAGATTTAGATTTAAACAATTTATCAGGCTAATATTGAAGAAGAAACAGGCTTTAAAACGTAAATACAAGAAGAAAGAAGAAGAAGAAGACCATCAAATGATATTTATTAAAATTTTTATAATTTCGTATAAACACAATGGGCCGTTAGGTACACAAAATGTCAAAACTGACCATAATTTGTTATTTTGATTTTTGAAATGTTCCATTTTTTTTTAAATTGATTAATACATAAACATTGTAGTGCTAGTCTACAGTACCGCCTACTGTACTATTTTTTTTAAACAAATTGTAACAATCTCGGCACAGGCATTTAGGTGTTTTGGATCATTATGAACAAAAAAGGTCTGTTGTAAGTGTTCTCCAAAAATGATAGTTTTAGAGTTATAAATGATTTAAAACTAAATAAATCGCAAAATGACGATTTTCAAGGCTCAAAAACAAAAGAAAAAAATCTTATTTTTGAATTTACCAACAATTTGACATGAACCCAAGTTAAAGCCTTATTCTATCATTTCTCAATACGTATTTTGGGCTAATATTATTTTAAAGCATTGTTTTCTAATCGTTAATAAAGCACTTATTAAAAATTAAAAAGCTTGAACTTGAATTTAGTCACTTGATGATTTCCAATATAGTATTTTTACTTGTGTTTTTGAGGCTTTAAAATCGTCACTTTTCGTTTTACGAAAGTATTTAGCTTTAAATTACTTGTAACTCTAAAACGATCAACTTTAGAGAAAACTTTAAACCAAAAAAACCTAAAAAAAATTTAATTGCGCCGAAAAAATTGAATGTTTAAAAAAATTATTTTAAAAAATTTAATCAACACATGGGAATATTTTTTCGAACAAACCCGAACATTTTGCCTTATATATCTCACAGTATAAGAGAAAAGCAAATAATATAGTAATATAAGAGAAAAGTAAAAAATGTAAGTACTTAAAATGAACTTTGTAATGTATTTTTGATTTTTAGGACTGAGAATGCTCAATACATGTCGTTATTATGTGATATTGACGATGACGACTTCCTCGATTATTTTACCTACAACAAAACGTTTAACGCCGAAAAGTTTTTTGATACCATTACTTATGTAAGTAGAATTATACCGATCGTTATACCATATACACCATAACGACCATCATCAATATAATTATAAGTAGTCCATCTTTGGACATAGGCCTCCCAACCCTTTTCCATTCCTATTGTCGTCTGTCGTTACAGTCATCCACCTAGAGCCCAACGTGCTTCTTGATATCATCTACCCATCTCATCTGGGGCCTTCTTCTGCTTCGTTTATATTCCCACGGTCGCCAACTTAGAAGAATTTTATTCCATCGATCTTCTTTTTGTCTCATATTGTTTTCGGCAAGTCTCCATTTCAATGTTGCAACTTCTTGTCTAACATCCCACACTTTTGTTTTCTCTCTTATACACCTGTGTCTCTTTTTATCCATTAGTCTTATGTGCAACATTTGTCTTTCCATTGCTCTTGGGGTTTTTATGATTTTGTCCATGTTTGCTTTTGTAAATGTCCACGTTTGGGAACATAAGTGAGAACAGGGAGTACGCATTGATTGTATACGTTGGTCTTAAGATGCTGTGGATATTTTTTGTGTTTAATAATGTAGCTTAGTTTGCCAAATGCCGGAAATGCCAGTGTAACTCGTCTTTTTATCTCTGCTGTTTGGTTTTCTTGGTTAAGTTTTATAGTTAATATATATAATCTAGTCTGTATGAGTACAAGAAACCAATTCGCTAAAGATTTCTGCTTAGTTGAGGAGACATGTCGTGAAATGCAAATTTTAGATTCCCCATGTCTCTATTAACATCTTTATCAACGTCTGCTATGCCTTGCAATTTTTAGAAGGCTCAGATTAAGGCAGAAATCTGAATTTTCTGTCTGATTTAATATCAGATGTCGCTATTGCGTCCGTTTTAAAGCCATTTTATTGTTGCTTCTTAAAGACAGGAAAGATTTATTTTTCACGTTGAGAACGCCTATGAATATCTGTTCTGATGAGCTTTATTAAAGCGAAATACGTATAAACAGATACATAGACGCTTTGTACGTGAAATCAAATCTTGACTGTCTTTTTCATTCAATATATATAATCCTTAACTTGTTCTATTTCATCTTGTCTGATCTTCATTGTGATGTCTTCATCTGTATTTGTTATGATTTTGGTCTTGCTGTAATTCGTATTAAGGCCTATCTTTCCAGCTTCTACGTCCAGTTCTTTCATCATTTCAAATAATTCTTCTTTTTTATCGGTTATCACTGCGATGTCATCAGCGTACCTTAGATGGTTAAGCGTTGTCCACAAATGTTTATACCTGTTTCTTCCCATTCTAATCTTTTAAAAATATCTTCCAGAGCCTGATTAAAAAGTTTTCGTGATATTGTGTCACGTCTTACGCCTGTATTTATTTTTATTAATTTTGTTCCTTCATATACTTTAATTCTTGTTTTGGCTTCCTTATATATATATTGGCTATTAGGTCCGTATATCTGTGGTCAATTCTACTGTTAATCAAAGAAGCCCAATTGAAAGCAAAGAATAGCGTAAAATATCTTTTCAAGTAGAGATGAGATTTACATACGAGATACATGTGACAGAGAAAACACATACATAACTTTGGCTGCAGGTTTATAACTGGTACATAATTTTCGGTACAGGTCTAAAACAGCAGAAGAGTAGAGTATAGGAATATTCAGTAGTAGTGAAAATCTAAATATTAATATTTCACTAGAAGAATACATCTCTGTATTTTAGATAGACATTTATGCAATTTTGTACAGGAGAAATAAACTAATTAATTAGTTAATTAAGGATCAATATATGCAGACAGTCAAGCTATGGGAGCTTTTAAAAGTCCTAAAATGGACTCTAGGATAGTGTGAGAATGTCTAGAAGAACTCGTCAGACTGAAGGAATATAACAGTGTCACACTTATATGGGTTTTAGCTTTTTGGAGAATACATGGCAATGAAAGAGCTGACGAACTTTCCAGAAGAGAATCAGCTACGAAATCTTTCGATCCAGAGCCGGCTGTAGGAGTATTAAAAAGCACCGCCTACGACTAGTCAAGTAGATAGCAAGATGTATATTGGACCGATATGTACTAAAAGAATTGAAGTACCTACAGCATTATAACAAACTTGCTTATTGAACAAGCGCCAATCAAGAGACAACTGTATACAATAATATTATTTCATTGAGACTTAAACTGTCGACTTCGTAGCAGAGAACCTAAAACAGCCCACTATATCTTGCATAACTGCTCGACACTATATCGCAGACAAAAAATACTGTTTGGAAAGTACCAAGTGACTCCAAAAATATATACCGCCCATCATCTAGATCTGTACAAGCTGTTTCATGGGTTAAGAATTCTGGAATTGGTATCATAAATAAATGGAAGATGTAGAATGAGTCAAGTGTCTAAAGTAATATCGGTTTATAACAGATGACTGAAAAACAAAGGATCGTTGTACCATTGTACCATGTATCATCATTCACGCTGCCATAGTTATATCATAAGAATTATAACCACCACCATCATCGTTTCTCTTGTGAACTGTTGACTATACATTTCACTATTATCCATTTCTTCAGCTTACACTAAATTATTCAGTTAAAATATTGTCGGGATGCCATTTGATCTTGCATGGCGTGCTACACCAAATTTTATTATTCTAACCTGTAGGAGGGGGTCAACAGTAGTATAAATTTAAAATCCTAACTGAATTCCGCCGTCGTGTTAGCCGCCACCTGAAAATTAAAGCAGAACCATTTTGGCTCAATATTTCGGCCATTTTCGACTTTTCGACAAAAATGGTCACACGTGAAATTATTGCAAATACGATTGCAAATAGAGAATTATATTTTATAGAATTTTAATACAAATACAAGAGCGTCGATTTACAAACTAAACATTTATTCACGAGACAGGTTCGTTCCTGTTTATGGCTTGCTGCATTTTTGTTTATGTACATGTAAGTAATAATAAACGAGATAATTCGATATATATATATATATATATATATATATATATATATATTGTTATATTCATATTTTATGAGAAATAAAAAATTAGAAACCTATTTAAAATTTAAATTAAAATAAAAAATTTTATATTTCTCAACCACGAGCATATAAATTTTTAACGCCCTGTATATGACAAATTTTGTAAAAATAATTATAGCTAGTTTTAAGAGACTGTTTCGCAGAATGGTTTACTAGCCCCATGAACAATGTATTTCAAGAAAATAATTAGAGACGATTAGGGTTGATGGTTTAAGAAAGTGTTCCTCGCACTGTTCCTCGAGATATGCGGGTAAGGAACTCATTAGCCCGTACGGTACATAGTAGATAGTTAAAATCTACCTTTGTATTAAGATTCTCAAAAATAGAAAAGATTGTGATTAGTTGTAGAAAGTAGAAGAAGGATACGGAATTTATTTCTTTCTTGGAAATCCATAAAGACAAAAAGATACGTAAATTGAAAAATTTGTTTATATTAAGGAGAGAGGTAGTTTTGAAGTCGGTGAATGAATGAGGAGAGTGGAGCAGTGTATTTTGTTCGATTGAAAGGAGAAGTCCAGTTTTGAGTGCAGTGTACTAAAAAGGGAAAAGGCCAGTTTGTGTGTGAAAAGTTACAAGCATCATCAAAAAAATCGTGGAACGAGAAATAGGCCAAGTCGAGAGACGATATAAACTATTGTGTCTAAAGTATCTAGTATTGTGTTAAGTGAGTCAAAAATTTGAAAGATTGCATCAGGGGAAAATCCGGAACGAGTACGGTACGAAGCAGTGAAAGGAAAGGAGAACAAAATTTAGCAGAGGAGCAGAGACATTCTTGGGGGACGTGGACGAGTTTTCCTTTGATCGAAACACCAGCAAGTAAGGAAACGTGTTATGGGCGAAGACATTGTATAATCATCAGCAAATGTCAGTATTTTTCTATTATGATATGAATGTATTGTGTTTCGTGTTAAATACCACAGGGCATATGAAACTACATATTTCACTATTATAAAATATCCAAATTTCAATCAGTTTTGTTTATTATAAATCATTATAGTTGACGTTTTTTATAATACAATAATATTGATAAATAAAAATTGTTTTTATATCAAGAAAATTGAATATCGAGAACAAGTAGAAAGTTATTGATATAAACAAATTTGGAGACAAAAAGAAATAAGATTCTTTTTTTTGTAATTGTTATATGAAATAAAGATAGGAGAATAAATAAAATTTGCAATATTTAATATCGATTTCTTTTGTCTATCCCTAGAAGGAAACCACTGAGAAATATTTGAAGCCACAAAAGTAAGTATTGATAGGATCGTTCAGCCCTGAGATTTATATTTTATTTATGTTTTGATTTGTTTAATTATTGAAATAATTAATTAATTAATTAATTGAAGTAGATCTATATATAACATCTATAAACATCAATAGAGTCAAAGTAGATTATAATAATTCATACGAATTTATAAGTTTAACAAATTTGTCCCCCATTTCATATATTTAGCCATTCAATTCAACAGCGATAGCAGCTTTTGCTAAAAGATTTAATCTTTTACACATTTCGTGTAGCCCAGAGGACAGAAAAAGATTTTCGTTCATGGCCACCAAAGTAGATGGCACCTCTGTAAGGTAATCATTGCAGTGGTAAAGATTTAGGAGACATTCGTTGGACTTTTCGAGTTTGAATTTGTATCAGCTCGAATAAAACTAAAATGTTAGGATGCTAAAATGAGACATAACACTCTATTGAAACCGATTAGAGCACGATTCGAGTTTAACGAATTTGTCCTCCTAGTTTGGCTATTCAATTCAACAAAGCGATATCAGCTAAGAGATTTAATCCTTTACATATATATATATATATATATATATATATATATATATATATATATATATATATATATATATATATGTTAATGTGATATTAAAAGTCAGAGGTGCGCCAAGCAATTAATTAGCTAATTAAAAAATTAATTAAACTTATTTAAATGATGCAATTATGATTTTATCACACTATTTAATTCTCTTGTCTCAGGGTTATATTCGTGCTTCAATATCTATGCTTTACATATGATAGGTAAGGTCTAAAGAATACCGGAATAATAAAAAACATATATGATACATTATATATTGAAATAAAATTCACACTCAAATATCTTCAACAAAAAATATCTCATATAATGATTATACAATATAAAAATATATTATATACAATATAAATTAAAATTTCAAATTAAAATTGTTGTTCTAAATATCCTGATCAAAATATTTCTATCCTTTCCAAAGCAATTAAAAAAAACTTTGTTAATAAAGAAAAACTGACGAATGGTGAAAAAAAACTATCTCTCTGATGATGAGTTGTCCAAATCGTTGTTCCTTGTAGCCTATACTATCTATTCTTAGCAGTTCCCTAGGTAATCAGCAATCTTACAACAAATTATTGCTAGCCTCTCGTCTTTAATGATCTCCTTCAAATGCACGTATCGTTCAAAAGATGCTAGCCTCTTCTCCTCTCGATAAACTGAATCTCTCCTTCCGGCCTGAACAGTGACTCTTGAAATATATAAGTAGAAAATTATAACTTACAATATTTTACTGGATCAGCTTCCGTCAGATACACTTACTCCAAGAAAACTCACAAACATTCACTTCTAATGCTTACTATCACTTGGGAACCACCAAAGAACAACGACTGTTCGCCTTGCACCCTTGGAAAACAACTGATTATCTTTTTTCCCTCAAAAATCTAGCTAAACTCTCATTCTTACATACCTCCTCCACTTTTTTCAATCTCCTCCAATCAAAGCTCGTCATACGTATCCCCATCTCTTCATTTAGATAACAAACAACAATTTTACCTACAATTATAAATTTCCTAAAAACTATTGACATGCTAATCGGTTTCTACAAATTCTTAAGAACTAACGGAGAAATATAATTTCTAAATATTCTATTCTATTGTCTTATTCACTGTACAAGTCCATTTGGAAAACCCGCTCGCATTGTTCATGACTTCACTTAAGCTCACTCACGTCACCCGAATATATTTTACAAAGAAAATAATTTATGCATATCTTAAATTTTGTTTACTACATGTCATCCAGGATAATCGACTTTCATTTCTTCGAAATATATTTTATAGTTTATTAGTTGAATTATTTGAATTATTATATTTTGTACTTTGAAATATATTAAAAGCAAACCAATATTATTTTAAATTTTACATAGCTTAACAACTTTCCAGGATATTTTGAAAATTAATTTAAATGGTCTATTTAGTAATTTTTAATTTTATCTTTGGCTGATAAAATGAATCATAACAACATCCCCGCCTTGTTTTGAGATACAAAATTTTTTTTTAAGTGCAAAAAAAATAGTTTTTCTCAAACAAAAAAAAAATTCTCTTGTTATCATTTTATCCTGACCTACTTCTTTTACTTTTCGTAAAGATTCAATTTTCTGGGAAGCCTGTTCTTGTCTTAAAGCCATATCTTTCTCGAGCAGCTTCCTCACCCATTTAATACTACTGCCAAATTCGCAACAACACTTTGATCCCATTTTAGGATCGTACTGTAAACTGATCTGATCTAAGTTCTCTTTAGTTTTATTCGATATCGAATCCAGTTTAGCTGATCCTGAAAAAGCTTTCCTGTATGAGTTTTTGTACCCGATATTTTTTTGGTATGCGCAGATGAATCAGGTATTTAAGATTCTTGTTTCTGCAAGTTTTCTACATCAAAGCTTTATTTTAAATTCGAAAAAACAAATTTACTGGCTGTAAAAATTTACTTTACATAAGATTCTAATTCCACAATTTTTCGTTTTTTTTTCTCCTAAAAGTCTTAACAATCTGTCAATTTTCATGTTTAAACTTTCTTCTATAAATGTAAATTTATTTAGGCGATCCATAAGTCTTTTTTTGTCATTAGTTTTTATTTCCAGTAACATCTGCCACTTTTTCTTTTAAAATTTTACAGCTTCCAACTCGGAAATTAATTCCATCTCGCATACTTCTTTAAACACTTCCGTTTCAATTATATATTTTCCCTTTTCTTTTTCAAACCTGATTTTTCTTTTTCTTCTTCGGCTGAGCTTATCTCTTCTTTTGCGGAATTCCCCATTCCTTTTTTTAATTTTGTTTTCTCCTTTTTCTTCTTTCTCTGTCCTTGCTTGGTTGTCAAATTCATTTCCACCGTTTGTTCTTTGTTTAAATCATCATTTTTCCGATTCTCGTGTTTTTTGTCCTTTTCCGTATTTTCTCCACATTTTATTTTTTTTTAACCTCATTTTGTTCACGTGTGTTCACTGTCCATAATATTTCTTCACAAAATTCTGGATTCTCGTCCATAATTGCCATTTCTTCTGTGTCCTCATCCTTTATTTCTTCTTCTGGTTTTTCTCTATCTTCAATTTCCATTTGGTATTCCGAGCACCACGTTTCTACTCCTTTCGTTTCTCTTATGATCACTTCATTTTCTTCCTGCTTCCTTTCTGTTTTATCGTCGGTTGCCAACAATTCTTCTGTACCTTCTATTTCCTGTTTTTCTCTTGCCTCCACCTTGTTTTCCTGCTTTCTTTTCGAACTCTTCTTCTTTTTCTTCCTTCTTTTTTTCTCTTCTGATTGATTTTTTTCTTGTCCTTTCGGTTTATCCTCTACAGTCATATTGATTTCTTTATGTTTTTCCTGTTCAGTTATTCTTTCAAAAAAATTTTTCTATCTGTTCCCTTTTGTTCTTCTGTGTTGTCTGGTTCTGCTCTGATTTCCAGTTTATTTTCTGAAAAATTAATGGTGATATGTTTTTCACTCATTTCATCAATTCCCGCTATCATATCATAATTTAAATCTTCGATCACCACACATTGCATAATATAGACTTGGTCTCCCACTCTAATCCGTACTCTCAAACCTTCGTTTACTGTCGTCAATTTTTTATTGTTTGTACCCACTAAAGCAACCCTAGGAATCTTATACACAAATCTGTCCAAATTTAATTCTTTTACTAGTTTTTTATTGATTAACGATATCTCCGATCCAGAATCAATCTAAATTTTAATCGCTTTATGTTTTATAAAGGCATCTAAAAATATTAGATTGGAATTAGAATTTTGTCTTTCGTTTCCCGCCAACTGTATAAACTCTTTCGGGTGAAAAAATATACCGGAGAGTTTTTTACTTTTGTTTAGTGGATGCTTTATTGAAAATCCTGTCTGGATTCATTGCATACATCTTCTTCCTGGTTTTCTATTGCTACGTGATTCATCTTCCTTCTATTTTGTCGTTGGAAGCTCTGATTATTTCAGTGATTCTTGAAATATATAAGTAGAAAAGTATAACTTACAATATTTTACTGGATCAGCTTCCGTCATATACACTTACTCCAAGAAAACTCACAAACATTCACTTCTAATGCTTACTATCACTTGGGAACCATCAAAGAACAACGACTGTTCGCCGTGCACCCTTGGAAAATAACTGATTATCTTTTTTCCCTCAAAAATCTAACTAAACTCTCATTCTTACATACCTCCTTCACTTTTTTCAATCTCCTCCAATCAAAGCTATGCATATCTTAAATTTTGTTTACTACAGGTCATCCAGAATAATCGACTTTCATTTCTTCGAAATATCTTTT